>NW_016017383.1:953386-1067907 GCF_000320565.1 Sphaerulina musiva SO2202
GAGGAGGAGGAGGAGAGGAGGAGGAGGGGGGGGGAAGGGGAAGATGGGAGGGCAGGATTTAATAACATCGAGATAGGGCCGTCCGCACACCAAGACACACAAGGTTGTTGTTGGACTCCATGTAGGCTACAGTAGTCGTCTGAGCACGGCAAAGGCAAGTCGGCATACGAATGCCACAAGTCGTTGAGAGAGCGTGCAGCTTTGCCACTTGCTTCCCTCCCTTCTTCGTCCAGTAGACGAGAAATCATATGCCGTTGGGTCTGCGCCAGACCCAAGTACTCTGTATCCCGCGGTAGACCGGGGGGGACGCCAAGCGGCCATGTGGACGGATGCATAGGTCATGGTCGGGGAAAGCCAGCGCCCAAAGGAAAAATCAATCCCCTAGCGCACTCCACTTTCAGGCCCTATGATGTTCCGCTGACAGCACTCGGAGGGCTCATCTATGCTATGATTGGGTGAGAATGAGTGATGATGGGTCAAATGTTCATTGCCATGTAAGAGGTGCAGAAAACAGTCAGGATCATCTCCTTGGCGTGCCCGGCCTGCGCTGGAAACACTGATCCATCGGCGCGACCATTCTCCACGATCCACTATTCTGGCCCCATAGGGCTAGATCTGGCTCCACCAGAGGTCAGGATAGGCGTTGCATTCTTCCGCAGCCGCCATTCGCCGGACGCACTGAGCTACTGTACTGAGGCACCTCCTACTGTATGTACTTACTGTACATACGAGCGGGCCGTCTTTTGCGAGGTTTCATCATCGACTCCATCCCGCCCACACCACCACACTACAGAAATGCATCTACCTCTAGTTCGAGTAGCACGTCCGGAGTAAAAAGGTGGAGGAAGCCAATCAAATCCACTCATCAACAATATTTAATGACTGACCCTCGCGGGGGGGGGGGGGGGGGGCGAGATAGTGGATAAATTCGTCGTCTGGGGACTGCCGGGGTATCCTTCACTCCCCCAGAAAAACCCTCCAACCGCCCCCAGCTGATGTAGGGCAACAACAACAACAACAAAAGAAAAAACTCTTCTGGAGCGGGCGGGGCGGTGTTGCCGTTTTTGTCCATTCCGCCATGGCTGTCGACATTGCACATTTTGTATGTACATTTGTACAGTGCATTGTACTATTGTCATGTGTCTCGTCTCTGTCATCACTCTGTGGTGTGTTTGTCTTTTGCACTAAGGAGCTAATGACACTTCTATTCCTGTCCCTCGCACCGATTCGCACGTGGGTAGACTTGCGGTTTACCTCATGACACCATTCAATAGCCGAGTAGGAGGTAGGAGGTAGGCGAGCGGTACTTGGTCGTATTGCCGATCAAATAGTGGCCTCAGGTCTGACATTGACATGACACATGACTATCAAAAAAAAAAGACTTCTCTCTTTACCGACCCATCCATCCACCATCCACCGTGAGAATCTCCCCGTTGACATAGGCGCTTGCTCGACTTGCCAAATATACTACACTGCCCTTGAAGTCATCAGGACTACCCCATCTCCCCGCCGGTATCCGCTCGAGAATCGACGCTGCTCTCTTCTCATCCGCCAGCAATGCCGTATTCATCTCCGTCGCAATGTATCCCGGCGCAATCGCATTTACCGTGATGCCCTGATTGGCCCACTGATTGGAGAGGGCTTTGGTCAATTGCCCAACACCTCCCTTGGATGCTGCATAAGCGGGCACATTGATTCCTCCTTGGAATGTCAACAGACTCGCCACATTGATGATGCTCCCCCTCCTGCCGTACGAGTCTGCGTCTCGTGAGAGCATGTGCGCCCCCACGTCCCGACACAGCGTGAACACGGCGTTGAGATTGACCTGCATGACTTCCGCCCAGTCTTCGTCGGGAAATTGGTGGGCGGGATGTCGACGTTGGATGCCTCCGCAGTTCAATAATATGTCCACCGTGTGACCGTCTCCGAGCACTTTGGGGAGGAGAGCTTTCATCGAGTCGTTGGAGGCAAGGTCGGCGACGTAGATTTGGGCTTTTCGCCCCAGCTTTTCGATTGCTTCTTTGGTGGATTGGTTGGACTCGTCTCTCTGGGTAGTCACCACCATCAGTCTCGTTTCACAGATTTCACCTTTCCATGGTAGAGCTGCGATATAGGTACCTGCACGAGAAGCACATCTGCTCCCGCTTCCGCCAATGCGATGGCCATACTCTGGCCGATCCCTCGAGTTCCGCCCGTCACCAACGCCGTCTTGCCTTCCAGGCTGAACAGGGAGTTTACTGAAGTCATTGTGAAGGTCTTGCTTGATTGAGTGTACCTAGTAAGAGTGAGTGACTATAAGAGTGACTACCTACATGTACCTTATGTTGGAAGGACATGGAATTCTCGAGTCAGCCAAATGCCGACGCAGCTGCCCCGCTTGCCGTGAACACGCGACGCGACGCGCCTATCCATGATAGTCACAGTGGACTCTTACAAGACCACAATAAATATCCTTCTCGACCTGGGCTCTTCCGCAGAGACCACTGTGGAGAGGACTGAATCCACACATCTTGGTGGGCGGCAGAGGGAGTTGGGTCGCCTGCATATGCCGATGAGCCCCTCCTCTCGCATTTCTCTGGCCCGAATAATGCTGAGAACATGTCCGTTCAAATAATCGAATCTTCACAATCCACTCACTACTCCTCTCTTTCTCGAGACTTCTAACCTTTGTCCCAAAAAATCCTTCATCAGAGTGAGTGAGAAAGAGAGAGAGAGCGAAAAAGAGACAACTGCATTCACCCCACCACCAAAATGGCAGCTCCCATGGAGATCCAAGCCTCAGTGCTCCACGCTGCAAAAGACCTCCGCGTGGTATGTGACTAGTATCCTCTCTACATCTCGCATGATAACGATACTTCAGCCAAAAGAATCTTCTTTTTCGCTAACGCAAACCTCTCTCCCACCAGGAAACCCGCACCCTCTCCCCTCCCGCCCCGCACGAAGTTCAAATCCGCATCGCATCCACCGGCCTCTGCGGTAGCGACCTGCACTACTACACACACTTCCGCAACGGCGACATTCTAGTGCGCGAACCCCTCTCGCTCGGCCACGAATCAGCGGGAATCATCGCCGCCGTGGGCTCAGCCATTCCTCCCTCGCAATTCCAAGCAGGGGACAAAGTCGCCGTGGAAGTCGGATTACCGTGCGAGCAATGTCAACGGTGTCAGGAGGGGAGATATAACATTTGTCCCGACGTGAAATTCCGCAGTAGTGGAAAGGCGTTTCCGCATTTTCAGGGGACGTTGCAGTCGAGGATTAATCATCCCGCGAAATGGGTGTATAAATTGCCCGAGGAAATGGACGTGGATGTGGGAGCGTTATTGGAGCCGTTGGGGGTGGCGTTGCATGCGTATCGGAGAAGTCTGATGCCCAAGGAGGATGCGACGGTGGTGGTGTTTGGGGCCGGGGCGGTGGGCTTGTTGTGTGCGGCAGTGGCCAAGTTGAAAGGCGCGAAGAAGGTCGTGATTGCGGATATTGATGCCGGGCGGCTCGAGTTTGCGGTACAGAATGGGTTTGCGCATCAGAGCTATACGGTTCCGATGCGGCGGGGGAAGGATATCGAGGAGAGCTTGCAGATTGCAAAGGAGACTGCTGCAGAGGTGGGAAGGGTGGATAGCATTGGTGAGGTGGATGTCGTTTTTGAGTGCACAGGAGTTCCTTCGTGTGTGCAAGCCGGCATATATGTAAGTTTTTCGCCACGCCGCCCTCCCCAATCCGGTCTGTGGTCTAATCTTGTTGCCAGTCGACCAAGCCAGGTGGTCGCCTCATGTTGGTAGGCATGGGCCATCCCATTCAAACACTGCCCTTGGGTGCCGCTGCACTGCGAGAGGTGGATATTGTGGGTGTGTTCCGATATGCCAACACGTACAAAGAAAGCATCGACATCGTGCTACAAGCTTCGAAATCGGCGGCGGGTCCGGACTTTTCGAAATTGATTACCCATCGCTTTGCCGGCTTTCAAGAAGCGGTCAAGGCCTTTGACATGGCCGGTAAGACGAAGGATGCTGATGGTAAATTGGTATTGAAGGTCATTATTGATAGCAGTGCGGATGTCAACGACACCGCTCGGCTATAGAAAGATGAAAGCTTTTTTACTTTTGATGTACCTTAATCGGATGTTTCATGCCGTCATCAGGGTCATTTCCAGTCCTTGTCTATAGGTACATGTACCTGTACATTGCATCCACACGCATAAAACGGCAAAGGGGCGTACATATCATGCTTTTTTCAAGTCGTGGACACAATGTTTCCGTTTTGGCACTGTGTGCCAACAGGAACAGCCCCCATTGGCACCCTGGACACATGAAGTCAGCGAATGTCTCCTTAAGGAGCTTTTCAATCAACAGCATACCAGCCACCATGGTCGCAAACGCTGAACTGTCCACCTTCATATGTGCATCGCAGACTGCCATCAACATCACAACCACCTTCGGGCCGTGCTCGGATCACACGATCATCTCGATATTCGCCCACGAGGAGAGTATTGTCTTGTTGGCCGTATTCAGTTTTTGAACCGGATGAATATGGCGACAGCATAGGCAGACATTCCATTCCCGCGGCGACTGATCGCTGGTCTCTTTCAGCGTAGACCCACGTCTCGTCGGATGATGGGATAGTGTCATCGTTGTCTGATATTCAGTTTACATCAGTTTGGATGGCTTGGAGTGCTGCTGCCAGCAAGCAGCACGAAACACAAGAGTGATACCTAGGTAAGGTAGGTACTTACAATTACAAGTTAGGAATGTTGTGCTGCTCGTGCAGAGGTAACTACCTGGTACGCACGGAAGGCAGCGTGCATTGATATCACCCGTGGCAAATGGTACGGCGGTAGTCTGGTGGAGCACGGTGGGACTCGCCGAAGAAGGTGACTTGCGAGTTGTTGTGAGCGTGGAGAGGGTAGCTGGAACAATAAACGTGGCCGGACAGTCCGCCGTGACAGTGACTGTCGAGCGAGTGGAAACGAAAATAGCATTGTGGAGCACGTCAAAATTGCTGGCAGTCGGAATGGCCGTAATTGATGCAGATCGTCCTTGAATCCCCGTTGTAGTTTCGTCGTTCTGCGATGCTGATGTGGAAGCTTTGCGAATGGGAGAGTATAAAGCAGATAATTTCACTTCTTCGGACTGTGGGGCAGAATATCGAATGGCATCGATCATCTGTGAGTCTACGTCGTCCGTGGTGATGTCGGGCGCGCCTGGAGACAGTGTGCTGTCGCCTCGGTTCTTGTACGTGAGGCCATATGGCGTGGGCCAGTCGCAGGTTCCAGGAGAGACTGGGCTCGAAGCAGTAACGTCACCGGCGTATACAACGTCAGGTCCGGGTTTGGGGTATACAGGATCACTTCCTTCGGCAGTCGCGCAATCGTTGAGACCTTCCAAATTTGCCTTCCAGATGAATGGGAGGCTGTTGAAGCTGTGGAAGCTTTGCCGTCTTAATCGTCGGCTTGCGCTAGAAATGACCTTCACTTGTGCACAATTCTGGTAGAACTCTCGATTGCCCCTGAACAAAAGAACAGGTAGAAGGTAAGCAAGTATTTCTTCTAGACCTGTGCCAATGGACGTCTTCGAGCTTATCCTAATACTTGGCTTTGGCAATGCCTTCTATTGTTGCATGACTTACGCATGGTTCTGCCACGTCCACGAGAGCAACGCATATCCGCTGGGCGCAAAGGATGGTATTTTGAAGTCATATGAAGAGCTCAGCGGGCAGCCACCAATGATACTTTTCACGACTCGAAAAGTGGCACCATTATCGTAGCTCAGGGCAATCTGACACGAGCCGCCGAGATGCGTAGCTGAGCCTGCAAGTGAGATGTTGTATGTGGAACCCGCTGTATATGTTGTGACCGATTGGAAAGGTCTGTCGTTCTGGTAGCCTTTACAAGGAAAGTTGGTCCCGTCTGCATTGAGGGGCGAAGTCATGCTGTAGTCGATGTTGGAGTAATCGTTGTCTGGGTTGTGCTTGGAACGGAGTGCATAAGGCCAGTCCATCTCCATGTGCGTCAGACATGTGATGGGCCATAGTAGGAGACCGCATAGGGTCCAGAAGCTGTGTGATTTTGATATGGAAGCCATCTTGACAGAGAGTATGCATCGTGCCGACGGCCATTAGGCGTTCCCAAGCACATGTATATGGTGAATCGAGCCATCTTGAGACAAGACATACCTCGCTGTGGCGAGTACAGGAGGACTACCTTACATTCTTCGCGTCAGGAGAGGGAGGGAGGTGGTTAGTGAGCACATTCCATCGACTTGGATTGGCCAATAGCATCTCGCATACATCAGGAGGCGTAGACAGTGATGGACCGCAGAGGCGAGAATTCATGCTGCCACGACGAGCTTGATGGAGAGTGTGTGTGAAGGTGTGTGAAGGGGTGTGAAGGGGTAGAAGGCAGTCCAAGTGTTTTCTTGGCAGCAGACGCGACTTTGACGCGAAACGCCACGCTCTCCTACGCTTCTACCCTTCGACAGCACAATCTCAGCCCAAACAGCACTGTCTGCCAGCCATCATGGTCACACCCAACAATGCTACACCAGGCGACGACGAAAGGCTCAAAGCGGCACTCTGGCATTCCATCGGCAAGACTATTGATGCCATCGCCGTCGAGCAGAACATCAACGCATCACCCACCTTCATCGCCGGCGTGACGGAAATGGCATCGGCGAAGATTAATACCATTGCAGCAGATCTGGAAGCCTTTGCCCGTCATGCGGACCGCTCGATCATCAACGAACGTGATGCTCTGCTATTGGCACGCCATAACGACAGTTTGAAAGATGTGCTGCAGGCTAAAGCCGAGGAGCTTCGCAAGCGAGAGAAATCGACAACACGGTGAAGGATCGACTGGAGAGGAAATTGCTCGCTTTTTTTTATTGCATGACTGGCAGTCTTGTGGTAGACTACACTCTATGTCTATAGGCCACTCACTGGTCTACTGCTTGTCTGGGAAGCCCATGTTCACGCCAAAAGCAGCTGGGACGATGTTAGTGTCTTTCAGGACGAGGATATGACACGGCGAAGGGCGGCACTTACGGTACACGAATCTCGTGATGCCCTTTTCTTTGTGAATGGCTGCTAATGCGGCCAGGTCGTCCGAGTCGAGTTGCACAGTCTTCAAGTTGTCCTCGATTCGCTGTGGCGTGACAGACTTGGGCAGGACGACGTGGCCGATGCTGACCTGGTAACTGATGAGGATGGTGCCTTCTCCGACGCCATGCTTCTTTGCAAGCTTCTGAATGCCATCTTCCTTGAACAGTGGGCTACCAGTGCTGCCCAGTGGGGAGTATGCCTCGATCAGGATGCCCTTCTCTTTACAGAAGTCGGCAATCTCCTGCTGTGGGAGGTACGGGTGGTTTTCGATCTGGTTGGCGGCAGGTGTAATCTCGGCTTTCTCTAGCAGCTCCTTGAGGAACGGGACGGAGTACTATTTCACCATCTCGTCAGTAATCCACCGTGCACGCGAGCAGCCTCAAATTGTGCAACCTACGTTGGAGACACCAATTGCCTTGACTTTGCCCGTCTTGAGCAGAGCCTCCATCTTCTTCCACGTCTCTACATGAGACCACTCATGGTCGAGGTCTCGGGATCCGTCTGGCAGCTTCGGGAAGAGCGGGTCGTTGCCATTGGGGTTCATTGGCACTGGCCAGTGGACGAGGTAGAGGTCGACATATGCCAGCCCCAGTCTCTTCAAGCTCTCATCCAGGCACTCTTCAGGCTTGCGATGGTATGTACACCACAGCTTCGAGGTCACAAACACATCTTCTCTCTTGATGCCCGAGTCGAAGGCCTCCTTCAAGCCCTGACCCACCTCGTTCTCGTTTCCATATACGAAAGCAGCATCAATGTGTCTGTATCCAGACTTCAAGGCGTGAGCCACCGCCGTCTTGACCTGTCCTGGGTCTGCAATGCAATATCATCAGCACACATTGTCATGTTTGACCAGTCCTGGGCAGCAGTAGCTGCTACTGACCTGATTGCCAGGTTCCCAGACCGACTGCAGGGATCTGAGCGCCCGTATTGAGAGTGAAAGTGGTGGCCATGTTTGATTTTGAAGAAGGTTTTGTCCTATGTCGTGTCCTGTAGATGGTGCTGTGTGTGCTACATACAGTTTATGGATCACGAGTTTGTATTCTCGTCAATCTTCCTCCCCCGAGTCCCCCCCTCCCCCCACCACGCACACCACTTGCCGATGGCGGATCAGTCGGGCTTTGGCCGAAGACCCCAGGCATTTCATTTGGGCTGGCCGCGTGGAGCCTGGAGGATGCCATCATGCCAACACATGTCACATGGCCGGCGATAACCGCTCTCTCTCTCCCCTGCTCGACATCCATGGTGCACTTTGGGCAGCCAAGGAGCCATGGTAGACCCTTAACTGATAGGGGTAAGTGGTTCGAGTGATTACTGCGGGGTGGTGGAGTCGTGTGAGTGAAGAAGCCACCTTTCCATTCTAGGCCGTTCCGCCCTCCGCCATGGCGGCCATACCTCTCCGACCACAGGGGGATAGCGGATATGCAACAGGGCCTGCTGCCTCAATGTTTTGCCGCTGAGACCTTTTTTTATTGTGTTGCCACTGTTGAGACGTTGGAAGTCCTTGTCCCATCATCCCACACGATATGTGCAACGCAACATCCATCCTCATCCTGTCGAAGTGATGAAAGGGTTTTCGTCTCAGAACGCACAACATCAAACTCCTGCGAGACACGCATTGATGGGGATCTAGGTGTCGAGGTTCCAGAGGGAACTTCCTGGCAACCTTCTTTGGTGTACGAGATGGTCAGAGGGTTCATTGCTACCACCATCATAGGTAATTACACTTTGTGCCTCGACCAAAAGTACAGTATTCGGAGATTCTCCTGTGATTGTCTCCTTTGACCTCTATCTATATTACCTACTGCACCACTACACGGCATATAGTATTGACCCAGCAGACGAACGAACGAACGAACGAACGAACGAACAAACGAACAACCGAGCATCATGGTCCGCAAGCTCCAGGTCGGTGTCTCTGGCCTGGGCCGAATGGGCGCTCGCCATGCCCTCCACTTCCTCGACCGCACTCCTCGCGCAGAACTCGTAGCCGCATTCGATCCCGACGAGAAGGCACTCGCATGGGCCCGACAGCGCCTCAAACCCTACGGCACCAAGCTCTACAGCGACTACGAAGCCTTCCTCCAGCACCCGGGTCTCGAAGCTGTGGTGGTCGCCGGCATCACCACCCAGCACGCAGCACAAACCATTCGAGCCATTGAAGCTGACAAACATGTGCTCTGCGAGAAGCCACTCTCGACCAGTGTCAAGATCTGTGAAGATGTGGAAAGAATTGCACGAGCGAAACCACACTTGAAGGTGCTGTGTGGCTTCTCGAGACGCTTTGATGGCAGCTACCGAGATGCAGCTCACAGGATCAAGAGGGGAGATATTGGTCGTCCTGCCATACTGCGGTCACAGACCTGCGACAAGCATCGCGATGATGACTACTTTGTGCAAGTATGTATACCTTACACCACCACCACCACCAGAAATCTGTGTTACCTACCTATATATGCTGTTGTCTCACCATTCTCACTAACACCTTCTCCCTCTCTCTCCTCACCGATATATACAGTACGCCAAATTCTCCGGCGGAATCTTCGTCGACGCCAACATCCACGACATTGACCTCGCACTCTGGTACTTCGGCGCAGACAGCATCATCAAAAGCGTGACAGCCGTCGGAATCAACGCACGACTCACCGACCTCTCCCAACACCAAGACGTCGACAACGGCGTCGGCATCGTGGAATTCCACAACGGCAAAATCGCCTATTTTTACGCTTCGCGCATGATGGCCGCCGGACAAATCGACACGACGGAAATTATCGGCACACATGGTAAAATTGTCGTGAATGGGAATCCGCAGAAGAATTTGGTCGAGGTGCATGAGGCGAATGGGATTCGGAGGGAGGTGCCGCAGACGTATTATGATCGGTTTGAAGAGGCGTTTGTGACTGAGTCGAATGAGTTTACTGAGTGTGTGCTTGATGGGAAGGAGTTGCCGTTTGGCTTGTCGGGAGCTATTACCGCGGTGAAGATTGGGGATGCGTTGCAGAAGAGTTTGCGGACGGGGAGGAAGTTGGAATTTAATGAGTTGGGAGAGGAAATTGTTGAGGATAAAGCACGATTGTAGAGACTTGGTCTATATGTGTGTGTTTTTGTGTGGACGAAGAGAGGAGGTCAGGTAGGTAAAATTTCGGGTTCAGATGTAACATAGAGGCGAGATCTGATGAAGACTTTTGGGGTCATACATGGGAACCAGAACCAGTGAGATATTGCATATGACGAGAGAGAAGATTCATCATGCTACATGTATCTGCTCTACTCTGTCTGTTCATTGGTGTCTCATGGACCTCATTGATTTCATGGTCACTGCATATGAACAGCACGTCGTACCGTCATCATCGTTGTGCATCTGCACAACTCTGTGCAATCCCTCACATCATAGACATGTGCACTTATACACCCACAGCGTTCTCGAAAAACGACGTGGGCTGCCCAGGGACAGCATTTTCCGCCGATGGTGGCAAATCTGCTCGCTGTTCGCCAATCTTGACCCCAGGTGTACCAGCAA
The DNA here is from genome assembly GCF_000320565.1 of Sphaerulina musiva SO2202. Taxonomy (NCBI): domain Eukaryota; kingdom Fungi; phylum Ascomycota; class Dothideomycetes; order Mycosphaerellales; family Mycosphaerellaceae; genus Sphaerulina; species Sphaerulina musiva. The sequence continues at coordinate 963,993 of NW_016017383.1, forward strand.
CAATCTCGCCCGTCTTCGTTTCCGTGTCGACCAAGACAATCTCAATCACTGTACACTTTTGTACTGTCTGCTTCAGTCCAGGAACCATCTCTGCCAGGACAGCAGCCTCATCGAAAGCTAGTTTGCGCTCAAAGACCGTGTCTGCCGCGATGCCACTTTCCAGATTCTTCTTCAAGCTATTCACGAACGGCATCGCACGCTTGACTTCAGTCTTGGGCAGAGACTTGTTCACTGCGCCGACGTCAACCTTCATGTTGGAGAAATTTTGGCGCACAATGTCAATGATGTTGTCTTGCCACGCAGGGAACTTCTTCGCGAAGAATATGCTCAGCTTCTTGTCCTTCTTGGGATCGTACGAGGTCTGCTTGCCCTTGGCCATTTTCTTGAGCTGAGCGCCTTCGGCACTGGTGATGTTGTTCTGAGTGGTGCGAACATACTCGCGCGCCGCTGTGAGATTGGGCTGTTGATCCGCGACTTGTGGGAAAAGAGCGTTCTGTACAGTATCGGGCTTCTTAAGGACTTCCTTCCAGATGTGTTCTGCCCAATGGGGTGCAACGACCGTGATCATGAGAGCCTGGTATTCCACATACTTGGTAACCAGATCCTGGTGCATGCCGATACCTGCAGCCTTGGTGACCTCACGGTAGAAGTCGCGAGAATTGGTGAAGTCGTAGAATCCGCTCTTGAGAGCCGCTTTGTAATCAGTGTCGTTGTATCGCTGCTCGGTCTCCTTTACCAGACCATTCAGCTCATTCTCAAACACCTCATCCCAAAACACCTTCTTGCCCGTTCGAAGAATTGCATCGTTGGTCTTGTGTCTTTCGTTCTTTGCAACCTCGGCGTAAGTCTCGCCTTCTTTGAGCACACGCGCGTCAGTGACGACATTCTCGCACCACTGTCTGAGCTCGAAGAGGCGCAGGATGTTGGCATTGGCGACTGTTTCGTCAAAGTTGGCATCCTCAATAGTGTCTCCGGCATCGGCGAGAGCGACACGAGTGGCATCAGCACCGAATTTCGATGTTGCATCGTATAAGGTCAGGAAATTGCCTGTGGACTTGGACATTTTCTCACCATTGAGCTGCAAGTGACCGTTGGCACGGACTCCACGTGGCCAGTACTCTGGCTTAAACAGAGCAATATGCACGTACAGGAAGAAGGTCAAATGGTTTTGGATCAAGTCCTTCCCAGAGACGCGAAGGTCCAGTGGATACCAGTACTCGAACTCTCGACGCATCATGTGAAGAGTCTCCTCGGGGATTGAGCAGTCTTTTGGAATCTCATCGGTCCTGCAGAACAGCCAGTCCCAGACATCATCTGTCATTTGTTCCACCGAGACATTGGCTGGTCCCTTCTCTTTGCCGAAAATGTCCTTGTGGAGCAAGTGGGCAATGGTGTAGTACGACATGTAGATCGTGGAGTCCGACAAACTCTCAACGAGCTGACTCTGATCCCACGGAAGTTTTGTCCCAAGTCCATAGCCTCTGGCGCAAGCCCATTGCGCGAGCCAAAAGAGCACTTTCTCAAACGCATTCTTTGTTTCGGTGGAAAAGGTGTTGAGGCCCTGGCCATCTGCGTTCTGTACGTGTTTCAGGACTGCCGGCTGCCATTCTGGATCACCAGACTTTGCAGGCTCGCCATAGTTCATGAACCACTGGTCCAGATGACCAGCTACGCAGTCATCCCCGGACCGACTCATGACGAGACCGTCAGGCTCGGCATAGGCGAACGCATCCCCAGCATCGATCAAATCTTGACGTACTTTGGGCTTGGCAGTTTCGACAGACTCTCCAGCATAAGCTCCGACGATCATTTTGCCCTTGTAGAAGCCCTCCTTGTATGCGATCTCTTTCGCTTCGGCCAGTTGCTTTGCGTCTTTCGGTGAGTTGATCTTCATCGTCTCAACAAGCTTCTTCGCAATCAAATTTCCATATTCGGGTGTTTCAATGACGGGTACGATCTCCTTATCGATCCATTCCTTCTTGATCTTATAGAACTCAGCCTTCTTCTGCAGATCGAGCGTCGTGGCATAATCATCGGGAGAGTCAGATGGCACGCTTGTGACAACTCCAGTGCCCTTATTGGGCTTGACCGATTCCATGGGAAGGATGAAAACCTCCTTGTGGACGGACAATGGAGCGCTCACAAGAGTGCCGACAACATCAGACCCCTTGAAATCGGCGACTTTAGGAAACTCTCCCCAGGTCGGAAATATGCTTTGATACGCCATGTTCCTTGCAGCACGGTGGGAAACGAAATAGTATTCCTCGCCCTTCTTGACCTCGTAGACCCCGTAATCAACCGTTGGGCCCACGAAGCAGCAGTTCTGGCCGTACATCGTCTCAGGTCTCAGGGTTGCAGGCACAAAGTAAACTTTGCCGCCTGCAGGAATCTTGCCCTCAATCTTACTCTTGGCTGGTTCTGCCCATTCCTTGACGCAAAGCTTCAAGGCAGTGTATTCTTGCACACCAACTCCTTCGCCACTTTGTCGGTCGTGATCCATGCACGCCTGACCATCCTTAGGCGAGTAAACAGTGTAGCGCTTGCCGAACCTGATTTTCCCCATCTCCTTCAGGCGATTCACCTGCCATCGCACAAAAGCATCGTAATATGGATTTGCATCAGTCGTGACAAACGATCGTCGCCAATCCACTCGACAGCCCATGTTGTCGAGGTCGCGCTTCCAAAGTGGTGGAAAGTACTGCAGCCAGTGTTGCGGATCAGCGAAGTGGTGAATCTCCTCAATCGGGATGCCAATGGCGAGCATGATCTGAAACTGGTATTTCAAAGCCGAGTTGACCTTTGCATTCGCCTTTGACTTTTTCGCAGAGAACTTGGTGACATCCTCTTTTGTCGTCTCCTGCACAGGCGCAGGTGGAGTAGCACTCGCCTCTTCACTAGGCTGCTCAGGGGAGTATTTTTCGAAGTTCTGGCCAAACATCTCAATCTCGCGCACCAGCTTGTCGGCACAAGCCTTGATGGGCATGCCAGTGCAATGGAAGCCCTGAGGGTACAGTGCCCGCTTGCCCTGCATACGTGCCCATCCCACGGCGAATTCGAGTTTGCTGGCCGTGAATGCGTGCCCCGCGTGCGGCGTTCCGTTGACGTACGGATACGCCATGGTAACCATGTATTTGGGGTGTTTCTTGCGCAGCTCACTGGGCGCAATGGCATGGAAGGGCACTTCTGACAGAGAGGGCGCGTCCTGCTCGAAGACCTTGCTCTCCTGCCATTGCTGCTGGTATTTCTTCTCGCTGGCAATGAGCGTGTCGCGCTTGTCCGTGTTCTTGATCTCCAGACTGCCCGCCGTGGGGGCGGCGGCGGCGGCGGCGGAAGCCATGGTTGCGAAGATCAGTCGGTTGGTGCGCAGGCCACGCAGCCGCGGCGAGAGGAGACGGAGAGCGAGCGACGTCGTCGTGGTGGTAGAGGGTGTGATTGTGTAACTACTAAGTCGTGTGTGCTTGTGACTCTTTTTGGAGAGCTCTATTTTTTGTTCGGCGTCATTTCGCGCCGAGCTCGCGCTGTTACCTCCTAGGACTCGGCCGCCTCGGCGAGCGTCCCTTTCATCCACATCCACCACAACGTGACGTGGTGGCAACACATCCAATGGCCTCCCTCTTCTCATCTCTCTTCAGCAGGGCCCCTCAGGTGCCTGAGAATGTGCCCTTCTTCCCCTACAAGATAGCAGACAACCCCTACCAATGCAAGAAAACATGGCCTCCGGACTTCACCAAGCTCTCCCAGAAGCATCAATTCCGCCTGGAAAGACGCTATAGGCGTCGAGCAAAGCTGAAGTGGGCACGACCGAACTGGACCAAGGGAGTCAAGCTTGCTCAATGGGGCAGCATCGTCTTCGTCTGCGTTTATGGAGTGCTATTTCTGGACGTAGGCGATGGCGGCACACCATTTGATGGCGTACGTTACGTTACAGACATGATCGTCATGCGAAAATGAAGAAGAAAACAAAGCTAAACCTATTTGCAGATTCGTAAAACATTTCGAGAGCAGATGGGCGGCGGCGGCGGCTCCCAACAGGCAAACACAAAAGCTGCTAGAGATCTTAGCCCTACCGCCAACCAGCCATCTTGAGACGCGCACCAACTCTACAAAGAGATCGTCCTCTCTGTCTTGCTGCCAGCTGTTTCTCCCGGGCACTGATCCAATGCGAATCTTGCATGACGAGCATAGAAGTGCCGATTGGGGACGTTGAGCCAGACTTGATTGCGGGTTGCAGAGCATCTGACCCATCATCTGGAGAGCAATAGGACTCACTGGTCACCTCCTTGGCGGCGAGAGCTTCAAAGCCACGACAACGGGCACGTCAAAGATTAGCCAGATCGATTTGGCCAGGAGACGCAAGGACCACGATTGAGACATGAGCTGAGATCGAGCTGCACAAGATGGGCGATTCCAGTGCGACTCCATCCCACCTCACCTGGCAGTATTTGTGGCGGAAATTTGAGTTACATGCGACCAGAAGCCATCATCACAGTCTAGTCGACTGCAGGTGTGGAAAGTGCAATGTTGAGATCTCGTTTGATAGCTTCTGTGCAATGTTGGATGATATCCTTGACCTGCGACTTCCACGCGTGCTAGCAAAGACAACTACGCCCTCCCCTCCCTCGTCAACCTCGCCATAGTCGCTCTCCCGGCACTACTGCCATTTCCCTTGCCAATCTCCTTCGTGATCCAGTCTCCAATTCGACTCAATTCCTCCATATCGCACCCCGTCTCCACTCCAAGACTACTCAAAAAGTGTACTAGATCCTCTGTAGACACGTTCCCTGTAGCGCCCGGACTATAGGGACAACCACCCAGTCCTCCCACAGCAGAATCAAAAGTCCTGACCCCATGATCCAGACTGACCATAGTGTTGATCAAAGCCTGCCCAAAGGTATCATGAAAATGCATGGCAAGATCCTCATTCTGTACTCCTGCCTCTTTCAACGTCTTCAACAACTCACGCGTTGCAGGCGCTGTTCCCATTCCTGTGGTGTCTGCCACACTGATCTCATCTGCACCTAGTTCGAGCAGTGTGGCGCATAGCTCTGCTACCCGGTGAGGATCGACGTCTGGGCCTTCAAAGGGGCAGCCTAGTGCTACGGAGATGTAGGCCCGGACTGGATAGCCGGCTTGACTGGCTGAAGTGATGAGAGGGGCGAAACGGGAGAGTGATTCGGCGATGGAGCAATTTGTGTTCTTTTGGGAAAAGGTTTCGGTTGCGGCCATGAATATGCTCACTTCATGTTTTTGTGGGTTCGTGGTTCGAGATTTGGACATGGCATCCACGCCTGATGTGGAGGATGGCATGGCGTTGGGGTCTTGAGAAGACGTGTTCAGTGCTGGACCGGCATCGTTCGTCGGTGAGGGAGGAGGTGTGGGATATGCGCTATCTCCTGAAGAGGAGCTGTTATTCATGACACTGAAGAAGTTTTCGAGACCTTTCATGTTAGGGAGTAGCCATTGATAAGTTATGTCGCCGGGAGGTGGTTTCGTAAGCATGGATGAGAGGACTTTGTCGGAAGCTGCCATCTGTATACATTCAATATCTAGTTGTTCATTGACCCACTCGACCCAGCAATACCGTACCTGGGGAACCCATTTTGGGTGCACGAACGAGCCCGCCTCTATCGTCTTCAGGCCTGTCCTCGCCAGACGATTCACCAACTCGATCTTGGTCTCTGCTGGTATACTGGTCTTCTCGTTCTGCAGGCCATCTCTGGGCCCCACCTCGACAATTCGAACGTGGTCTGCTAATGCTCGGCGCGAGGAAGTGAAGTTGCGCGTGAAGCTCGGGATGCAGAGCCGTCTGCCGTGTAGACTTCGCAGTGGTGACGGAGGCATGATAGAAAGGATTTGTGGGAGTAGGTAGGTGTGCACACGGCGCTGGCACTTTATTTGCGGTGTCACATCAACGCCGTCGCTGCTTCCAGATGTTCTCGAAGCTGGTCGATGTGCAAGGTGACTGGAGTCGCAGACATTGAATGATGTGTGTTCACATGCACGTGCTTGCGGAGAGATTGCCATGGGGGTGACGTTTTGCGGGGAAAGCTCAGGGCATAAGAAGCGTCAACCTCAGGCAGCCAAAAGCTCGCAGATGGAGGTGAAAGGATAATATAATAAATCTCATTACTGATGTGCATAGACTTTAACTTTACGCATCTCCTACATCTCTGCTCATCGTCCCACAATATCGCGTTGTCAATTCCATTACTGAGCAGTAGCAGCCAACTCCTGCAGCATTTCCCTTGTTGCCCCCAAATTCTGTGAATCTGAATAGAGCGCAGCTATCAAAGACGAATCAAGGTTCGGAAATTCTGTCGCCAGTTGAGCTACGTCTCTATCCGTCTGGGACTCAGGCTTCGAGTTGTTCATCTCAAAGTGCTCGAGGGCTTCCCGCTGTTCGCTCTGTTCACTTTCTGGAACAAAGCTTGTTTCGTTGAAAGTATTCGCCCTGCCTGGAGGGGGTCCTGGCGGGGCCGCAAACCCGGGTTGCTGATTGTGTTGCTGTTGCTGGTACTGATATGGCTGCTGAGGTTGCTGGTACTGTGACTGTGGCAGATGTTGCTGTTGTGGCTGCTGAGATGCGTACTGCTGTTGTTGTTGACTGGGACTATGTTCTTCGGCCCATGGGTTCGTGGACGGCAGGCCTTGTTGTGGCGCCTGGTATTCTGAGCCGTAGCCTTGATTCGAAGCCATTCTGAGTCAGTGCCAGTGATTTCAACAGTTGTGTTCAGTTATTACTGAATGTATCATTGACTGCGCGATGGAGGTTCAAGTTGTGTCGTTGCCTGTCAAAGTGTCGGAAGACGACGTCATAGGTTATGGTCAGAGTCTGACTCTGAGGCAGAAACCAGGTTAAGGCATGGCACGGCACGGCACGGCTCTTCACGGCGCGGCACGCCGCTCTGAAGCGAACAACCTGTGTCCTGTGATTCCCGGTTCACGACAACAACATGAACATTGAATCCTTCCAATGAACGACACGATTTGTTCTGAGTCTGCAACATGATTTTCCTCCGAGACCATGTGTCACCCACTCCTGAGGCGCCTCATCGAGACCGGGATCACCTCCGGGCCAAGTAAACAAATACGGCGACGGCGGCTACAGCAGTCGCACAACTTGAGCAGCAGGCCTTGATTGGCTGTCGCCCTTTTCCCTCTCGACGCTCTGCAACAGACTGGGCCGAGAAGTACTCTATTGACTCTATTCTTTCCGGCCACAATGCTTCATGGTTCCACCAGCCAATTTGCGTTGGCGGCTCCTCTGTTGACTAGACTCACTAGACCTGGGCCGAGACAGTGCGGACAGGTCAGTGCGCTGCATCAGTTTGGCCTCGTCTTCGAATATCTGCCTGCTCGCTGCGGCCATGGTAATCTACCCTTTTTCTCATACATCCGCCTTTGCACGATTTCCCTTGGTGACGCTTTTCTTTGCGCGTGCTTCAGTCGTTCTTTCCTTTGTTCCGCGTTGTTGAGCAACCAGATAATCAGAGCGCTGGCGCTATTCTACTCCCCACAGGTTCACCCAGAATTCTACTTCCAACAGGATCACTCAGCATGTTCAGCCACCAGTCAAAGTTAGACAAGAAGCAGAACAAAAAGGTCCGCGGCCAACTCAGCATCGACACCACTTGTGCTGTTCAGAAGCAGGTCTTTCCATACGAAACGAAAATCCCCGAGTTGAAATTCATCAGCTTCTCCGAATCACAGGCACGAAAAGCAGCATCGAAGTTGCCTCTCGAAGAGACAACACCCGTTTATCCTGGCGCAGAGCAGCCAGTCACCGGGTTGCAGGCCAATGTCTCGGTGCGAAGTCAGCGAGGTGCCATTGTGGCAACTCCGTTGGAGTCAGAGCAGGCCGTACCATTTCATCGGCGCCTGCTCGGACGAAGGCCAGAACCTCTGAAGCTCAATTCCGAACATAAGACGTCTGGCTCAGAGGTCAATCATGCTATCAGCACTCAGGATCCGAATGCGAGACATGGGAATGCCGCGCCAATGATTGTGGTCACACCAGCTCGAGACGAATTCTGTAGCTCCCAGGCTCTACCAGTCAAGGGAGGCCGGCCTGCGTCAAGTGTGTACTCTCGCTATACCAACTGCATGACCACATCTGTAGCTCCTCCTGTGCCTCCACTGCCTTTCACGAGGAATGCCGCGACTGGACTGAAATCGCGGTTTTCTACTCTCACGGCCACCACTACTTTTGAGGAGGACAACTCGCCTCTAGAGTCTCCACAAACATCTCGTTCGATTCCAAAATCCCGCTCGGGAGAGCCAACAGGCAATGATACCCCAGGTCTTCCCACCCCCAGGCGCAGTAAAGGATGGTGGAATGTTCTCTCGCCGTTCTCTGCTAAGTCAGCCCCGCAGCCGTCTCCTTTTGCGGCTTCGGACCGTACGCCAGTACTGCGAGATGCTGCGGCGATGGGTCAGTCGGACTTACCTGGGGCGGACACGGGCGATGAGGTCTTACGCTCAGCACCCGTCTCGATGAAGTCGCATGACGCTGGATCTGAGCCTGCAAATGAAAAGTCTTTGCGAAGATCATTGACAGCCCCGGCAATGCTTGATACCGCGGCTGAAACATTTGACATTTACTACATCGCGAGTACGGGACTTGCAGCGCCCTACTTTGACGTTGCTCGCCGCTTCCCTAGCCTGTATGTGCAGGATTCTGCCCAAGAGTGGAGTCCTTCGCAGAGCGTGTACCAGCCCGCACGCTATAGCTATGCCACTGATACTGGAAATGTGGACGACTCACCCGCTGAAGCAGCGGTTGGAGAGCTGAATGGAGCCGAAGGAACGCCCACTCGTGACACGCCAGGCGGCCATCACGACCCTGATCTCGAATCGAAGCCACCGTCCATACAAAACAAGGCTGTTAGAGCGTCGTTTTTCTCATCGCCCTCTGAAGATGAGCTTCGAACTCCTCCGCAGCCAAGATGGAAAACCATTCGTGCTTTGACGCAGACAACAAATACATCCATGATGTCGCCGCTCTCGGCAACACCAGAAGTTCAGCAGGCTCACCTCGGCATGCCTGTTGGTCCAGACTCGTCTTTTGCCGGGCAGAAGCAAATTGCCGTCTCGCGTGCTCCGACACCCACTGCGCTTGATGAGAAGATCGTATCCTATTCACACGTTGAACGTGTCACGACACAAGAGTCGCCATACCCAGCTAGTGTCACCAGGCTACGTCCCACTCATACAAGACAAGACTCATACGGCTTAGGCATATCGGATAGTAATCGTGATCTGTTTCCTCCACCGACGTATCTTGCGGAAAAACCACGACTCGGAACAGACAGATACGGCCAACTCAAAGTCCAGATTCCTCAGAATAGAATACCGTCTCGTCCATGGTACCGTCGCCACTTCTGGCTACTCGCTTTTCTTTCCGGTGCTGTCCTGGTGCTCTTGGTGGTCATGCTGGCGGTCCTTATTCCACAGAAGCATCATGATGTGCAGGTGCAAGCTACTTGGCTGAACCTGGCTGTCTTTCCTCCAATAGCTATTGGTGTCAGTACGGTGATTCAGCCTCGAAAGACAGCGTCGAGGGATACTTGCACCAACTCTTCTCTCTGGACATGTAAAGCACCAGCCGAGGTCTCGAGCACGGATTTGCCGGACTTTCGACTGATCATACGCTCTAGAAACGGGACACTGCCAAAGAATGAGACTACGGTCAAGAATAACAAGCGCGACGCTTGGAAAGAACATATCTATAATGCCTCACCCGAGGCGCCTGCAACTAAAGATCAGATTTACCTTGGCCGCACAACTGACAACACAAGCGAGCCATATAATGGCGAAGAAACACCTTTTTACATATCTCTAGTTGATCCCCTGGCCCTTGCAACTGATTCGAAACTACAGAAGCGCAACTCGGACTTCAGCTACCCTTATCCTATCAATACCGAGGATACCACTTCCACGACGAAGACGGCTGCAGCGCCATCGCAGATACCTCATACGGGTCTGAAGTCGAATGGCAAACCCGGAGACTCCATACTGTATCCCTACGTTACAGCTCAGCCTCTCAGACTCTACAATCGCGATCAAGATACCGAGCACTACGGATTTTACACATACTTCGATCGCTCGGTATACATCTCAAATCCCTCATCTTCTTCTCCTGGAAACAGCAGCATCAACGTCACAAGCGGCGTGGCATTCGAAGATGCATCCGCAGTATGCAGCTTCTCTCAGACAAGAATGCTCGTTCAAATCTGGACTAAGCAGGGCACAGTTGCCGATTTGCCTGCAGCAGAAGCAACCACCACTGGCTCTCAGATCGAAGCCAAGTCATCGTCGGCGAACGACATGACTGCCCCGGGCAGTTTCCCATACCCAGTCACTTTCACCATTGACCGCCACGGAGGCGAAGCCGAAAAGAAGGGAGTCTACTGCTATGCTCTGGACGCGCAACATCGCGTCGATGTCAATGAGAAATTTTGGGTAGCGGAAGATCGAGCGGTGGGTGGCACGCTGTTTGATGCAGCTGAAATACCTGGCGTGACGACGCAGGACGAGATTTTGAGCACACGTGATGATGATGATGACGACGACGACGACGACAACGATGAGGGACAGGGCATCGATGGAGGCTCGGGTGGATGTTTCTGTCAGTGGGACAGTCAATGATGTGTGGAGAACAAGGAAGCACCATGATCAACTAATGAGTCGTTGAATTGTGAAGCGAACCAAAAGCGTTCCGTGGGTTGCCCCTCCTCTTTCTGGGGTACCGCTATATAGATCAAATCAAGTTGCCTTGGCCATCTTTTGAAGATGATGTAGAATATTGCTCGTGCATCGCTCCTTTTAGTGCACACCTTGTGCTTGTGGAACGAACATGGCCGTCGGCATGGCGGTCGACATCGCGGGTACAATGTCCTTTTCAGCAAGTATAGTGTTCAAAGCGTCCCGTACTTCAAACTCCTCAAGTACGGCACCAAATCTAGAGCGATCGGGGTCAGCCAAAGAAAGCTCGAAATATTTCCGCATCAAGTAGCACCAATCGGATCATGAATACATACCCGTAACATCGCACTTTGGGGGTAAGATTGGTCTTGAGTCTCTCCAAGTCCAGTTTGTCCAAGTCCCGTATCCGGTCATTAGTGTATATCATCGTCCACGCCATGACAGGTGTGATTTCTCCTTCGCGATCAATGGGAAGTCGCGCACTCAGGTCCAGGAGCTTCGCAAGAGTGTCATTGCTAATATCTGTCGGCATCTGATGAGGATAATTCTCCGTGGGCTTCTCCTTGATGTGTGACCAGGGCGCTGCACTGCCCATCAACGCGTGGCCGGACATGTGCTCGTGTTGGGAATCGTCTGGGTTCTCCATTGGATGATGCATTTCTTGTCCGTCGGGGTTGTGCGAGCGTACGAGGAGATATTGCATATGGTCCATACATGGTCGCTCGAGCCTATAGGATGTGAGCGTCAGCCGAGGTGGACTTTGCGCATATGATGAGCCTACCGAGTCAAACGTGAATCGGTTCGGCTAGCTTTGAGGCGGCGGCGATGGATATGGACCGGGCATAGGCAGAGGTCTGCCCTGGGAGTCATACGTTAAGACAAAGTCGATTCCAATGGAGTCGTAGTCGAGTCGATTGTTCGGCAATTGTGCCATACTCCGCATTTGGCCAGTCTGCATCGCCGACATCGCTTGAGGTGGTCTCATGTGGCTAGACATTGCTGGGGGGCTGAAACCAGTGCTCTCCGATGTGCCTTGATAGCTGCCTGAGATGCTACCGCTCGAGCTCGCGCCATAGCCGCTGTTCTCACGTTGGAACTTGATCGGTGTTGCGCCGAAGTCGTAGGTGATGCCATGCTGTTGTAACAGCTCCTTCAAGCGGCGATTCTCGTCGTGAAATGCGTCCCGCTGACGAGCGGTTTCTGCGAATATCTCCTTGAGTCGAAGTACCTCCTGTTCAAGCGCCTTGATGTACATTTCTTTGCGCTCACGATGCGTCCTATCCACTGTCAGACAGCACCATTAGGGAATCATGAGCTTGATGTGTGATACCTTTGCGCCTGTCGGTTGAGCTCTTGCCGCCTCGTCAAGGCTGGCTTGCTGTCTGGTTTAGGACCTCTCCGCTTGGGAGGTTGGCCATCTATGCGAACAATTAGACTACACCTCACCTCTCAAGGCATGATATCATGTACCTTTCGTCTGCTTCTTGTCTGGGTTCAGATTTTTGAGGAAGTTCAGGCTGAGAGGGCTTTTGCTGTCACTGGAAGCTGAACCTGGGCCTGGAATATCAAATTAGCAGAGTCTCGTGAAGCGACGACTACCATGCGACCGGAACCAGTGTTCTGCAGGCGGATTCCAATCATGTATCCGGCAGCAGCCATACGCCACGAAAGCATGCGCAGGCTGCATGTGTGCCACCCTCTGACCAGTGCAGTATGAGGTTGCGTCATTCGGCGAGCCACGTACCATATACATCGTGATCTGTCTGAGCGTTCGGCAGACCGTGAGGCATTGTATGGACTTGCGAGTTATATGTAGCCATGGTGCAGCGCCGGACTGCAGGCGTCAGAGACACCTATGTGATGGAGGCTGAAGAAGATTTGTTAGTGAGTTGTTTGGTAGCTTTTTGGAAAACGTCTGTGTTGCTGGGATGGATGAGCTATGCAAATACCAGGCAGCCACCGTTCTGCGACGAGGGCAAAGGGTGCATAAAGTGCCTTCATTTCACGGCTCTTGGCATTGTGCATAATGCAAATCTTCGCGACCGTGAAGCAGGGCAGCAGGTTACCCCAGGGCTGGCACCAGAGGACTTGTGACTGGACGACATAGCGATACAGACATGGAAAGCGAATGGAGCAGCTCACCTTGGTCGTACGCAGGAACGCGCTGCCCGGAAGAACAATCTGAAACCCAGAGGTCGTCACTCGTACTCGACACCACAGGGACCTATGACCACAAAGATTTGTGCACGGCGAGGGCGGCGAACGTCGCTCGGCCCATGTACGTCCGCTTGAAGCGCGCAATCGATGGTGAGCGATACAGTCTTGAGTGGTGTTTGCTGGTCAACGGAACACGCTTCCGGACGGGCGGATGCCGAGTCTCGAGATTGGTCAGGCCGCGGGAGCGGTGTCTACTGCTTGCCTGCTTGCCTGCTTGCTCGCTTGCTTGCTTGCTGCTGAATGGGCTGGGATCGGATCCAAACGCGGTCAAATGGAGAGGAGAGTGAGAGAAGACGTCGGTTTGTTCGAAGGTCGCTGCAGGTGAGGATGGACTGTAGCACGCGAGAACAACTTTGTGCGACTGCCAGGCGGTCTTGAATCACTTTGATCGAGCAGAGTCAGAAGGATCTAGACCCAGCCAATGCGCCTAAACCACTCGGGTACGGCCGCTGGTCCTAGTACCACGCGTTCAGCTCAGCTTGCTGCAGTCTGTGTGAGTCTGACCAGCTTTGATTTGAGCGCCTGTGCGTTGAGTGGCGAAATGTCGATGTCTGAACAGCAACGGCGGCGGGGGAGAGGTGGTGGTGAAGAGGGTGGTGAAGAGGGTGGTGGTGGTGGAGGAGGCGGAGGCGAAGGAGGAGGAGGAGGAAAAGCAGCAGCAGCAGCGTGAGGAGATGAATGGACGTTGCCGGCGCAATACCTTTGAGGTTAGTGAGAGTCCGGATAGTGAGAGTCCGGGAGCTGGGGCTGTGTGGGCGCTCCTTACGAGAATGAGGCGAGATATGGAAATTGTGCACGACGTCATGGCGCATGTCCCGTCGTGCCCGTGAGGTGCGGTGTGCCACTCACTGTGCCTGTGCCTGTGCCTGTGCCTTGTGCCTGTGCCGCTGCCTGCCTCGCAATTCTGCTTCTACCCTCCCACGCGTGTAGTAGGTTACTACCTAGGTAGTTTCTAATACCCGACTTTCTATCGCGACGACATGTGATGACCTGGTAATTGATTGACAGTCAATCAATGGTTCTCACCAAAAGCAATGTGAAACCCTTCCTTCGCCGTCTCCACCATCCTGGCTGCCTTCTGCCTCACTCCTGCGTGTTTGCCTGACTATCCAGCAGTGATGCCTTTTCCGCTGTATGCGTCCTTTGACATTTGCCATCGTGCTCGCGTCACATAATCAATATTCGTGCTGGCGTCAGGTACTGCTACTACATCTGTCAGGCACTACCCGGATCAGTCGAAACGCGGTGGCGAGCCCATCAAAGTGGATCCATGCGGCGAGCATGACTGCCACATGGAAAATCTGATGGCTTGCGCCAAAGGTATCAAATCGGTAGGGAACCCATCTTTCAGGTATCTATGCCGCAAGTCAGCAAAGGCATCATCATATCACACCCCCAAGAGAGGGAGAGTGAGAGTGTGTGTCCGTCGTACCCTTGCTGCATATATGGCAGCACCGACAAGATTGGCAGTCGCCATCCAGCCCATGTAAACCAACGACATTCGTGATCTTTGGACCTCCCACCCATACAGCAGGAGTCCATGACCCACGAAGATGATCGAGCTGAGGCCAAAGCCCGCGTAAAAACCTGCCCGCCAGTGCCGGAAAGCAGGAGAGGCAAAGTGTGGACTCAACGTCAGATACGTGCAGCCCAAAGCAGTGCTAGTAGTCTGTGAGCCACAGGTACATGTTGTAGTTAGTCCAACATGCTCGGAGAAGCAGAACCAACGGCTGACCATACCATTGCCCAATATGTCCATCTCAGCGTGGGGTTGCATAGGAATCCATAGTAGATGGTGGGGATGCCTGCTCCCCACATCAAAACCAATATTCCAAGATAGTCCAGTTTGTTGCAAAAGCGAGAACACTCCGAGCTGTGGTTCCACAGGATATGGAATCTGTTCAATCAATCTGGTCAGCCCATCCTGCTCTCTGAATGAGATGTAAATGATATAGGATAAGTGAGAGAGATCTACTACTTACGTCGCAGAAAAAGCAAAGCAAACAGCCACTCCCAGGCAATACGTCGAAACTACCACCAAATCGACCAACTGCCCATACGGCGTGACAGTCGTGTTGTTATAAATCTTCTCGTAAAAGTACCATGGCAAAGCAAGAAAAATTGCCGATCCCACGAGATGCGAGTACGCGTTGATGGTCTGATTGTTCAAATATGACAAGCTGAGAATGGATTTCCAGATGGAGTGGGACGTGGGCCTATATTACATTTATTATACACCACTTTGATTGGGTTTTTTGTGCTTATTTTTCAAAAGAAAAGAGGATGGAGCGACTGACTGACCTGTATCCCGATAGGATGAATTCATTATCTTTCTGCCACGAAGGAATTTCGTGCCAAAATAGTAACCGCCATGGATGTCGCTGACTGCCTTTGCTCAGCTCCTCTGTCGGAGGATCAGGCTGCGATGTCGGCTTGTCGGCCTTACGACTGGAAGCCATGAGGAGGACGAAGAGGAGGAGGCGGAGGAGGGGACCTGATTGTTCGATGTCGTGGACATCGAGGACTGATGGATTCTCGTCGGACTTGTAAAGATAGGTATGCGAATCACAATGTCGAACTTCGAGTGGAGCCACTACATGTATGTATTCAGCTCCGCCAAGTTGCATGTGATAAGGTACCTACAGGTACATGAAGGAATCCAGAAGCGCGACAAGTTGTTGACGACTCATTCAAACACCGCGCGTCGACAATCACATATACATGTACCTACCTTGAGTTACCTTAGGGTTGAAAAATAGACAAATGAAAGAAGAACACCGGAGGAGGGATGTCGTAGGTACGGCGCTTAGGAAGCAGTCAAGCGCCCTTGCCCACGGCTGAAATTCGGATCCGAAGCTGCACATGGTGATTATGGTCCACAGTCAGGAAGAAGGATCACAACTCTCCACTTGATCACCATGAGAAGCAGACGATTCATCAGAGGTACATGCAACATGCAGCCATACGAAAGAAAATCATTTTTCTTAAAAATAGCAAGTTTCATCCTGAAGCCTCTTTCAAGGCTCCATGGCCCTGGAGCTATGTGGTCTAATCATAGGTTCCTATCAAAGACATTTCTGACTTATCCCTAATCGAAACGGCAGGATCGAGGGCTGCATGAGGCAGACCGGGTTGCCGCGATGGATTCATAACATAGCCGAATCCCTCCAAAAAGAAGATCTGTCTTTCGAGTGGGAAACAAACATGACTGTCGAGATCTCTTTCCATCACCCAACCTCTACCAACGACACCCTCGTGGGCTTCGTCGACTCTCCTGATGGCCGTGGAACACTGAGCATACTGTTTACCTGCTTGCTGACCCTGTCGTTATGTGTCTGGTCGGCAATCCATCTCGACTTGCCCAAGCCGGGCGAAAGTTCCACGCAGTACACGGTCAGGTACTTCAAATGGAGTATTGTGGGGCTGTTCGCGCCTGAAATACTAATATGGGTGGCATGGCGACAGTACCTTTCTGCTCGCGTACTGACGCAGTCTGTGCACGAGGTGAGTCCATTGCTGTTAGAGCAGCAGTGCGCATTTCGACGCTGATATCACTAGGCTACTCAAACGGAAAAGACATACACCGCCGCGAGAGACTGGACCATCGTCCACAGCTTCTACGTCGGTATGGGTGGGTTTGTCTTCGACCTCACAGATTCCGATCTCGATGGTGAGCCGTTCATTCCAGGATTCGATCGGCTTCATGTGACCCCTCGCGGCGTACAGCTCCTGGCACGGTGTGGCCTTCTCCCGATTGTCAATAAGCAGGATATCCTCGACAAAAGCAAGACAGACGGTACGGGCAAGCTTATATGCTGCGTTCAGATCATATGGACGATAGCATCGGCCATTACACGCCTGGCGGTAAAGCTCCCAATCACGCCTTTAGAGGTCAATACTCTTGCTCACGTTGCGTGCGCACTCATGATCTACTCACTGTGGTGGTATAAACCTAGATGGGTGAACGAACCCACGATCCTCCGCGGAGAATGGGCTCGTCCGTTGCTGGCCTTCATGTATATGTCCAGTCAAGTCAGCTGCCCCGCTCGACGCAAGCAGGACCTCCTCCGCAACTTTGGAGTCAAGACTGAGTTGGCAGGCGTAATGTATCGCTGCGAGAGGACGCCATCGCCGCAAGCATCGAGCGACTCTGGAGTGGGAGTCGATGCTGTAACCGACACTGACCCAGCCACGGAGCCCAAACTATCCTCCGATCATGGAATTTCGAGTCGCGGAGGCCAAGTGAAAGGAAAGATCGTTTCGCGAGCCGAGGGCGACGTGGTAATCGCCGTTGACAAAGACCAAGCACATGCCACGGCAGACGCGATGGAGCAAACGAGATGGAAACATTGCTGTGAAGCCATTGAGCAATACCCGATCATCAAGCAGATGATGAAAGTTCCAGAGCAAAACGCCGAGCACTTGAGATATCGGGAGGCGCTGCAGCGGTATCCGGAAATGCCACCCAATATCCAACTTCACTTCAAGGGGCGTAGCCTGGAAGATCTATCGGAGACAATGAACCAATCTCAAGACTGGGTTTTCATGTCCGAGGAACTCGTAATCGATCGTCCGAGAAACTGGCCCGGGGATGATCAAATCCGACATATGCAGGGCCACCTCATGGGAATGGTCATGTGGTGTGCGACCACCGTGTATGGCGCCATCCATATGGCAGGCTGGAACGAGAAGTTTCCCACTGTGATCGAGTCATGGTTCTGGAGAGCATCCTCCTCGTATATCATCTTCAGCGGGTTACTGTGGTCCTTCCTGAACTTCCTAGGCCATGTAGCGAGTCCGGTCTGGTTGTACTGGTACGACTTCCTGGACGGCAATGTGCGCAAATGGAGTCGCAACCTGATATACTTGCTCGCGTTCATTGGTGGGACTTTGTACTTTGTTGCCCGCACCTATGTTGTCGTGGAAGCGTTTGTCTCGCTGCGGGCTCTGCCAGCATCTGCGTACGCTTCTCCAGACTGGATCCTGACGGTACCTCACATCGGCTAGCGCAATAAAGACATGAAACGACAGCCTGTCCTGGGTCAACTTGTATACTCTGCAATGCTATGTACATGTCCAAGATTCGGAAAGCATGAAAACGACATAGAGTAGCTCATCATGTCAGCAGCAGCAGCATCAGCATCAGCATCAGCAGGTGACTATTTGTCTTTACGCCCGTTACCCGCAGCGCCTGCTTTTCTTGTTCCAATGGGCGGATCAAAGCGCTTTCGAATGGTCTCGATCATCTTCGAAAACCAGAACATGTTGAGCAGAGTGAGGATGAGGTTCGAAAGCAGATAGCTGACCCCGAGCCATAGAGGGAGTCGCCGGTCTTGCGGAGACGCCGTGGCTGGGAACACAGAGCCCATAAGGCTCACTTGGCGCAACGAGTCGGCAATTTTCTCGCTCGAGGCGTCAGACGTGATGTAGCTATCTGAGAAGATGGCTCGATAGATGTCCTGGGACACTCCCCACGAGCCATATGCTCCCCACACGAGACGACAGGCGAAGAAGGTGACGATGAGAAAGCCTCCATTGACAGCCTGATAGATAGAACCCGTGAGACCGAGCTTGTCGCAGAACCAGTGGACGTTGAGGAAGGGGGTAGACAGCTCATGGAGCAAAAAGACAGGGCAGTAGAAGTGAATGAATGGTCGCTGCCGACGTTGTCAGTGAGTGAGTAGACACGCGCGTAAGTCACGTTACATGTAGGAAGGTAGGTAAGGTACGGAGGTAGGTAGTTGCCAGGGAGAAAAAAATCGTACATAACCGAGGGTGAACATTGCACTGGACGCAACAGCATGGGCGACCATTCCCCAGCCAAAGATGTGCACATGGCGCACACACATGTACAAGTCCCACAGAAAGTAGCCGAGCGCCAGACTCTGAGTCAGCCCAATAAGGCCAGTATAACCCCAGATGCGCAATTCCCACGCGTCAGCACCGCGCCACGACTGTCGCTCCTCGTCACAGCAGATGATGTATAGACTCAGCGCATTCACCACACAGCTCTGCACGAAGCTGACCACATGTACGTTCCAGCTGATGCGCGAGCGACGATCCATCAGCGCATATCTACTCGGCACCACACGACGCGAGACGGCAGGCGACACGACCTGCGCCAGGAAGGCATAGAAGGTGATGGCGAACAGGACCTCATGGGCGTGAAGCGGGAGAGCGGGGAGGTTTAGGGCGCGGGCGAGAGGGACGGAGAGGGCTTCGAGTGGCTTCGGCGCCAGTGCTCGAAAGGGATCGCGCATGGTATGGTGGTGGTGACGGTGGTGGTGGTGTTGATGATGAGTAGGTTGTACAGGGAGTGGTGTTGTACAGGTAGTGGTGTTGTACAGGTAGTGGTGTTGTACGGTGGACAGGAACTGTATAGGTAGTAGGTACACAGGCAGGTAAGGTAGTACCTCGGAGGTAGCAGACATCATCATCGAGCTCTTCACCTTTCAGCCTATATTCTATACCACCCGACATCACTGCATACATGCACCTCCTCGCTTAACGTACCGCTCGGCTATTACCTCCTAATTCAATCACTTTCAATGATGAGCTCCTCGGTCCCGCAGAATAGCCCGAGCAAGGTTCACTTACGGCTCTTACTCCGAGAGACGTTTCTTCACCTCTGCGACTCTGTCAGGTCAGATACTGTATATGTCGTACATCAGTTGTCACTTGTCAGCGCCTTTTGGAAAACTCATGCCTCCTTGACGTAGGTAGGTATGGGGTACATGTAATTCACCGTAACGGGGAGAGTCTATTACTCTATGCCTGTACTACCTCTACCTACTACTGTACCTACTACAGACTACAGTAAGGGAGGTTGTCTACTACGACCAGACGGTTAAGTTCGATCCCGCCAGGCTGGGAGGACTCGTCTTCGCAAACAAAAGTGCTTACAGGGTCAAAATGCGAGCCACCACTACCACCCAATCAGAGTCTGGTAAACGGCCGCTTTACGCGAGCAGATGTTATAGATTGCGCAACCTCTCACCACGGTGAACCCCCACCTCTATCAAGGTAGAACTCGAACTTCTACCAGGGACTGGGGCCGGTATATAGATCTTCTTGAGCCCCCATCGTCAGACCGATGACCGGACTCGTTGTCCTCCTCCCAAGAACCCTTTTCTCCGCTACCTACAGGTAACCATGACTTCGCTGCCACTTGCCGTACTCGTGCTCCTGGCCTTACTGGTCTACAAGACCGTCTCTTCGATTCGGCGATCGCGTCGCTTGGCTTCGTTGGCACAGGCGCATGGTTGCCAACCGCCTCACAACCTGTCCGGAAATTGGCCATGGCCCATATCAACCTCTCGTGGCATCAGAACCCTCATACGCTTGTCCCGCATGCACAAGACCGGGGAAGACATGTTGGACGACATCATTCCGGAACAGTTCAGAGATGCCAACACAATATCCCAGATTGGATTCGACGGCTCGATATTCATGGTATGCTGCAATGAACACGCGTCGAAGACATGAATTTACCGGCCTGCAACTCGTTATTGATGATCAATAGAATACCATTGAGCCTCGCAACATCCAAGCCATGCTCGCAACGCAGTTCCATGACTTCGAAATTGGCCAACGGAGAATCAATCAGTTCTATCCTCTGCTCGGAAATTCCATCTTCTCGAGCGACGGCGCATTCTGGCAACATTCCAGAGCGTTGTTTCGGCCGCAATTCATTCGCGAGAACATCAATGATCTGGAAGAAACAGAGAAGGGCTCCCGAACGCTGATCGAGGCGCTGGGGCCCGTCGACAGCAAGGGTTGGACGTCTGTACGCCAGCTACAGCCGCTACTCTTCAATTTCACGCTGGACACGGCCTCGTCGTTCCTGTTTGGAGAATCCATCAATTCCCAATCTCTCATGATGCGAGAGTCATCGGAAAGCGATTCGCCTGTATCACAAGACCAGGCAAAGCAGAAACAGTTCATGGCAGATTTCGAGTTGGCGAATGTGTACATGTTCAAGCGAATTAGATTCCAGTCACTGTAAGGCGGATTCACGACAACAGCCATTCTGTCGTTTGTTTCACGCTGCCACCACACTGACATGGAGAAACAAAAGGTACTGGATCAACGATAGTCTCGACCTCCGCAGAGCCATACGCCGGATGCGGCAGTATATCGAGCAATTTGTCCAGAAAGCGATCGCCTCGGCTGCCTCGACGACATTGAAGCAGGAGAACAAGAAGTACAACTTACTCTCTGCTCTCGCAGAACAGACGCAAGACCACGAAGAACTTCGCAACCAACTGCTTGCCATCTTGGTCGCTGGAAGAGGTAAGGACGACCCACAGCAAGCAATCCCGCCCAATGAAACAAGAAAACCCCAAACAACTCACAAAAGAAATACAGACACCACAGCCGGTCTCCTCGGCTGGTCTTTTGCCCGCCTCGCCATCCACCCGGACATCTTCCACAAACTCCGCACCCACATTCTCTCCGACTTTCCTCCCTCCTCCTCCTCCTCTACCATCACCTTTGAAAAAGTCAAAGCATGCCGCTACCTCCAACACTTCCTCCACGAAGTCCTCCGTCTCCACCCCAACGTCCCCTTTAACAATCGCCAAGCAGCAGTCGACACTACATTACCCACGGGCGGAGGACCCGATGGCACGGCACCTATTGTGGTCGCAAAGGGGACGACGATTGCATTTTCCGTGTACTTGATGCATCGCCGACCAGATCTATGGGGCGAGGATGTCTTGGAATTTCGACCGGAGAGGTGGGAGGAGGAAAGGAGAGGTTCCAAATGGCAGTTTTTGCCCTTTTCAGGTGGTATGTATTTTGTTTTTCTTCTTTCCCCCCCAAACAGAATGAAGTACGCATATGCGTACTCTCACAGACCAGACCAAGACATGATCTCCGGTACCTTTTTTTTGTTCTGACACATTTCTTCTTCTCCTACCTACCTACCTACTTACTATATACCCTTTTTTCTCCCTTCATTAGGTCCCCGAGTCTGTCTCGGCCAGCAATTCGCTCTCGTAGAAGCAAGTTATGTAATAATACGCATCCTCCAAACCTTCGACGCCATTGTACCCGGAGACGTGATGGAAATGTCTCGGTTGCGTAAAGGGTTGGGCTTGACTTTGTGGCCACGAGATGGGGTGCCGGTGAAATTTCATAGGGCAGATTGAGAATTTAGGTACCTAGGTACCTTACTATAATGATGAAATGATACTATAATATGAACTTTTACTTGACACAGTATGTTTATATCACGGTTTTTTTCAGCGCTTCTTTTTTTACTATATATCCCAAGTCGACTTGAAGTTTCAAGACCGATCCCATAACGAAGCCCATCTTCTCTTCTTCGTCTTCTTTCTTCTTCCCGTCAATAAAAATCACCCTAATCTATTCCCAAGAAACGACACAATCATAAAAACCTCATCAAAGCGAACATACCGTAAGGTATGCACATGATCTTGTTTGAGTCCGACGATAACAAATAATTCATTCATTCATTCCGATCCACTCAACCACTACTTCTAGATAAGTTTTGCTTTTTTCAACTCCCGATACAGTACCTAATTAAAACTCACACAAAAAAAATGATGATTCAACCACCACCACCACCAACTCCTCCTCCTCCTCCTCCTCCTCCTACTCCTCCTTCAAAAAATCCGAAATAGCGACTTGCCCGTCCGAGTCTTCTGACTACTACTACCACTACTTGTACTATTATCAGAACTACAAGTAGTACTGCTACTGCGACTCGACCTAGCCAGCGAGACCAGCGACCGGCGTGGCGAGATTTCTTTCTCAAAAGACTTTTTGTTGTGTTGTTGTTGTCGTTGTTGCTGCTGCGATGCCAAAATTCTCCTTTTCGTCTTCTGCTTTTCATGCGCCGCAGCGAAATCGTGCCAAGCTGCAGTTGAAGGTTCTTTGAGAGTGAAGAAACTCAGAGCGTTTGCTGCAGTTTTGCTTTTCAATGAAGTAGAAGAAGAAGAAGATTTCGTAGTGGTAGTGGATTTTCCCTCCTGTTGGTGGGAGGACTCTGTTCGCTGTTGTTGTTGTTGTTGTTGCTGTTGTTTCTGATGAACCATTCTGTAAAACTCTTGTGCATTCTGTCCTGGCCCGACCGACATCCCATCTTCAGAGGCATGATGATGCTCCTCTTGGCGACGAGACTCATGGGCATTTTCTGAACTGCTCGGATTTGTATCTGAAGTCGGACTCCTCACGGCAAGTCTGGGTACACGGCATTGCATCGTTTGACATGCAACAGTCGCCGACATTGCCCAGTGCTCTGTGACTGAAGCGAGCGGTTTCTTGGAGTCCAGCAACAGTCAAAAGGTCCACGTGTGCGTGCAGAAACTTGCTCAAAAGAGAACAACGCAACAGATGGAACAGTCTAGATGCAATTGCGAGTTTTCTCCTCAAAGTGAAAGTGAAGGTGAAAGTGAGAAAACGTTCCATGGTTTGCTTCGTCAATGTTGCTTCCAGACAAACCCCCCTCTCGTATTGGCCACGCGTTTGGGAAACACACTTTTTGTGTCGTTTACGAAGCTGGATCCAAGAACTTCCAATAACTGGATGATGACACTCCTTCGCGGGCTACAGCTACCTTACCACATGGAAAGCGCAAGTGGCCACGTGCGTCCAGATCGGCACGTGGCCATCGATCGGTCCCTTCCACTGCTTCCAGCTCAAAAGAGAGAGGAACGGGCCAAGAGAGAAAGAGGCGGAAAAAAAGACGCTTTAATCATCAGAAATCAAGACGGATTTGCAAGGTCAATCACAGAAACTGTCTGTCTCATAGTATGGGTATCTGCTCTGTGAATCCTTGTACACATACGCTCTGCATGGGACTTGAAGCCATAGCCTGCGTGCTTCCTTCTTACTCTGCGACGTGCTGATGGCACGCCTCTTCTATCAACGCCGGATCTTCTGACGACTTACATCTATCTCCAGGTATGACCCTGCGCATTCATTAATTGACGTGGCTCGCGTGACAGCCTTCTGACCGACATACCATGGGTATCATCCTCCAAGAAGCTGGGCACGTGCACCATGTGCATCGACCAGATAGTGGCCCTGGGACAGGCATGAAGGGCTCCTCAGACTATGCATCAGACAGTGCCATCAGACCAGGGACGAGATCGGGGCACTTCGTGTGGCGGGCGCGCAAATGATAACAACCTCTCAGCCTGGATAGTAGTACCTCTGCGGCGCGTAATCTCCCGCAATGGGAGGTGCATACTTCGCGGCAACGTTCACATGTGCCGGTTGTACAGCCGCTGGGGCTCCATGTTGGGGCTGAGGCAATCCATACCCGGCTTGGGGCGATTCAACGTACACAACTCGAGTAGCCGGGCGAGTGCCGGACTGGACATAGTACTCTTCTCCAGGCGGCGGCCGAGGCAAATGACCCTTGTGACCGGTATGGTGCTGGGACAAGGGCGCGTATTGAATGGGCGCGACTTGGGCATCCACGAAACCACTCCGGCTTACCATGTGCGAGGAAATTCCATTTCCAGTGCGGTGGGGGTCATCATTGATTCTTACCAGCGGCTGCTGAGCAACATATGACGAGGGAGGCAATGGAGCACCTCGAGTGGAAGGTCGGTGGTCATCAGCACGGGGACTACCACAATCTGCAGACCGTGGCCTCGTCTTGCTCGCCAATATTGGGCTGCCAATGTAGGTCTCGGCCAGGCGATAGGTCCTATCCGTGGGGGAAGTGTACTGGGGCTGAGCATGTGGCTGGACTCCATTGTGGCCATTTGTGTCCAGACGGCGCCGTTTCCCAGACAATCCTTGTGGAGATGCGGGCCGTGATCGATGCCCACTCGCGTATCCATTATGCTGCAGGGCAGACGCTGAAGCCATAGCCTTCCGTCGGAGATCATCCTGTGGCTCAATGGACGCGACCGGCTGGTCATGCGGGGCATATCCATTTGATGGGGCGGCAGGCCGGGAGTGTAGTTGCTGGGTCGGGTACTGCTGTGGCGGGCCATATGGACTTCCAGGAGTGATTCCTTGAGGCGACAGCTGCGGAGCGGCGTAGTACACAGGCGATCTGTGCACCTCCACCGGTGGCGGAACCTACAGATTGTATTAGCAAGTGGTATCTAGACCATGCAGTATTCTCATCGTGACCAACTTTTCGGAACCGCTGGCCTTCAATCATTATCGTGTCGCCGTCGATTTGGTCATGCGGTACGTGGACGTGGACGACATTTCTGCCACCATGTCAGCTGATAGTCAATAGACTCAGTCAATAAAGTTTTTCGATCTGCTCACTGATTCTGTACAGGTGCTTTACGCATTTGCTCTCTTGCGAGACCAATCTTTTGACGAACATCAATGTGACGTTGTTGTACATTACGAGGCGGCGGCTGGTGACGATCGAGAAACTTTCTCGAACGTTCATCATGGATCTCCGCGCCCAAGTCTTCAACAGCTGCAGGCTTATGACTGATCTCAAGGCTGGTATCACTAGCATAGCCTTGGTCTATCTCAGCGGTAGAGTCCTCATCGTCAGTTCGGCTGGCACGCTGAAGAGGCTCAACATCATCGTCGTCATCAATCACGATGGTTTCGCGGACGATTTCTTCGAACTCGTTGTCATCGTCATCCTCGTTCTCACCGCGCCACTCAATGAGTTTCTTGAGACATATAGGCTCGACCATCGCACGGGCTTCTTTCCACTCGAAAGCACGGAGGAGACGGTCATAATCAGTATAATGATGACGGATACGAGCGATAGTGGCAAGTTGCACACGACGCGGAAGCTCGATGTTAGTGTTTGTGCCTACACGACTGGTACCCTGCGCCCAAGCTCTTTCGAGAATGGCCGATAAGTCTTGGTCGGGAATCCGTGGGAATAGTTCTTTGATGGCCTCGCGAACCTGTTCGGTGTTCTCCTGTTTGACGGGCTCCTGATCCCAGGCGAATCCGTGGCGAGCCATGGCGCGTGCGAGTCGGGAGTTCTCATACTGCGCTTGAAGATCCGCTTCTCGAACGAAACGTTTCTTTGAGTACGTATAGCCGAGTTCGTGGCAGGCGTCATCTACAACATCAGAGCGAAAGTGGTAGCCTATTCGATGTATATGATGGGATATCTTTCCGGGGTCGGTTGCACTGAAGCTGACGGGTTTGGCCTACAGATCCGGGGTTAGCATTTTGAGGTGCATGGGAATGATGGGAATGATGGGCATGATGGGATTGATCCCATCCCGAGTATGATTATGCTGGCATTTCCCCATCCAAAACTTACGTTGACCACGTTGACTGGTAGTCCTCTTTGTCTTGAGAGTTCTTTGCAACGATCCGCCAAATCTGGAGTTCCCACGGGCAAGAACTGAAACCCGGGTGGCGCGGCCATGTATGTCATCTATGAAAAGCACCATTAGTTACTCGGTTCCCAGTGAGCAATTGCAGAGCAACAAACGTGTAGGTCCAATTTTCGTCTTCTCGCAACAATGCGACTCTGTTCTGTCTTGTACGGTTTCTCGCGTCGTTTCAATATCCCGCGCGCTGCGCTGGCTGGCTGTGCGCTTGAAGCGCGCGCTGTTGACGCCGTCATGGCGCGTATGTTTTCGAAAGGTGTAGGCAGGAAGGTAGGTTAGTAAAACAGGAAGGAAAAGACAATTGCAGATCGCAAACGCTGTGCTCCCAAAA
Source organism: Sphaerulina musiva SO2202 (assembly GCF_000320565.1). NCBI lineage: Eukaryota > Fungi > Ascomycota > Dothideomycetes > Mycosphaerellales > Mycosphaerellaceae > Sphaerulina > Sphaerulina musiva. The sequence goes on from NW_016017383.1 coordinate 990,555, forward strand.
CGCCGATAGAATACCAGAGCGCGAACAGGGGGAGGTCGCTCAAGTGTCTGGTGAAGCCGTCAAAGCGAGCGAATCCTTGGTGCTGCTACCCTGTGCTGCTGCTGTTGCTGCTGCTGCCACCCTGTGCTGCTGCTGCTGCCGCTGCTTTTTCTGCGTGTCTCGATGGAGAGACGATGGCTGCGAAGATGATGTCGAAGTGTGTCCTCGAGCTCTTCGTTCTGTGTCCTGGGGTCAGGAACGCGTCACGACTGCACGGAAGAATCACACTCTTCAGCCGAACAGGCTGCGTGTCTACACCAGCCCGGACAGGCTCGTACGGAACGCAAAAGGAAAGGAGATGTCACGAGCACGAGGCCTGGAATACAGGCGTCATGTCAGGGAACTACACCGTTGATGTGGGTTGGGAAGTTGTGTGTGCGTGTGTCCGGTTGTGATGGAGAGAGAGGGAAGGGAGGAGAGAGGAGAGAAGAGGAAAAGAAAGTCAAATTTGTACCTTTCGAAAATGGGGCGGACCGTGGACGGAACCTGTTACTTCCGATGATACAACTCGACCCGGACGACAAACGACGACACCTACTACTCGAAGCCAACCACCACGAGCGCTGGCTCTCCCATCTACACACACCCCCGACACACACCCACAGACAGCAACAATGTCGCTGCTACGCACCTCTCGCCTGCTCACGACATCTCGCGCGCGTCTACAGATCGTCCCCAACCTCACCGCCGCCGCCACCCGCGCTGGATCACGGCCATTCTCCTCCACAATCGCCCGCAGCGGCGGCGACCACGCACACGAAAACCGCTACGACCCACCCGGCGGCTGGCTCTTTGGTGTGAAGCCAGGAGAGCAGTACGAGAATGAAGGCTGGGAGAAAGTGTGGTTCTATGGGTTCGGAGGATGCATGGCTTTCATGGTAATTGGATACTGCTATAAGCCCGACACAAGGTGAGTTTTACAATATGCGCGTGGGTTCCTGGCATGTGCGCCTGTGCAGTTCTGCAAGAAGCCCACCATCTAATGCATCTATCTCTTCTCGCTAGCATACAAACATGGGCTCTGGAGGAAGCGCGGAGACGTTTGGAAGCCGAGGGTATATTGGAAGACAAGAGCGGTAAGGCCTGAGCAATGGCAAGCTGCGACTGCAGGAATGGGAAGAGACCGGCGAGCGAGGTGCACATATGAAGCATGGGGCGAGCTTCGACGATACAATTTGTGTACATACCCAGCTAAGCGAGCCCGCGCTGGGCAGTGACTGGTCAGCGACTGGTCAGTGAATCATCTTATAACTAGCAGCGCGCCGACTCTCATTTTCTATATACTCGTCGTGACTTGTTCGGAGTAAGAACTTCGAGAGTAAGAGATTCGAGAGGGACAGATTCGAGAGAAACAGATTCGAGAGTGGGAGATTCGAAAGTGACAATATATTTGGACAAGAAGTATTAGTCTAGGATTTGCAGCCTGTACAGTGGACTGGGCTGTTACGCGCCAGGAAGACAGGTCACCTTCAGACTCGGCCAGAGTTTCCACACGACTGCCGAATTTGGTGGCATGGTGGCGCTGTATACCATGATAGAATGCTCCCAATAGTGGCTCTTGACCAAGGTATGCCCACGCTCCTCACTGCAAACGTGGGCTAACGCAAAGCCTGCTCCACCCATAGCGCAGCATCTCGCATCCTCGATCTCCCCTTTTCAGATTCATCCCATAGACCGGACCCACCGACTTCTTCGTGAGATACCATCTCAGACACTGCAGCGGTTTGTGAAGTGCACATTCCCAGTCGAGTTCGAGAAGAATTGGCAGGAGAACCCTTCGGCTTACTCTGTCTCTCAACAGCCTTGTCTAGAAGGGTCTTCAAATCTTTCGACTGTCCGGCAATAACAGAGTCCCTCCCAGAAGTGATTCGAAAGCGGGGCAATTGTATCGCGAGTGATTTGCTAGGATATCTTCTCGAGGACTTTCGACTGGTCTCCTGCTCAGATTTCGAAAACAAGGCAGTCTCCATCGATGCGTAGGCATTTGGAATGGCGCTAAGAGCCAACTGGGACCGAAAGAAGTCTTGTTTCTCCAACTCTGCGAGTTCCTCCATATCGCTCAGTGGGGGCTTTGAGGCCGGTACTTTCAAGCCTGCGGCTCGAAAGAAGAGAGCTGGGGAGACGAAAGGATCGAAGTAGTCTGCTGGTTGGCGGAAGAGGGAGTCTCTCTGCCGATGGAGTTGCTGTAACGTAAGTGGAGCTTGGTCCGGTAAGCATGGCTTGGCTCGGTCATCCTCGTCGAGGTCGACCCAATCTGCGATAGGGTTATTGATCGCAGCGGCTACCACCGCTGCTGGCTCTTTGGCGCGGCATTCTGTCAAGGCTAGAGTGGTGGCCAGTGAGCCGCCGATGAGTTCACCAAGAACTGCGACTTTGTTGCGTGTACGTCCGTGGTGACTGAACCTATTGGTGGCTGTGGTTTCGTTGAACAGATTCTGTACAACCCAATCGTAACCAGCGATGACATCGTGGATAGCAGTTGGGTATTTGTCCTCATTGCCACAACGGTAATTGATACAGATGACTGGTAAGGAGAGCGTGCGTTGCAGTGTATCCAGGTTCAAATCATCATGTTTTGGGTTGTTGAGGAGTGGTCCCCGGGGCAGATATATGACTGCAGCTTGAGAAGCTCTACTTGGCTGGGGAGCGTAGTGATCTGGATAGCGGACGCTGTAACGGTCAGCGCAGTTCTGTCCCTCGAGAAAGCTCATGTATAAGGTATCTAATATAGTGCTTACTCGAGATTGAAGCTGCCGTTGCTTCGACAAGGAACGCGTACGCGGGTCTGCTCTAGTTGCCGTGCACATGTTGAGAAGGTCGGAAGGCCAAGACGAACGGCAGTGGTCCCGAAACGGCATCTCGGCAGCATGCCATCTGCTGCGATGTGGTTGCCGTCGAGACAGGCTGCTGAGTCACTTCTCGAGAGATGAGGTCGTGTGGTTGTTGTTGTTGGGATGGAAGCGCCGGAGATGGCACCTAGGTCATTTGAAACTGATCAGTCAGCCGCAGGTTCGCGTCAGACGGGACAAGCTTTTGATTTAGAAATGAATAAGGTAATCTACCAGATTCTACTTACTGTATGGAGTAAGGTATGGAATGGTTTTGCGGTCCGCGGAGGTGGAGGCGGAGACGAGTGACGAGTGTTCACTGACGAGGGGCAGGGCAGCGGAACGACGCGCGTAGGACCTGGACGACCGACCGACCTGTACCCATCCATCACTTTGCTTTTGTCTGCCTACCACCGCACTAGCTACATACCTCCTAGTACTTCGCACATGTCGTATACATGTACATCATCACGTGTAGGTATGACAACGACATTGTTGTCAGGCCAGCCACTTGGACCTCCATCTGACATGCTTGGTATACCTTACATAGCCACAGACCAGACTACAGTACTGGCTTGGCCTGGCAGTATAGCTACATTACCTGACCGTAGGAGGTAGTCCGGTCGGTATACGAGACATGCTGCGCCCAATATGAAATATCCGGTGTTTGAGCTTGGATCATCGACTTCGTTTTCCAGGCAGGCAACCAAAGCAGGCTCAGCCTGGCGGGCTGGCTGGCTGAGTGACGGGCTGGCTGCACTAGTTCTTCCTGCTACATACCTGCCGCGGTGCCTACACTACTACTTGATCATACCAGGTATTTTGTTTTGGAGGTGGGATCGTCAAATCAACCACGTCTTTGTCCTGACTACCTCCTACCTTACCTCTCTGTAGTTCTCGCGGCCAGCAGTAGCACATTCTTCTCTCTGTCATCCACCACCACCTAATATCACCTGTTCTCCGCCCAGCGCGCGCACCGACTGCACCGACAACCACCCTCCCTCGCGGTACAGGTACCTGTCATGTCTTGCTGAAAGGTCTTGGAAACCCCGCCGGTCTTGTCGCCCGGACACTTGCATTCGCCCCCGAACACGCTTTCCGCTGGCCAGCATGGCCTCGCACGCCCACGCTCCCTCCGTCCCCGTCGTGTCTACTTCACCGCCACCATTTCCGCCCAGGCGAACCAACACCATCGAAAGCCAAGTCTTTGTAGACGCGCCCGAGACAACAGAAGAGCAGGCAGAACAGGCAGAACAGGCTAGGGTGCTGCAAGAGCGCCAGCGCCAGCAACTGAAAAGAAATGAGCCCTCGATTACGACTACTGCATCCGTACAGTCGGTGCCGCCGCCGGGGTCCATCTTGACGGGCAAGCAGGAGCACTATCTGAAGCGCGAGCTCATTTCACAACAGACACAATGGGAAATCAGTGAGCTTTCGCATCCCACAGCTCTGAAGCGCTTCGGAGCACCATTCCACTCTGACGTGGGCGAGGTGGCCCCCGAGGACTCGGAACTGCCTCTGCTGCGCTATATCTTTGTACATCATGTACGCAACTTTCCCTTCCTCGATAAGGCCAGGGAGAAGGAGTTTTGGCAGGATAAACTGCAGTCCTTCCTGGAGAGCTTCGCCAATAAGCATATATCATCTGCAGATGACCGGCTGGAGCAGACGAAGCGCGCCAAATTGGCCCTCAAGGCGACGAAGCTGGTGGAGCTCATGATGGTCTCCGGCATTCCAACCGCATCGGGCTACGAGGAGCGCATTCGCTTTGCTGAGATGGAGGTCGTCGATCGTGGAGCCAACGAACAGGGACTAGTAGTCAATGTGCCGGAAGGCCATTTTATCAATGGCTGGGATGTCAATGTTGCAGGTGTGCGTATGGTCAGCGTCAAGAGACATGTTCGCCAGCATCGGCATGCAGAGTTTATTATACGAGTGAAGCACAACGATGAGAAGGAATGCTACGTTGCAAGGCGGTTTGGCGATTTTGCTAAGATGCACAAAAGATTGCGGCTGGAGCTTCCTGGTAAAGTTCTGCCCCCTCTGCCTCGCAAGAACAAGGCGCAATCGCTCTACAGCAATCGCGACGACGTCGATAGCGATAGCGTCTCGTCTTTATCTACACAAGACACTACTTCTCCCATCACCTCTGCTGGCCCAGAGGCGGCGGCGGCAGAGTCGAACGGGGGCATACGAGGATATTTGTCCTCATGGACCGGTGGTAACAGCAGTCGTCACGGCCGCAACGCATCGCGGAGTTCCCTCTCAGCATCTTCTCCGCGAGCTTCGACTGACAGTCCGAGAGGCTCTGCAGCTGGCCTCACGAAGGAGAGTCCTGCCGACACTGTCTTGCACCGAGAAGACCAGCGTGTATCGCTTCGCGCATTCCTCAGGAATTTTTTGTCGAATGAAGCGATAGCTAACTCCCGTGCCATGCATGAGTTTTTGACCCTCAAGCCATTTATACCCAACCAGGAGGAGAACAAGGACATTCAACGTCGCAAGAACATGGATGAGAGACGTCTAGAAGAGCAGCGCAAGTTTTTCGAAGTGGCCAGAGATCGAGCACGAGAATTGGACATTCACATGGAAAAGTTTCGACGCAGCGTCGTGGAGAGGAATGGACTGCGTGATCTATTCTCTGAGATCAAGATCAAGGACAAGCTAGCAGATCTTGACCCCGAGTACAAAAAGTTCGCCGAGTGGCTTCGTATCGAAGTCGCAGCCACTCTGTACCACATGTTCTTGGCCGAGGACAACTCGCCGGAACTGTTTGCTCAAGCCAAAAGGATACACAGCCTGGTACCGTATGGCGCGCTGAAACAGGTCATTCGGTTCACCAATCCCGCTGCGGTCATGAAAAGCGTGCTCGATATCTTCATGGCGCAACCTCTCGGAGCCAGTTCCCTGCTACAGCGTATCTTTGGTCTCGCTGTGGGTGATGGAATCCGCAGTCTACAGAGATCGATCGACGCACTCACTGTAAAGATTGATGAGCCAACCTTGACTGAAAAGATCCGGAATTATACAGAGACATATCAGGAAGTAAAGGACAACATTCGGCAGGAGGCACAGGATGACCAAGTTGATTTGCTCGTGAAAATTCTTCAGAGTGAAGAGATCGAGCCTGCTCTATCACCCGAGCAGATTGGCCGAGTTTTCAATGCTTATGTGGCTTGGGACAACGCCGTCGAGAACGTGGACGAAGAAATGCGCCAAGGTGCTGAGCTTTTTGCCAGATTGAAACAACTGCTCAAACTGAACACTCGGCAACGAGACAAGAAGATGATGCTTGAGATGGTCCAGGAGCCTAATACATTGGGACTGTTCCGTGACCTCTTCACGATCTTCTATGAACCTCTGGTTCGCGTATACAAGAGCGCGAATGTTTACAACAGCGTCACTGACTTTTCCCGCTTCGCCGACGATGCCATACAAACCATCGAAAAGGCTCAACGGCAGGACGTCAGTGCAGATCCTAACCAGACCGTGCAGAGCTTCATTGATCTATGCGAGAGGCACGAAGACGATTTGTACAAATTCATTCACGAAGTCCATCTTCACGACAATGGACTCTTCGATAAATTAATGACTTGGATCGAAGGAATCCTCGACTTCCTGCGCAACGGACCGAAGGGAGGCAAACTTGACATGAACGCTCTGGTAGCAGGCGCTCTGGAGATGAAGCAAATCGACCAGCAAGCCGCTCTCCGCGAGATCAATAGTCTGATCAAGTGGCAGACGGCAAGAAAGCGCTGGCACTCGGACAAAACACGACAGAAGATGGCTTCCGGTGGTGGAGGCGCACACGACGATGGCATGAGCGGGCTGGCCTCGACATTCCAACCAAGCGATTTCGGCCTGGATGCGCAAGATTTAGCAGATATGGATCTTGCTGATGAAGACGATGAGGAGGAGTCGGACTCGGAGGAAGATGAGGAAGACGACCCCATCGAAGCTGAACGGAGACGTCGGCGGAAACGGCAGGATGTGCTCAAGCGAACTAGCGGAGAGCCTGTCAAGCCGGAAATTCACGAACTACAAAAAATGATGCCGCAGTTCTTGGCTATGCTCCGGATGGTATTGGCGGAATAGAGCGTACAGGATAAATGGTACACTAGCACGGGCCTAGATAAACGGCATGATATAGGTAATCAACAGCAAAGAGCATTATTAGGTTTGCCGGTATGACTCTTTCATCCAATCAACACTGGAAACCGTCGTAGCTTCAACACCTCGCCTCATTGATCAATTAATTGTGTTAATGTTGATTGTTGATGTTGATACTAATGACTATGATGATTGGTGGTGTCAATGCCGTGGTTCTAGCGCGTTAGTTCGGTCTTCCGATCATTAGTTCTATTGCGTCGTCCGGACGACTCGGAACAACGTCAGGCAGCGCGAAAGCAATATACTACTACCTTCATATACCTAGTATCTACACTGACGAGCCAGAAATATCAGATGAATCACAACTGTGGCCTCGTTCGATATACCACATCCAGCTACATGATCCGCACTCTTTAGCTTGCAGGAGAATACAACAGCACTGCAGTCAACATGGACCTAGGCCGCCCCGTGAACCCGAACAGCTTTTCCTCGAAACTGGTCGCCAGGCTGGGGAAGACGTTTAGAAAAGAGGAGACGTACAGCGAAAGCAAGGAGGCTGTTGAGAAGCGCAAGAGGAAGGAGAATAAAAAGCTGCGCAAAAGAGGCCCCGGCCCCCGGTTTGCTCCAGCAGACGATGTGAACGAGCTGGGAGAGAGAAGCTATGATGTCTTCGGCGGCCAGCACACCATGGCGGGCACGCGGAGGAAGACGCTAAAGGAAAAGGAAAAGGACCACGGCGAAATGCTGCACGGCATGAATGACTCTGCGGAAACGCTGGTCGACCAGGCTGTCAAGGAGCACAAGGACGCCAATGCTGTCCGGCGGCGCAGACGACAAGGTATGCTCATGTCGCCTGAGCACGAACAGCGCATCGCTTCTCTCCCAGACGAGCTATGGAAGCGCATCGCCGGGTACCTCAATCCCATCGATGCTGTACTACTGGCACAGTCGAGCAAGACATTCAGGCGGAAATTGGGTATTCTGCCGTACCAGTCACTGAACCAGCCCGAGAACAGGCATTACAAGCACACATTTCTCCACTCCATGGACGAGCAGTATCCCGATCATCTGTTGTGCTTTCCATGCAGCCAATTCCACAGACGCACGCAAGCAGGGAAAGAGATGCTGAAGATGGACTATGTCGGCAATCCGATCTTCTCCTGCCCTGCAGTGAAGTCCTCCGTTCTACCACGAACTCGACTCACATATGGACGCCAACTGCCGTATGCTTTCGTCCAACTCGCGTTGCGTGCAGCTCGCTATGGCCCCACGTACGGCATTGACTTTAATAATCTCGCCCGTCGCTGGAAGTGCAAGGACAGCGGCTGGTCTCACCACACTCGCTACATGATCCACGACGATCGCCTGTTGATGCGAGTCGTCTCGCAAGCCTTTGCCCCGCCAGCCAAGGAACTCACGGAAACCGCTGAACGCCATATACTCTACGATCGTGAAGAATATACGCCCTTCTTTTCTGTTTGTGCGCATTGGCGTGATGGCGACCTCATGCGAATTTGCAAATGCATGTTATCGCATGTCCCATCGCCTCCCGATCCCATCCATAAGCAACTGCAACGAGGTTTCATCATTGATCGTGCAGCTGCACGACCAGACTTTATTGTACGAGGTTGCGATGAGTGTAGACCGGCGAGAAGATGTCCGGAATGTCCCACTGAATATCTGGTCGAGGTTCGACTGCTGGAGGATAAGAATGACAAGGACTTTGCATTCAAGCATGCGATTGTGGTGACGAGGTGGAGTGATTTGGGAGATGGAAGCAGTCCTTATACGTCTCCTGAGTGGACAGCGATCAATGGAGTGGAGAATCAGAGGGAGAAGCAGGGTTATCAGAGCTTCAGTAATGTTGGAAGGAGAGCGGTTGGAGGGATTTTCGAGAGCGCCATGAGTGGACATATCCCGGGTCAACGCCTTTTGAGCTTGAACCCGAAGAACCAGAAGCTCGGTGAAGATGGGCATGGGTGGTACTAGCAGTACTGCCATTTTCGCAAGAGTGAGGTATCATCATCATCGCGCTTGCGCTCAGTCTGACACATAGTGCAATTAATCTCTTATTTCCAGAAGTCTTGCTCATATGTAGCAACTTGGTCTATGAAATATATTTCCCGTCACATTCCTCTCCAAGAGATCAAATCACAATGCTTCGCCAATCCCCCATCCCAAAAAGACTCAACCATACTTCGGTACAGTCCCAGCCTTGTACCTCCTTCTCCCCATAACAGCCAACACACACCACACGACAGAAGAAAGCAACAACAACCCCGTCGCAACCCACGTAATGACAAGAAACTTGTTCCCTCGATCCGCACTCACCCCGACCTCTCCACCATATTTATTAATCGTCCTCGCCCCTTTCACCGCCACAGCAGTAGCAATCGCACTCGCAATCCCCAACGTCACAAACGCCATCCAATCCGCTATCACATTCAAAATCGCACTCAATCTGCCCGCGAAAAATATACTGGCTACGGCTGCGAGTAGTGCTATACCGATAAATCCGATGGCGATGCAATAGAGGACAAAAGTCGCTTTTGCGGCTATGCGTAATGCGTTTAATCCTGTGGAGATGTCCGAGGGCCAGTTGAGATCGGATAAATCAATTCCTGTCTTGGATGCGTCGAGTTCTTGTTGGAGAATTTTTTGAGGGTTGAAGTTGTAGAGGGCTGTGCGGTTGGAGCATTTGGTGATGTTTTTTTTCGCGTCCTCATCATCATTGTTGTTATTATTGTTATCGTTATCGCGAGTGTTGTTGTTGTTGTAATAGTAATACCCTTCGCAATAAGTCATGAGATGTGCCGAGTAAAAATCATGAATACCCAATTGTTGCGCCACATCGGTGATTCCGTCTTGGATTTCGGATTCGATGGTGTTGGAGATGTTGTCGAGGAAATTGACCAAGGGGTTAGAGGAAGATTCGGTCGTGTTGAAGATGTTTTGGCCGAGGCGGGACGTGTTGAGCTGTTAAAAAGAAGAGGGTTTTAGCAAATTTTGACCTGAATGTCTGGTATATAGATGGAGTGATATAGATGCATATTTGTGAAAAGGAAGGGCGAAAAAAAAAGAGAGGATGAAACATACCGTAAGAATAGCATAGTCTTCCATAAACCCGCGTCGGGAACCCGCAAAGAGGCATAGGAAGGCCAACACGAGAGACGTGATACACAAAGCAATTGGTAGCAATGCTAGAAGTCGCATGTTGTTGTTATTGTCGCTATGCGCGAGAATCCACACGCAAATGAACCTGATGTTCGTGTCCAGGAAAGACGACTCACACGGGGGCAGAGACTGTGATATTTGTGCACATTTTCTCCTTCAGGATCGTCAAATTCACTCCTTGCATACACCTCCTAAAACCTGCAACAATCAGGCTTCCAAAGTGAACAAGTTGGAGTCATCAGTCACATGCGCCGTCCAACCACCGATGACGTGTCAAGTAATGGCACAAATGCAACAGGGGCTGACCTTGTTGGTATCTTCTGTCCGGCTTCACTATTCGCTCCGTGCCAAATATCGTTTAAAGCCTATTGGTTACGCTTAACATTAACATGGATGTGACGCCGCAAGATTACAAGAACCAAGGCGAACTGGTCGTGGGCCGAAGAAGAAGCGGGCTTGGTTGATGAATGCTTAATCGTTAGGACAAAGGAGTACACCAACGTCGACTACCTAAAAGTTCTGCCTCATCACCTCCGAGATCATTTTCAAAACAGGTTCTCCAATGTGTGTCATCAAAGAGTGCTCTTTGATGGGTTTCTTGGGCTTCGAGGCACCGCCTTCTCAGCGGCGACCTCGTCGTCTGTCGTATGGATCATCCTCGCTGCTGTGCCATGAACCACTGGCGACCGTGCTCCCATCTTCAACGTCCACGCTTGCGCTTCTCTTCTCTTCTCGTACGTAAGGGCCGTAGCCATCGTGGGCTGGGTGGCCCGTGTGCCGGCTCTGACTACTCTGGCTACTATGCTCGACGTTCAGGCTGGAGCTCTTTCTTTCCTTTTCCACAAATGGGCCATAGCCACCCCGTCTTGACTTTGGCATCATTTGCTCTCGAGTCGGACTTTCGCTGAGAGGAGGTGGAGGCTGTGTACCGTCACTGGCTCCTCCAGCAGCCAGACCAAGAGGTTGTGTGGCCTTGCGCTGTAGTGCAACCGGGTCTCGACGAGGAGCGCGGTTTGGGACGTCGTTGCCCATACTCAGGCTGGCTTCTTGACGACCACGGTAATACCGGAATTCGGACGAGCTCGCATCGCTTTCGGGAGGGGTAGGCGATATGTCTGTGGTTCGTTAGCGTGTGGCTTGCTGTGGTGCTGTGCACAAGCGTGACCTACCCAGTTTCTTAGAAAAGTGCACACGGCTCGAAGCGTCACTAACCCGGCGGCGTATGCTCTCCAGATGGTTTCTAGCTCCAGTAACAGCATGCTCGGGTGAGTGCGGTACACTTCGGTAAATGAGATATTCGTTGCTCTCCTCGTATCGAGGTGCTGAATCGCGTGGCTGGAGGGTTCGCGAAGTGATGGGTGTCACAACACGACGTACGTACTCATACTCACGATCAGGGGAACGAGGAACCGCTTTTTTCTCCACTCTCGAGTGAGCAAGCTTGACTTCCGTATCAGTATCTGGGGCTTGTTGCGAACCCTCGTGGGCCAGATGTTGTTGATAGATAACCGTGTCCACAGTTTGAGACTGTGCCTGACTGCGGTCCTGGCGACTGTATTCTCGTTGAAGTTCGTCAACTCGCCTGGGGAGCTTTTCAACGTCGGCAGCTGCTGAGGTGCTTCCGGGCTTGGCGTTTTGAAAGGGCTGCCCACGGGCGGAAACGTGGCGATAGGCATGAAGCTTGCGATCATCGACTGGCATTTGCGTCTTGTCTGAGAGTGCAGCCGAGAGCGAGGAAGTCGTTGAGGCGACACTATCGCGAGTCTTCCTGTCCGCGATTACCTGGCTTTGCTGTAGGTTGCTCGCATTTAACTCATTTGAGGTTGAAGATGTTCCGATAGTGGCTAGAGCAGAGTCCCTGCGCGGGATCGACTGCGATGCTTTCCACGGCAGCTCAGCTGTGACGTCTCTATCCTGTTCAATACGGCGTTCGACGGGCACGCGTTGAATTTCGACGATCCTGCCATGAGCGTAAGGATCTTTGTGCGCTTCAATCTTTCGCTCCAATCGTCGATACCTCTCGACCTCTTCCCTTGCCAGTCTACGTATCTCAGGCTCGGTATAGGTTGTTGACCGAACTTTGGCCTTCGAAATTGATGATTCGTGGGCGGAACTGGAATCACAAGCGCCGTCGTTGGATATGCCCCCTGGTGTGTGATTGAGCATCACCACGACTTCCGTTTCATCCTCTTTTGGAGGAGGAGGAGGGATAGTGACCCTACGGAAATGACCTGCAGCTTGCTGCACGTCCATGTCTAACTCCGGAGGCGAAACAACTGCACCAGGGCCTGTGTTGGCGGGCGATTGTCTGTAAACCACCTCTTCTCGAGTCGTGTTCCCAGCAGGGCCTGTAGGTGGATGAGGCGGCTGGGGTGGTTGGGGAGGTTTTGGCTGGCGGACGTATCTGTAGACTACACTTTCTCGAGTCTTGATTGGAGGCGTCACATTTGAGCCACTGCTGCGCACATCGTCGACCTCATATCTTATCGACCCGTCCATCTCGAGCTCAAGCCACTCGGGCTCCTTCAAGATACGTTGAGTACGTCTGTGAGTCCCGGGGTCTTCTTCCGGCACGAAGCTCGCGACACCAATCCTGATGTCGTTACTTCTTCCTTCTCCAACAACATGGACGTCGAGGCTGCGATCTTCCTCGACTTCCACTACCCGGCAGCGTCTACAGATGCCGCCGGGCGGTGGGTGACCATCTATCGGGATTGGGTGTTCACGATGGTAGCGTGCACTGCGAGGTTTCCTGCAGATGCAGCAGATGTGGTAGACGGCCAGCGGGGGCACATCGCTAACGTCTGTGACTGCGGGTTGGCGTGACGAGTTCATGACTGTGGCTATGACAGACTTCGAGTCGAAGGGGGGCTGGTGGCGACGCGGCTTCGTCGTCGTTGATGGTTCACTGGAGGTACTGCTGGAAGTCGCGACGCTGCTGGGCGCGTCACACTTCGACGAGGGAGGTGGCGGTGGCGGTACTCTCGTAATTGTTTTGTAGGTGTAGGCGTGTTCCTGTGGCGGCATTCTCCTCAATGAATGCAGGCTAAGTGGTCAAATGCTGTGTTGGTGATGTCGGCGGTGATGTCGGCGGTGATGTCTGAAGAGGCACTCAGGTCCTAATGTAGGTGCACGCAGTTTGGATTGGGTTCGAGGTGGAAGCGTGTCCAAATGAAGGAGCGACCGCTGTTCAAAGCTGTTCTCCCCGGTGGAAGGCGCCTTCTGCGGTAGAAAGTGATTGGAAGTGACCTCCTGCCTCACCCTTCCTTCTCGGTTGAGTGAATAGCAACTCTCCAGCACCTCAAGCACACAGTCCACGCACATAACGGCTGCAAATGCTCCACATGTCACCAACACGGCCATCTATGCATAGCCAGACTACATGTACGTGTGCCCTCCCTATACCGTGTTGGTCCCGCCATCAACCAAGACACGACGGATCGGACGCCCAACACAACCCATCCTGCTCTGTCGCAATCATGGCAGCAGATGTGCTACCTTATACTTTCCATCTCAGTGTGCCTTAATGTCACTCTCCAATGACATAGGTGCAGCCCGCGCTCCCTACAAAAACTTCATGTCGCCTCTTTGCATCGACGTCCAGCCTGCTGCCCGGACCGAATGTCTCTTTACTTGGGTTCGCATCGTCTGGGTAGGTGATTGTAAGCTCGCCCGACAGGATCAAATGAGTAGTCAAGCCCGCGTGGGCGTGCGGTGGATAGTGCGCGTTGCTTAAGAGACTGTCAACTTCGTTGCCCGAGAACCACGCATGCCTACCAGCTAGGAGGTAGGTACTTATGTATGCGAGTGTAGACTTACGCCCGGTCGGACCACGTAAAGACATGCTGGAATCCCCAGCTGCTTACTTGTTCTTCAGCCTCTTTGCGCGACATGTTGCAACTCATGGTCATCGGCTGTGGGTGTATGCGCTTATAGAATATACTGTCCTCTTTTAAAAGGGTACATGTAGGAGGTCAGGTAGACTGATGCAGATGATGGGTCGTGACCACGAGGGAAACCAGCGTCATCCTACATCTTGGCATTGCGCCCAGCCGCCAGCGAGACCTACCTCCTACTTCACCGCAACTTGCAAGATCACAACTTCATGTTCGCTAGCTGAGCTCCGCAGTGCGACAAGTCCTATCGGTGATATAGCATCGCTCCATCGGGCATCAGCTTGCTCGTCGCCGCTGCCTGTCGTTTGCACTGCGATCAGGGAAAGTACATCGCAGCGCAGCAGCGTAGCTCGCGTGTGACTTGATAAAGCAAGCTCATATTCGCCTGCTGTGAGGACTCTGTGCTTCGAGATTTGGAAACAGGACAGGACAGGACAGGACAGGAACAACAGCTGGCTAGCCGTCACGCGATGGCTTCCAATCTTGCGTTGTCCCCAGCAATCACGAAATATGCAACTGCAGTCTTCGAGCAGTCTACTCTCGGCTCAGATGTAACGCTCGAAAGCTTTCTTCAACGTCTAGACTCGCCGGAGTCATCGGAGCCGCTGCCAGTGCAAGCTGATACTTCGCACCCTCTTCCACACTACTTCATCTCCAGCAGCCACAATACCTGTAAGTCTTGCTTGAAAATTTGGCTGCGTAGCAATCTGTAATCTCATGTGACCTCAGACCTCTCTGGGAATCAGCTCTGGTCGAAATCGAGCGAGGAATCCTACAAGCACGCCCTTAAGCAGGGCTGTCGTTGCATCGAGATTGATCTCTGGGATGGAGACTCACCGTCGTCCTCTGAAGCGGAGGACGACAAGAGCCAAGCGAGCGATGCAAACGGACTGAGCGGATTTCTGAAGAAGAAGCTGAACCGACTCCGCTCACGATCGGATCCCAAGCAGCCTACACCAGACTCGCCTGCAACTGACGATCTGATGCCCACACCGTGGAGAACAACCTCTGATCGCTCGGAGCCGGTCGTGTACCACGGTTATACGGCCACGAAAGAGATTTCGTTCAGAAAGGTTTGTTTACTCACAGTCCCGCTGGGCGCTCGCTCACAAAAGGATAGGTATGTGAAGTGGTGCGCCTATATGCCTTCAAGACGACGGCACTTCCTCTCATTGTCAGCCTAGAAGTGCATTGCAGTCCATCGCAACAAGAGATTGTCTGCGAGCTTATGCACGATTATTGGAGTGAGTTCCTTCTCAAACTCCCAGATGACTTTTCCGATACGACACCACTGCCTCCACTCGAGAGTCTCAAGAGGAAGATACTGGTAAGCTGTTTTGTTTTCTTCCCAGCTGCGGCATAGTATGGCAGAATGCCATGGGCCCGTGTTGCGACGGTGTTGGTGGTGAGGATTGTTGAATTGCGCTAAATCCTTGGCAGGTCAAGGTCAAGTTCGTGGCTGCACAGAAAGCAAGAGCAGCACAAGCCGATAATGATGATGAAGAATCATCAGCTGCGGATGAAGAGGTCGAGGCCACGAAGAAGAGCAAGATCATCGAAAGACTAGGAAGCATGGGCATATTCACACGTGCTTTTCATTTTCGCGGCTTTGACGATCCGACGGCAACTATTCCCACGCATGTATTTTCGCTCGGCGAGAGCAAGCTATTGGAAGCTTGTGAAGAACAGCCCGAGAAGCTGTTCAAGCATAACCTTCACTATTTGATGCGCGCCTATCCCAAAGGAACACGGCTCCGCTCCACAAACCTGGACCCTACGCCTTTCTGGCGCCAAGGAGTCCAGATTGTTGCTCTCAATTATCAACGACTCGATGCTGCCAACATGCTTAATTTCGCGCAGTTCGAATCGACAGGTGGCTACGTCTTGAAACCGAAAGGCTACTTGCCAGTAGAAGAAAAGGTCGAGCAGCCAAAAGCAGGCCGAAAGTCTCTCGACCTGTGCATTCGGGTGTATGCTGCACAAGCGCTTGGCACATCGAACAGCGTCCCGGATGCCTACGTCAAATGCGAGTTGCACATTGAGAGCAAGGCAGAATTTGAGAAGAATGTGATTCCGAAAGAGGGACAGAACAAGGGCGGGGAGTGGAAGCGCCGAACCAGAGTCCATGAAACGAGAGATCCCGAGTACGACGAGATGTTGGATTTCAAAGGAGTGCACAGTATCGTGCCCGAGTTGTCTTTCGTCAGGTACGTTCCTTCTCTCATTTCCACCCAATCGCCGTCATCCATCTTCCCCTCAAGCGCCTTCACCGCTTTTCCTTCGGGCTTCTGGGAACGAGAAGCTGGTCAGGATGAGCGAGGTAGGTAACATTGCACGTACGGCTATCTGCACATTGGTGCCCCGGGTCACACTCTGGACTACGGTCTCGCAAGATGCTTGTGCTCAGGACGATCTGGAATGCAATACCGCATGGCGGAGCGGGTGTAATGCTACTAGTGGGCGGGAAGAAGCCATCCGAATCCTGATTCTGGGGATGCGATCAATCGCTCTCGAGGGTCTCCAGTGCACACGGTCCACGGTCCACGGTCCACGGTCCATTAATTAGCGCGCCTGGAAGCGTGGAGCCGCGCATCTCCGTGCGATGGTCTGCAGTACGGCACAAGCTTCTGATACTGTGGACCACCCAAGCATTGCACGCGCCAATCTGACGAATACCCAGCGTGTGGGCGACGGGAGTTTGGTAGATAAGCTCGTTTATCGTGCGGCAGGGCGGCCGTGCCACTGCCGGCATACAGCGCTTACGCAGTGTCAGCCAGGGATCCTCGCTAGTTGCCAATTGATATTCGACACGTCCGCGCAGACCAACAATGACCCGTGCTAACAGGCGATCAGATTCAAGGTCATGGACGATAACTCCTACCAGAAGGATAGTCTGCTTGGGTGGGCATGCTATCGATTGGACCGGATGCCGACCGGACTGGTCCTGTTACACCTGCGAGGAGAAGACTACAAGGCCAATGGCGCAAAGCTGTTGGTGCACACGAGTGTCCAGTGGATGGAAGAGCAGTGAGATAACGAGGTTACGGTATGACTTCA
Organism: Sphaerulina musiva SO2202; assembly: GCF_000320565.1. Classification (NCBI taxonomy): domain Eukaryota; kingdom Fungi; phylum Ascomycota; class Dothideomycetes; order Mycosphaerellales; family Mycosphaerellaceae; genus Sphaerulina; species Sphaerulina musiva. The sequence goes on from NW_016017383.1 coordinate 1,007,659, forward strand.
GCATGTGCGCCGTGTCGCTCGATGCTGACGTGTGCATAGAGTTTGCATAGGTCAGGTAGGTAGGTAGGTAGGTAGGCATCATCAAGGACATGGCAAAAGTTCGGTGAGAAGCAGCAGTACCTCACTCGCACTACCTCTCTCACCGCACCGGATTGTCTTTTGAGACGTGTGGTAGGTAGCATCATACTACCTCGTAGCATGGCTACCTACTCTCACTAGTGATTCAGTGACCAGTCACAAGTCACGGCAGATTTCCAGCGACCAGGTAGCTTCGTGTCTTTTGCTCGGTTCGCTGTACTTGTGATGAATGTACGTACCTTCCTCACGGTATGCACGAACGCAACAGATGTATCCAATTGCTGGGAATGGTCGGACAGTCACTGCCGGCTGCCGCGATCCATAATAGTCCGGCAGCCCTGCAGATAGTTGTAGGTACAAATGTACATGTACGTTTATAGGTACCTGATGATAGGTAATGATGCGATGAGAAAGAAAGCCGAGAAGGGCCATGTCTGCATTTGTGTGGCAGCCTGGCAGGACTCGGATGGCACGTACCAGATGCTGCCCAGCTCCCACCCCCGAGAGCAATAAGTAAGGTATTTATTGTTGGCTACCAGGGAGGAGGATGCGGAGGAGGAGGAGGAGGTTGACGCATCGTATTCATCATAATCCATACATGAATTGTACATGTCGGTCTACCATACCGCCCATGCGGCCTATGTGAGAAAAAAAAAAAAGACAAAAAAAAAACTGGTGGCAGGACAGTTTTGGAGTAAGCGGCAACGAGTAACAAGGACCGGGACTGGGATCGGGCTTCAGGCTTCAGAGTCTCAATCTCTCATCAAGGTTCCCAAAACAGACACAGCAGGGACAGGGATGTGGCATCGATCGGGTTATCTGGAGGAACTCTCTTACGGTTCTCTCTCACAGTCTCACTCTCACAGTACAGGTTAGGTAGTCTCACACGTGACACCATACCACTTACTGCTGACTTTGTCACTTTGTCACATTACCTACCTTTTACCTCCTAGGAGGTTGGAGGTAAAAGGTAAAAAGTAAAAGTGGTGTAACAGCCCAACGCTCGCACCTTTTTGTTGCACCTTCGCACACGTTGGGACTCATATCTACCTGGTAGGCTGTTAGCATCTGGCACGGGCGGGCAGTCTGGCACACGGCTTCCGACACGCGAAACTTGGCCCTTTGTTGCACTACTGTACGAGGATGTAAGTAATTGGTAAGGTAGGAGGTACCTGTACTGTATCTATACTACTACCTGTACTTTATACGCTCGGAGTGAAAGCTGACAATCGGCTTACTTGCCGGCAGACCAGTACGATTGCACCTAATCGGGTACGGCCTAACCTCTTAATACTACTATTACTAGGGACAACTTACTGTATACAGTACAACTGCCAGCTACTTTATGTAGATAGGTACACACACATACATTCTGCCGCGGTTTCGGAGGGCGGTATTGCGGTATTGACGTGTCGCCATTGCGCCAAATACCTTATCTACCTGTACCTGTACCTTAACCTGCCTTGCCGTACATGTAACGTGCCCGGTTCGACAAGACTGAGTTCGCGCTTCGCCTTTTCGTGCCTTGTCTACCGGCCATGGCTTGAATGAAGCCTGAAGGACCAACTTGGGGTTCAGGTCGGACTACCTACCTCTTACCTCTTAGTTAGCCCTCGCCAAGCCGACGCGGAAGTCGGGTCAGCTAGCAGGCGGAAAAAAGTAAAGGATATTGATGTTTAATCACGCATGCCCTGAGCGCTGTTTATTGTGCCATGTGCAGTCGAGATATGTAGCTACATGTAAGATAGTACAGGTACCTAGGTTAGGTATGTATGGACTCGATCGGTTCGATACCGACTGTCCGGCCTGTGCTTTTGGCTGGTGTCACAGTCCACGGGTGACGGGTAACGGGTGACGGGGGGGAAAGAGAGTCAAAGCAGGCAGGCAGGCTTCAAAGCTACCTCTCTACCTACCGGGCTTAGTGTTCGGATCCACCGCAGATTAGCTTGTTCGCTCTTTCTCTATCCATCTCTGTTTCTCGGAAAAATGACAGGTCACAACTGACTTCCAATTGCTACATCCGTCTGCCTGCTATCATACACTTCCCTACTGACCCGATGCTTCACGAGCCTGTACCTGCCCGCTTTCGACAATGCCAACTCTTTGGTATAAATCTTCCTTTGCTGCTCCCTTTTTTTGCTAATCGGACATCAATCGATTTCACACCACCACTACCACTTCTACTACCAACACCACCACTACTCTCCGTGCAAGACCTTCGATCAAGTTCCTCAGTCTTGTTGTCAAAGCAAATCCAACAACATCACACTTCTTCACTACCAACACTACCACCACCACGAACACCACCAACACCACCACCATGACCTACAACGCTCAACGTGAAGAGAGACTTCGTCGTCTCGGCATCGAACAACTCCCACCTCTCACTGCCTGCTCCTCCTTCGAAAGCGACACCAGCACATGCTCTCTCATCGCAGAGACCAGTTCCTTGACCATTGGCATGTCCGGTGTACGAGAGCGTCCTGTAAGTTCTCATTTCATGCCAATCCCCCCACAAAGATTATATTCTGGTCTGGTCTGTACCTTTGCAAATCTTTATATACCTTATACTGATTTGATATCTCGAACTGCTTATAGGTCCCAGGTAAGAAATGCCCAAGTTGCATTTCTCGAGGTCAGACTATTTGGGTCATTCAAGGCAAGAGATGTCCTCAGTGTGGAACTGAAGTTCTTTGAATGGTAAAGCAGGCAGTTTGATGCGTTGCTTAGAATGGAAGAAGAAGAAGAAGAAGAAGAAGAAGGGAAGAGTGTGACGTGTGATGGGAAAGACCGAATCTGGTATAAATACATCTTGTTTTTTTATGATGTTCTGTATGATTAGCGATGGAAAAAGGCTAGCGAGGTGATGTGCTTTTTTGCTTTTGCTTTTTTTTTCTTCTTCTTTTTCGGTCATTGTGTTGGTTGTTGGTTCTCGGGCACAACTCTGCCATTTCTCACCTCCAGGTGGTTGGAGAGAGAGGGAGAGAAGGGAACCTTGAAGAGTGAGTGAGGTGGTGATGATAATGGTGGTAGTGATGTCCGCGAGTGCCATTACCAATTCACTTGAAGAAGCAAAAAACAAATAGAAAAAAAAAATCCATGAAACATAAATTAGATGATGATACCTGATTTCCTTTTTTTTATATCCCCGTGTTGCCATCCATTGTTGTTGTCAAGTTGTCAAGTTGTCGTTTTGCGCCACGAAGAAATAAGCTACCTCCTAAGCTAAGAGATACCCCTTACCTTACCTCCTAATAGGATGGGATCTGCGACTGCTAAGATCCTCCTCCCTCCCTCTTCATTACTTGATTAAGGTATACAGCTTCCAAGTTACAGGTAGGTACTACCTATCTAAACTATATATTCAAACAAACGAGGAACAAACGAGTAAGATTTGATATTAAAAGTCAGGTACATGTATATAAGATAGGTAGCTGTTGTAATCATCTCTCGAGTGTACCTATAATCCTACCTTACCTAGGTACCTATAGAATGGATAGGTCGCAGACGCTATACATACATGTACATAAGGTAAGATAGGTACCGTACATGAAAAGCAAAAAAAAAGTGGAAAAAAAAAAGAGTCCACAGAAATAATGCCCGCGCTCCATATAAACCCACTGTATATATGGAGGTACATGTACATGTAATGCACACACGCACACACACAACACACACAAGTCGTATTTCTTTCGTCATTGCAAAAGCATGTAGTAGTGTACACACCTGTCCGTCGATGTTCCTTTGGAAAAAATCCTGTCCCCTACAAAACGCCCCATCTCTCTCCCCTCACCCCCCCCTATGTGGCTTTCCATGATCATGTTCAAGTTTGTGCCAATTGTGCCATTGGGCAATTTACCAATGACATTACCATTATGCGGTCGGTCCTAATACCCCACTCTCCAAAAATTATGCTACCATCCACCAAGCACCACCGAGCAGGCCAACGATTACCAAAGCCGACACAATACCAGCGCCCGCGCGATCCGCCGTGGTAATAGCACTGGGAGGCGCAAGTGGGTCCTTGTCTCCGCCGAGTCCGACGTCGGGATTAGCAGCGACGGACGAAGCACCAGTCTTGTTTCCAAGAGGACCTTGGACAGAGTCAATCAGGTTGCTCTGAATGACTTCGAGCGCATTCATCTGTTGACCGACTCCCATGGCACCATCAAAGGTACCTTCTGTCCATTTTGTGCCACAAAACACTCCACCTGCTCCGCCTGTGCAAGACTTCGCAGCTGCCGTGGCTGAGCTTGAAAGGAGCGGTATGATCGAATCGTGAAGCCAGGGAGCGACCTTGGTCGAAGCCGCCATCCAACGGGAGAGATAGGCTTTGAAGGACTGTTGATCAATGTTGCAGTTTCCCGAGGGCTCGCAAGCTACTTCATACATGACGTTGTTCTGGAAGAAGATCTTTGCGGCGCCATCAAACATGCCTTGGGTCCGTTGGCGCCACTTGTCTTGATCGGGCGTTCCTTGCGTCTAAAAATTATCAGTAAGCTTCGATTATGACTGACAGGATGAGAAGCACTCACAATATTCCACATGGTAGCTGCGCCATAGAGGAAGACACCGGCGTTGTAGGACCACTGAATGTGGTTCAGCTCGGTGCAGTTGAGTGTATCATCAGTACCGTCGTAAACAAAGTATTCGTCGCTGATCAGGCCGACCGAGCGGACCCAGTCCCACATCTTATTGGCCTCATCAGCATAGGTGGTATTTCCTGTATACAGTGCCAGACGCGCCGCAAGGTTGAAGTAGCAGCCATTAGAGATGGAGTTTTTGTAGTTGTAACCATTGTTGAAGGTGAAGATCTGCCACTTGAGTCCACCTGCACAGGACGTCGTGTCCCATCGAACAGACTGTGAATTCCAGACCGCGAGGGCTAGCGACAGCCACTGTGGTTTATCTGGTGGAGGATTGGGAAAGTTGGCTTCCGCAGCTGACATGGCTGCCATTCCCCAGAAAGCCTGGTCATCGTTACCCAACGACTTTGACTGGTTGGGAGGCATGTAGTTCTCATCAGGTCCGACCTGGAACAGCAGTGCCTCGGTCGTAACGTCGTTGTATGTGGTGTCTCCAGTATAATACCAGTAATCGACCATGGCGCCAAACATGGCTCCGGCCTCCCACCAGTAGTACGGTCCAGGTAGCAGACCTGGAATTCCTCCTGTGAGATTGCCCTTGTAGAAACTCAACATGCCATCTGCGCATGTCCGCGCCGCGCTTTTGATGCTGTTTGGATCGTTCAAATCGAGGCTAATACCGGCCGCGGAGCGCGCTGCCAGCAGAGCGCTGAAAGCCGCCGTGACCTTCATAATGGCGGTGTTTGTGGTGCTGACGCCTCAAGGAGATGGTGGCCACTCTGGCCAGAAGCGTGAAAAGGCGCACGAAGACCGCAATGCAGAGTCGCTTTCGGTGAGATCGACTCTCGACAAGCTCGCCGCGGTGTAGTCGTGGTTATGCGAGTGGCTCACGGAGGTGGCGGAGCGACCTGGCACTCGTGTTGACCGGGCAAGAGGCAGTAACGACCGCGCGCAAAGTGACACGGCGTGGCGTGGCGAAGCGAGGCGAAGCGTAGAGTAGCGGCGGTGTGAAACGAGCGGAAAGGATGTCCTCGCAACGGCGGTGGAGGAGGGAGAGGAGGAGGTACAGGTAGGTGACGGGTGTGAGTGGTGGTGGTGGGGGTTGGTGGTGGTGGTGGGGGTTGGTGGTGGTGGTGGTGGAGAGGAGGTCAGAGAGACGGCGATGAGAGACTTACGGTGCCTGCAGCCGTATGATGGCGATGCTTCGTCGTCTCCTTCGTACTTGGCTGCCTTGGCACTACGATGATCAGGGACGGTCACGCACTAGGAAGTACTGACGAGACAAAAAAAGAGTTTCCCGGCGAAGCTTACAGCCGATCGTGTTATTCTCAGCAGGGCTTTAAGGTATTCTAGAGCCAGGGCATTCATTCACTCCAGTGACTCCACGTCCAATCACAGACCCACCTGAGCCACTTTTTGCCCCGTGGGCTTCTCGCAACAACGCCGGCATTGACAAGCACTCGGTAACACTAACAAACACCACATTCTTTTCACATGGCTCGTTGCACGTCTGCTCCCCTTACATGTATCTGATGGCCAAATTCAATCAGAATCACACTGATCAATCGTCCATCACGACAGCTGCTCTCGTTCTCGACACAGGTGGCGAGTGATGTCCTCTCTGTATTTCTTTTCGCCGTGGCTGCAGCAACTCGATCCATTGATAGGTGCACCGAGATACAGGGCCTCGAGGTCAGTCCCCATTTGATTCCAGATCAGCACGAGCCGATAGCCCTCCAAGACAGGCTGAATCCCGTGTTCCAGCAAAGATGTACGATATCATCTGCCTGACAGCTTCATTGTCAATATTGAAATCAACTGCGTACAGCTCCTAGGCGTGGCGCACTGTGGTGTCGTCGACCATTGGCTGCTCTTTGTTCCCAAATAGTGCTTGATGGCTTGCAGCAACTATTCTCCGCGCGTCTCTTATGCTCAGCGGCAACCCAATAGTCGCAAACTGAAGGACGAGCAAAAAAGAAGCAAAAAACGGCGCAATTCAACAGTTAATCCTGCGATGCGCTCTGGAGAGTCCTGGCTGATATTGTTGACTGCGTGACATAGTAGTTCGTTTTGTACGGGCTGCTCGGTAGTGTAAAGTGGCCTGCTCTACAATAACTCACTGCCCGCACCTTGCTTATCATTGTCAACTTCGCAGTACGCTCGACTCATCTCGAGAAGTCTTGTAGGAGGTAGGAGGTAGGTAGGTACTGTACCGCATGTCGCTTGGCTCTAGCCAATGAACAGCCCTGTTGGAGCGACGGCCGCTAGTGGAGGTCAGCGTTACAAACATTAGGCCTCGTCTACTCTGTCGATAATTGTGTCGATAGTAAGTATGTCGATAGTTTCCGGTTACTATTGCTTACTCTATTGACACCTGTCTACTTAGCTATCGACCAAAAATGGACGATAGTTGTATATCGATAGTAAGACGCTCGAATTCCCTCGTACTCGTAGCATTCAACGTGCAAGCCCTCCATTATCCATATGCAAATAGACAGCGAGGTCTTGGCGACGACGACTTGACGTGTCGACGTATATTGCTTGACTCTAGCCAATAAGAACCCCTGTTTGAGCGACGGCCCCTAGTGGAAGTCGACGTCAAAAACATTGAGCAAATGTTCTACAAACGTTCAAATCTATACTTGGTCTTGACAGACTTGACTCGGTTATGCTGATATTTCTTGCACACAGCGCAGACTACCGCAGCTTAAACTTAGTAAACCAAGATACTAAGTTTCCTTACAGCATCTACTGCACATTCTGTTCCACATGCAAACAGTCAGCGAGGTCTTGGTGAAGACAATTGATATGTCGACCCATGTTGCTTGCTCTAGCCAATGAGAGCCCCTGTCGAAGCAACGGCCGCTAGTGGAAGTCAACCTCAAAAACATTTCTCAAATTGATTTGAGAATCAATTCTGGACTTTGATCTTAACAGCATATTTCAAGCTGCCAAAAGCATCTGATGATCTAATCTCGCCTAATCAATAAAAGAATAACCCAAATTCCCTCGCGGCATCCACCGCACTTATCCTTCCACATGCAAACAGTCAGCGATTCCATCCACTCGTACATGTCTAAACTGAAGACAATGCCCCCGAAACAAACCGTCTTCTCCGCAAAGAAGCAGAAGATCCTGCAAGAACTCAACCGACCCGAGGAAGAATACACGGACTTGTCACCCATCGGAGCTGTGGATCCCAACATCCGGCAGCTTGTAAATCAGATCAATGAGGCCGAGGGCTACGTGACGACGAGTAGTTGCGCGGGTAGAATTTCTGTTTTTCTGGAAGGAGCCGGTAATGTGAAAATCGACCATGATAATCACCATGATGGTAATGATGATGATCATGATACGGGCAGCACGAACATCTCCTCATCATCAAGTCAACAAGGAAAAGGAGGTGGAAAGTGGTTATTCGTCTCTCATGATCCGGTAAACTTGACAGATCTGAAAGAGGAAGGCAAGCTATTGGAACTATTTCAACTTTCCGCTGGGAATACGGAGAATTCCTTCTCTGCTACTGCTCCTCCTCCACAAGTCAAGGTCAGGTTTGTACATTTCAAATTCGAACCCATGGTAAGTGGCTCCTTCATCCCTCCGCACACACACACACACACACACACACACACACACACACACACACACATACACATACACAGCTATCTCATGCCCCTTCTTTTCCCTGATCTGTGGTCTTATTCTTTCTTCTCTTCGACTTCTTTAGATTCTCCACATCCTCACCTCCTCCCTCGCCTCAGCACAACACTGCCTCTCCTCCGCGCTCTCGGCGGGGTTTCGCGAGTCAGGAATTACGAGCATCACAGGCACCGAGCCAACGCCCAACGTTGGAATACGAACACAAGGCCTCGCGTTAGAAAGCATTATTGCTTGGCAGGATTCTGACTCGGGAAAGATCCATCCTATGGTCTCGGAAGCTTATCTCCGGACTTTGGTGGAGCTGGCCAATCAGAGGTTTGGTGCCAATCAGGAGAGAAAGGAGAGATTCGCGAGGGCTTTGCTACAGTCCAAGGGGGAGGAAGTGAGGAAGGGAGACTCTGGGGATTGGGAGCCGAAGGATGTGAGGAGGGAGAGAAAGAGAGAGGAGGGGTTGAGGAGGAAGGAGGAGATTCAGCGGCAACAGAGACAGAAAGCGGACGCAGAGTCAAAAGAGGGGCAGCATGGTCCGGAGAAGGAGGAGGAGGAGGAGGAGGTGTTTGGATCTTTTGGCTTGCAAGAGACTGTGGCAAATGGTGGCGATCCGCTACCTGCTGAGAAGCCCAGGATGATGGGTGAGAGAGGACACGGTCCCGTGGTGCATCAGAAGAAACATGATGCATGAAAATTGCTGGACTATTAGCTGACACCACCCCGAGGGGTCGAAGATTTATCTCAAGCCAAGACTGGCGTGCTGAGAAGCACGCCGGCAAGATTCTTTTCAGGTCTGTGTGATTGAGTCGCTATAGACAAATCTAACATGCCATTAGTACTAGAAAGCACCGGATGAGCCAACCCCTCTTGCTTTGGTCTTGTCGTGCGACTTGTTGTTGATCTTTCATACACAAGCGCGACGATAATCCTTCCAGCAGAGTGCTGCACATGCGCATTCCGCGCTACACCCTACTGTGATGTCGCTGAGAGCTATGGAAGACTTTTACCATGCCAGATCTTCAATTCTGCTGTAAGCACATGCTGACAATCGTATTGTCCCAATTCTCGACGTCAAAGAGCTCAATCATCAATGACGATCGGTGGTGGTGGCACGTACTCGGCGATGGCCTTGTCTGTCTTCTCCAGTGCTTTTTTGCACTCTTCCATGAAAGGCTTGAAGGCCTTTGGTGGCACAGCATCGCCAGCCATCTTCAAGCCCTGCCTGTGCGTGATGGGTTTTCCTGGCGTATCGCTCGCATACTGGTATGTGTCGGGAAACCCTTGAAGACGGAGTACCTCACGAAGAGTGAACTGGCGCTTGCCGTTCGGGTGCAGTGCGTGCGGTCCGGCTCTATCTACCAAATGGCTCAAAGGTAGGTGGCCAGGAGCCGGAGGCATGTTGTATGGCTTGTTGCGGTGTTTCTCGCGCATGACATCTGGGTTGTGGAATGTAATACCACGAGGCATGTTACCAATCGTTTCATTGACGGTCTTGTAGCCGCGAAGTCCTGTGCCAGGCTTACCGTGAGTTGGACAGGGAAATTCTGGAAGCTGTTGGCCAGGACTACGAAGGAGTTAGTAAGTGTTTTATGAACGAGAAAAGCATATGACATACCAAGCTGCAAAAATGATCAGCCTCTTGCGAGCTTGAGGGTTGCCATAGTCTGCAAAGCTAATCACACGCCACTCGACATCGTAGCCGACAGAAGTGAGCTGACGCATGAATAGCTGCCAATTTGCGCGATGCTTCTCAATTCCACAGAGTCCTGGTGTTTGCTCGAATGTAAAAATGCGAGGCCGAAACTTCTTTCCAGCTTCCTCCGCTGTATACGCAATGGCCTCGTTCATCTCGTCGTCTTTTCCAGCGATCGTGTGGTTAAAGGACCAGTATCGGCATGGATTCGAGGAGTGGATTACGTCGACCTGGATTGCACCGGGCTTCACCATTGCGATGAAATCTGCAACATCATTATGCATTGTCGTGCATCGGCGATGGTTCTTCTGGTGTGTGCGCACTGCGCATTTCTGGTTGTCAATGGCATACTTCACGTTTAGGCCAGCAAGTCTTGCCGCTTCCGAGACGCCTCCACTGCCACAGAAAAAGTCAAACAGACTGTATGTCTTCAGTATTGGCGTCTGGGGTGGCTTCGCAGACGAAAGTCTGTCATCGTCAGAGTCATCAAGGATGATCACGTCTGCGCTGCGCTTTCTCGATGAGGCTGGAGTAATTGATAGATCGGAGGCCTTGCGCGAAGCGGCTGCAGCCTTTGGCCGATCTGTCTGCTCACGCCAGCCTTCACGCCACTCCCGGAACAGCTCGACTGGGGACTTTCTATATTTGGGGTCGGCCTCATCAGGCAAGAGACGACGAAACGCGTTCGAGACCAACTTCTCCCTCTTTCCATCCATAATGTATCGCTTGACTACCTTCATGCGGCATACGAGGCGGGCCTCTTCCACTGCCTTGTCCTTCTTCAAATACGTCATGGCAAGAGGGCCGTCTCCGCATGGCATTCGAAAGAATTTTCGCGCCGCTCCTTCAAGATTTCGAAAAGAGAATTGTGGGAAGATTGCGTTGGTGAACACAATCTCCCGAATACACACAAATGAAGTGAGGGGTCGGTCCTCCAGTCCAGACACAAAATGTGGGCGATTGTCATCCATCGGCACCAGAATGATGGCTGCGAGCTCGTTGGTCGTCCTAGAGAACATGTTATCTAGACTCCGCTGTCGTCGCAGCAAAATGCCACGCAAGATATACGCGAGAGGGTCAGCACGGGGCAGAGCTTTGTCCCGCACTATGTGAGTGACGCGAAGGAAATCTCCATCAATCAGTTCAACGTCTTCACCTGCTTCGAGACGACCATTGCCCAGAAGAGGCGCATAGGGAGCGATCTCATGGTTGAAGGGAAGTTCATTGCCAGCGGCGTAGCGTGTGTGGTTCTCAAATTCTTGTCTAGTGATAATCTCAACTTCCAGAAGATCGCTGTCTTCCTCTTCGAAGTCTTCAGGGGTTGGTAGCGGAATGTCCTCATCATCCATGTCATACTCGGCTTGAGTGGCTGCTGGCGAGGGCGTGTCTGCAATTTCGATGGGTAGCATGGGGTGCGCTCTTCCCTTGCCTTTCGAGCGTGGTTCGTTGCCCGCATTTTCACCATCACTGTTTGTGAGATCAATTTCGATTGGGCTACCTGACATGGTACGGGAGCTATAGGGCGAGATCGTCCGCGACACTGTCTCTGCGGTGTGGGAGCTGGATGGCCTGTCGCCTGGCGGATCAAGACTTAAGCCGGACATCTTCGCGTTTGTGATTTCCAGTTGCTGCGACGACGGCAACAGTTGACTAGTGAAGCGACAAGAGCGCTTCAGTAGAGAGTAGCTAGCGGCAAGTGACCAGACCGGTTCAGTGGCGAGTGGCTAGCGGCAAGTTCCTGTGTCTGTGTCTCGCCTGAGCTGTGTTGGTGGATGCAGTTAGAAGAGCGCAGATGCAAGTGCGAAAGTCTTATAAGCCTCACTTTGCAGAAATGTTTGTTGTGTGAGCCAATCAGAGCTGTGCGTTGAGGTGGCACAAAGGTCAGCACGTCCACATCAGGCCTTTGAGCTTGTTCGCGCCGCTGTCGGCAGTAACAAACGTGTAAGAATTGGATTATCAAAGATGTCAACGATGTCAAAGATAAGCTGGACTGACTGTCAAAGATAACAATAGGGACTGACCCATGATTAGAGTTTAGTCATGCGTTTCGTTGTGAGGCAGGGCGTATCAGTAGCTAAAGAGTACTCTCAGACAGGCGAAGTGAAGTACAGTGCAGTGCAGTGAACTGCAGTGAAGTGAAGTGAAGTAAGGACGGCAAGTCGGGACTACGCCAGCGCTCTGCCCGCAGCATATGTGGTGACGAGTACCACCGCGTAGGGGAGCATGTTCCTGATTGAACGATCTTGAGGTCCGTCGTGACCTTGTCCCTCTGTATACCATAGCTCTTTTTGTCAAGTCTTCGGGCGCGATAGAGGAAAAACGTCGCTGCGACGGCGCTGCGGAGCGGAGGACGACGTGCAAGACCACCAGATACCATCGCACGCTCGATGCCGCGCGCTCAGATAAGCGGTGGAGGATGAGAACGCGTTGGACGGCGTCGACAAGACGCGTCTTGTGGTGAAGATGGGATGGCGTCGCAAGAGAAGTGATGTCGGTCGGAGTTCTCGGCTCGGCAATCAGCCACTCCCCCCGGTTCCCGTCCGTCATTTTCCTCTTCACGGCTAAATTCTTCTCTCAGCTTTTTCACTGTGCGTGAGAACGATGTACACCCACGTCCACGCAAGACTCGTCGCCAGTCTCCCGACTTCCTGCCGCCTCCTGCGCCATGCATCAATAAGACGACCCTGCGACGCGACCCTCCGTCCACGACAGCGTCCCTCGCGCCCCTCCGCCCGAGTCCCGCCCTAGCACGAAAAGAAAGAGAAGAGAAAAAAAAGGAAAATCGAGGTCCAAGTATGTCTGGCCGTGAGACGACACCGCTCCTCCTGCGCTACGATGATGAACTATGGTTTCCATATAGATGTTAGACTTAGCCGTCATGGCATGAAACACCAATCCTGATCTACATACAGCACGCCCGCTCGCTCATTTCCACCTCTCCAGGGTACGTCGACAAGTGCTGACTGCAATGGCTTCGCAGACTTTCTTGAACCACACCAACACCACGATCCGTCATGTGCGGCATTCTTGCTGTCATCCTCGCCAGCCAGACCGCTGACGCGGCACCTGAGCTTCACCAAGCGCTGTACTGTAGGTTCGAGGTGCTCGCCTGTGCAGCCATCACCGACTGACATGCGCAAAGACCTCCAGCACCGCGGTCAAGATGCGTGCGGCATTGCGACCTGCTCAAAAGGTGGAAAGATGTACCAGTGCAAGGGCAACGGCCTAGCCTCCAAGGTCTTCCAAGAGGGACGGAGAGTGAATGATCTGCCAGGATACATGGGGCTGGCACATCTGCGATACCCAACAGCTGGCAGCAGCGCGAACTCGGAAGCGCAGCCATTCTATGTCAACTCTCCATACGGTATCTGCTTTACTCACAATGGCAATCTGATCAATGCACCAGAGCTCAAGGAATATCTGGATCAAACTGCACACAGACACATCAATACCGAGTCAGACAGCGAGCTCATGCTCAATGTCTTCGCCGACGAGCTGAACGAGACTGGCAAGGCCCGAATCAATGCCGAAGATTGTTTCAGTGCGCTGGAGCGCATGTACCAGAGGTGTAAAGGCGGTTGGGCATGCACTGCAATGTTGACTGGCTTCGGCTTGATTGGCTTCCGTGACGCCTATGGCATTCGTCCCATGGTCATTGGAGAGAGGGAATCTGAGGATATCCCAGGAGGCATGGACTACATGATGGCGTCCGAGTCCGTTGCACTCGACCAGAATGGCTACACCAATATCCAAGACATCCTTCCCGGCCAAGCTGTCATCATCGAGAAGGGCAAGAAGCCCGCATTCCGGCAGGTGAGCCCACAGATGACATACGCTCCCGACATCTTTGAGTACGTCTACTTTGCCAGACCAGAGAGCATCATCGATGGAATCTCCGTCTACCGCAGTCGTCAGCTTATGGGCTACCGCCTGGCCGAGACCATCCAGAAGCAGCTTTCCCCGGAAGAACTGAGAGATATCGACGCTGTCATTCCGCTTCCAGAGACCGCCCTTGTATCGGCTTATGCTGTCAGCAAGCACCTCAAGAAGCCATACTGCCAAGGCTTCATCAAGAACCGTTACATCTTCCGCACGTTCATCATGCCATCGCAGAAAGCCCGTCAACGCGGCGTGCGTGCCAAACTAAATGCCATTCCCATCGAGTTCAAAGGCAAGAATGTGTTGCTCGTGGACGACAGCATTGTCCGTGGTACCACCTCTCGCGAGATTGTACGCATGGCTCGCGAAGCTGGTGCCAACAAGGTCTATTTCAGTAGTTGCGCGCCGCCTATCACGCACTCGCATATCTACGGAATCGATCTTGCCAGCAAAGACGAGCTTGTGGCGCACCAGCGGACCGTGGACGACATTGCCAAGCACATTGGCGCTGACGGCGTCATCTACCAAAACTTGGACGATCTCAAAGCCGCATGTGCACAAGAGAGCCCTCGTGGCCCTGGTCAGGAGTTTGAGGTTGGCGTGTTCTGTGGCAAGTACGTCACTCCTGTGGAAGACACGTATTTTGAGCATCTTGAGCGCATCCGCGGCGAGACGAAGAAGATGAAGGTGCTCGAGAGCGCGCAGCAGGCCGTCTCGCTCGGCAAGGCGGAGCCCGAGCAGGTGAAGATGGCAGCTCACGGCGTGGCTGTTGCGGAGAGTGGTGAGGTCGTTGCTCGTGACTCCGGCTCAGACGGAGAAGGTCGTCTGCCGAAGAAGGAGCGTGTCGATCGACTGTCGCGAGGTAATAGCTTTGCCGATGCCCGACCCCGACTCAACGGAGCACATGGCAGCGAGAAGCACGATAGCCAGGACATGGGCCTTCATAACCTGAACGACCATGACGGACATTTGTGAGCAGAAGCGGGCACGATGTAGATGACAATTCAACGCGACGACGGCATACGGATGGCGTTTTCGGGGTGTCTGGCGCTCATAGATGGGTTCGTGCAGGCTTGGTGCGGCATCACTGCCGCGGCACATGGGTGGCGGACGTTGTGGTAGCAGCCTCGACTGCGTTGCGCAGTTCAGATGGATGCATTCCTGTTTCGGCACATGCTCCATACCGTACTTAGGTAGTACTTGTGGCAAAATTCCATGCCTTGATACCTAATCTGCAGTTGCACAGTTGCCAAAGTGGACAAGCATAATGCACGATCGACCAGGCCTCTCTACCAACGCCACTGATGTGGCTCTACTACATGTACATGGCAGTTCCGATCTATTCCAATACTGACATGCTACCCGTGAAAACGCACGTTCCTTGTTCCTGCGTATTCGGAGATGGAGACAAACCTGTCTGTAGGTAGATCTGCAGTATGCCCATGTGAGATAGGCGAAGGTGGGAAAGGATACATACAGTAGAGCAAAAGAGAGTCGCCTCTCGGTCCGTTTCCTCTTCATCTTGGTAGGCGTTTCAAAAAAAAATTCAAAAGATCCTAGAAAAGCACATTTACACACACGTCACTAGGCCATAACACCAATGGCATATATGAATATCAGACTAGATACTTCCTGGTTCACACTCTCGCAAAGCGTGCCGGCCGGCCGGCCGTACTGCCCGTACTGCTACGTCGGACGTTATTATTATTAATATGAGGTATTGTTGTACCTTCAACCTAGGACAGACATACCTTGGACAGCAACAGCCGCTTCCACCAGCCGGCGGGACCCGGCGGTCGGCCATACAGTAAAAAAAAATCCCAAACCATCGTTTGTGCACCAAGTGTATAACCACAGCGGAAGAAGAGCAGAGCACAGCACAGCATAAGGTACATGTAGGTACCCAATATCGGACCTTCTTTGTCGCACCATTTTATTTTTTGTTGACAAGACCTGCAGAAGCACACGAACCTGGAATACCTAGTCAGTCGCTAAGAAGTCGATTATGCACAATATGTCCAACAAATGTCTATATGCACCGCGGTCTGGGGCGGTGGCGGTGACCCGAGTGGAAAAGTGGATCAAGCAGAATCATGTTTCGGCACTCACTCACTCACTCACTTATACTACCAAATATCTTCTACTATGGATCAAGACACCTACCATCTAGGAGGTAGTGCTACCAGCTATATCTCTCTCTCTGATCAGAAGCGTCTCGGATGTCGGGCTACATACTCAGCATAATGATGGCGACATGTAGGAGAGATACTGGTAAGGTAGTTCTACGGTATATCGTGGTTCGGTGATAAGATTTGCTAAGCATCATCCGCTTTCACCACTAAGAGTCTTTTTAGTACTGTTACACAAGAGAGAGCACCGCTTCCACTCCTCATCCCCCGGACCCGGGGCATTTCATGGATCTGGCTCGCCTTTATTGCTGACTTTTCGCGGGATGTGGGGAGTTCTAGACCTTTTCTACTTACCTACATACATGCCTACTTATTGTGCCTGTATACAACATCATATCTCAGCTGAATGACATTCTGCTCAGAGACAGTACGCCCTCTCGGAATACGGCAATGGGAAATGCAAGAATGGAAGCTACTGCGGTACGGTTGCGGTGAAGAAAAAGAAGCCTTCAGACGCCGCCAAAACCGCTGATCTTCTGCTTGAAACCGCTAGATCAAGTCAAGCAGCGGAATGGACAAGTCGGAATTATAGTGACGCTAGGACACTTTATAAAACATTCTGGCATCTACCTCGCAGTACCACCGAACATATCGCCGAGACTTGCAAAAGAGTTGCTTGTTCACCTGCTAGGAGCTTGTTCCCTTCTAGGCTTAACTGGTAGGCTAACTACTCACTAACTACTAACTAACTAGTGGTAGGCGATGTGGATCTCCTCCTCTTCCTCTCCTCCTCCTCCTCCCCTACCCCCGAGCCCGCCCCAGCTGGAGAAGATCCGGGCACAAACCAAAAATTTCATGGGTGTCGAATCAAAATTGATAGGTATTCCATCATCAACACCATCATCATCATCATTGTCAATGCATGATTGGCTTCTTCTTTCCGTCTTCCGTGCGTCTGTGCCGCCCATTCTATTCTCCACAAGAGTCCACAACATGGGATCCGGATGCCGTCCTCTTCTCAGGTGACATGTCACCGTGGTACCGTAGCATTGTCGATCCCTCCCTCCCTCTGTCTTTCTCTCTCTATATATACAAGGACGGGACTTCCTACCGCCCTTCAGTAGCCACGGTCTCCCATCATCCATATCGCCGCCATCCACAACAACCATGTGGGGAATGAAAGATCGCTATTTTGGCCTGCGAGGCGGATGGCTCACCTTCTGGGTCACTGTCGCTTGCGGCACGGATATGACGCTGTTTGGTTACGATCAAGGTGAGTGGGAGGACGACTGTAAATTCATTCAAACAAGTCCGATCAAACTGACAGGAGGAAACCCCCCAGGTGTCTTTGGTGGTGTTGTCGTAACCGATGATTTCTTGGTATGGTCCTCACTGCATACATACCTTAGGCTTCGAGAAGATCAAAAGAAAAAAAAGCATGGCTAACACGATACGGTGGGTGTGGATAGGATCAATTGAATCTACGAAACAATAGCAGTCTTCTGGGTACAGTGACGGCCATCTACGACATTGGCTGTTTCTTCGGAGCCATCATGGCCTACTTCATCGGTGACAGACTCGGAAGGAAAAAGACGGTATTGCTGGGCACGACCATTATGAGCATTGGCGCCATTCTCCAAATCACCGCCTATTCAGTCCCACACATGATTGTCGGCCGCGTGGTTGGCGGCATCGGAAATGGACTCAACACCAGCACTGCACCTCCATGGCAAGCCGAAACGTCCAAAGCAGCGTGGAGAGGCAAACTCATCGTCATCGAACTCATTCTCAACATTGCCGGCTTCTCCCTCAGCAACTGGGTCACCTACGGCTTCAGCTTTCTCGGGGGAGGTGTCGCGTGGAGAGTCCCACTAGCGCTCCAATTCATCTTCATCGCCATCCTCTACGCCACCGTCCCCTGGCTTCCCGAGTCTCCGCGCTGGCTGGTTCAAAAAGACCGCGTCGACGAAGCCGAATTGATTCTCGCCGATGTCGAAGGCACCGACATTATGGATCCCTACGTACAAACCGAACTCAGCGAAATTAAATTCTCCATCCAATACGAACGAGACCACTCTGTCCGCGTCCGTGATCTCCTCCGAGGCAAATCCTCCGGCGACCCAGCCGCTGGAACCGCAACGCTTCGAAGACTCATTCTGGGAATGGGCGCGCAAGCCATTCAACAACTCTCCGGAATCAACGTCACGAGCTACTATCTCCCCACCGTGCTCATCGAATCCGTCGGTTTCTCCAATATGATGGCCCGTCTCCTCGCCGCCTGCAACAGCGTCAGCTATCTCCTCTTTTCTCTCATCGGAATCCCCAATGTCGAACGATGGGGTCGTCGTAAAATGCTCATTTACGCTGCTCTCGGCCAAGGAACGTGCTATATGCTCATCACCATTCTCTTGCGCTACTCGGAATTGCCCGGGTATGCGTATCAGAAGGAAGTCGCTTCTGCGAGTGTGGCGTTTTTCTTCTTGTATTATGTCTTTTTTGGAATTGGAATGCAAGGTGTGCCGTGGTTGTATCCTGCCGAAATTAATGGTTTGAGTATGAGGAATAAAGGTGCTGCGTTGGGTACTGCTACGAATTGGATTTGTGAGTTTTTTCTTCTTCCTTTTTCTTTTTGATACTCAAAAACTAACATTTCCCTCTTCTTCTAGGTAATTTCATGGTAAGTCTCAACGAGCAAGAAAGAGCTTCTAGCAGGCCTCCCGAAAAAAAAAAAAAAAACAAATTTGTTCTCAAATCAGAGAGGCGAAAAGAAGAGAAAAATAAAAGAAAGAAAAAATCCCTCAACTAACTCCAAAACAACAGGTCGTAGAAATCACCCCCATCGGAATCCGCACTCTCGGCTGGCGCTTCTACATCATCTGGACCGTCTTCAACTTCAGCTTCGTACCAGTCGTATATCTCTTCTTCCCCGAAACCGCCGGCCGCACACTCGAAGACATCGACGAATACTTCCGCACGCACGCGAGTGGGAAGGATATTTTGGTGTACAAGGATAAAGAGGGAACGCAATCGACGCGACCATTGCGGTATATTGAAAAGGAAGATGGTCAGGTGCGCAGGAGGAGTAGTGTGAATCCTCGAGCGGCCGCCATGGCCGAGCAGGATGCGGAGAAGGGTGTGGGATTGCCGAGTCATTCTTCCGAGGAGAGAATAGAGGTGAGAGATGGCAAAGATGCCAAGTGAAAGAAAGGGAGAAAAGAATAAAATTTTTAAGGCTTCTTTATAAAAAGGCTGGTAGTGGAACCAAGCTCGATATCTTCATCATCATCATCATCATCATCTATGTGCACATTCACAGCATCAGCCACACTTTCGTCGGAACAGGCTCGGACCAACCCTTCTGCCCGCAACCGTATTCTTCAGTGCTGACAGCTCTTGCTTCAAACCCTCGACTTCCCCCTCCAATACCAGAACTCGAGCTCGCGTCTCAGGACATTTCAAACACGTAAAGCTCGCACTCCTGACGAGCCTTGTTCGCATGCATGTATCCATGGTTCCATCTTCTGATCCCAAGACAGTCACAAATTCATTCTTCCTCACCGGCCGGGAATTCAATGGTGATGCCTTCACAGCTTGTGCTCGTGCTCTAGCCCAGGGGGATTTTGATACAATCGCGGGATCAGGAGCCGACAAGGGTGACGCGGCAATAGGCTCATGTCCACCCCGGAGCGAATTGCGGCGATGGAAAGGTTTGTTCGGATATCTCCTTTTTTTCACCAGTGGGGAAAGCGAAGACGATCTTGGAAACAGCTCTCTGACGCCCTCGGACTGCGCTGCCATTGGCAACAGAGCCCCTTGAGCTGTGCTGATTTCTGTCTCCTCTGCTCTGCAAGCGGGTTCGAAGTGGCTGGCGGGGGAAGGAGAATTTTCCTTTTGGACGCCAAGAACCATAGAAGCTTTCCGTTCAGATGTGACATCCTCTGGGCTACGCTTTGGTTGCTGTCGTGGCGCCATCTCATTATCATCATCATCGTCGTCGTCGTCAGATGTGAGCCAAACATCGTCCTCTTTGCGACCGTGCTTGGCCATCCCGCTCATGCTACATGCGGAGGAGTGCACGCCAGGCATTGCTTCGCGATGGCTGGTATCCGCGGCAGTATCTCGTCCCCCAGATAGGAAATGAGCATTGTCTAGCTCAGACACAGAAGCCGCCATCTCACTACTTGCAACTGTAGCATCGCCAATATCCATGGCACTAGGCTTGAACGTAATGTGACGATCTCTCGACCCGACGGGCGGCACTTGCGCGTTGGGACGACGATCTCTTTTTAACGAGCGTTCATTGCTCAGATATTTGCGACCTGATACTGAGGCCGAAGTGGAAGTGCTTGCATCACTGGTAGCTGGTAGCGAAAAATTGAGTCTCAGGGGTCTGGCTTTGCCAGCTTTGGCAACCGATGCAGGAGATCTCTTCATGAAGGTCTGCTGTGATAGCCGGGGTCGATCGCTGTGTGGACTCGAGACCTGCCTGTAACCACTCCTCCCTGCAACATCCCTTGATGGCGAGACCGAGTCCGAATGTCGACTGGAAGGCAGAGGTGCTGGACCGGACCGCTTGGGCACAGCAGCTAATTCATCCGGATGAAAGGTCAGCTGGCGCGTCACCTGCGGCTGTTGAGCGCTGCTCCGCCGCAAGGCTAACGGCAGTCCAAGGCCGCTCATATCCTCGCGCTCGTTCTTTGGCGTCGACTTCTCAGGGCCCTTTCTCATGGGCAACTCCGAACTACGAGCTCCATGCATGGGGTCTATCACTGCGTCCGAAGCTTCTTTGTCAAATTGACCAAGGTGTGCACCACTAAGAGCTTGTGGCGATGCGCCATTGATCCATTCGACGCTGATGACCTTCTCTTCTCGCGAACTGACCTTTTCTGACGCGAGCATCAGACCAACTGCATCGTACACCTGGATAGCTCCGTTCATGAGCCCGACAGCTATGAGACTATCACTTATGCCATCATCCATGTCCTGCTTACTCTTTTCTGTATTGGCGCCACTGCGACTGGTCTGCGACTTTACATCGCCACGGTCCGAGAGGACAGAAATCGCTGTACAAGGAGCCCTGCAGTTCCAGGTTCGAAGTATTGCTCCACCGTTCGCAAAGTCGATGATCCTGCATCTGCCGTCTCGCCCAGCAGTGACTGCCCGCAGCTTGTAGCCCGGAATGAATGCGATGCCGATTATAGGTGTGGCAGCATTGAAAGTGTCCAAAGATAGGTCGCCGGTGATGACTTTGCGATGCAGATTTGTTAAGCGAGAGATCTCACCATCGTTACCCGCCACTTGAGTGGTGTATCTACCAGCGTCTCGTGATACTCTCGTGGCATCATAGGCAGCTACAGTAGCATCCTGAAACGCAAGCATGAAGATGCTTGGCCTTGCAGGATGGAATGCTGCAGCGCACACTGGGGCGTTCGATGCATTCGGCTGCATGAATGCGCCCGCCGTAGTGCCCGCTAAGTTCTTGAGGTATACCACTGGGGGGATACTGGATGCTGACACCATCAGCTGCTCGTTAGGCGATATCGCAAGTGCCACTGGCGCACTTGAATGCTTCTGTACCGGCTCAAGCAGTCGTGACCGCTCCGTGCTGTATTGCTGTATGCGTCCATCCGAAGCAGTCGATAAGAAGAGTGACTTGGCATCATTGGAGTATTGTAGATGGCGGACCTCTTCTTGTGGAGCGCTCAATCCCCAGCTCTGCTCCTTGCCTCTTTTAGTGTCGTGCAGGACCACGACGTCCTTGCTGGCCACTGCTAGAATGCCCGACCCATCTTTGGCTTCTCTTGCTGCCACAATGCCATTTCTGCTACTTTGGAAGACCTTGCGAAAACCCGACGCGTCCTAGGCGAAAATCTGTCTTGGCGTGGCTATGATAAGATGGTGGGTATTGGGGAAAGTGAAGTTCTGCTGATTCGAACGCCTGGGTAAAGGTGCCTCTTTGGCGATGTTTTGTGTGGCGGACATGGCAATATTTAGTCGTTTTCGGATGTTGTCTCCGTCGGACGTGTTCGTCGTAGAATGGAAGTCTCTATAGCCCGCCGATGCTGCCTGCCCTATCATCTTCCAGTGCGCCTCCTTTCGCTACGTGCCTCACGCTCCGATCAATCCTTCAACATATCGCTCCACCTGGTTCTACGTCAAGTACCGAAGGCACCAATGCCACCAATCGCAGCGCCCAGATAGCCAAAGTCCGAGATTCTTCTCCTCCCAAAGATCTGAACCGCTTCGCCATGGGGCCACACCAGAAATCCCGTATGAACTGAAAGCCAACCCAAAGCAGTAAACGAAGTTACCATAGTGAGCATCACCGTCCTGAAATTCCGGTAGAAAAAAGGATGCCATTTGACGTTCCACAATTCCAGTTTGTTGGGTTGCCCTAGAAGAGGAATTTGGTTCCATATGCCGACTCGAAAGCTTCGCATAGTGTGCGAGATGGTGGGATGGTGCGGTGTGCCCCATGAAAGGGTGATGTTACGTTCTGTTCGTAGGTCGAGGACTTCTGCCTCTGACTTGCACAGCGAGATTGCCAGCACATCTTCCACCTTCGTTCCCAACTTCAATTGCTGACATATGCGTTCCGTATACGTAACCAGTTTCTTATACTTCCTCCTCATCGTCCCAGCAAGCCAGTCCTGCGGCAATTTGGGAAATAGCATCAGAGTCAGATATCCCACTAACAAACAATCCACGGCCGTCGGGCCCTCTTCCACCCCGAGTAGGTGGTTACTGTTCCCCAACAACTCCTCCAGCGGCTCAAAGAAATTATCAGCAAGCGCATTGAGTTTGAAGACGGCAGCGTGTTCCGGTTTCTGCAACAGTCCTCTTAACGTCTGCTTTCCCCCGCCCAACAACAGGCTAGCTCTCTTCTGCGTAGCCTCCTCGAATGATTTGGACTGATCCTTTCCCACGCCATCAAAGCCCTCCGGTCGATTGCTCATATCCTCGTGGACATTGTCGACATCGATGGATGAAATGCCCAACTGTTCAGTCCTCATTCTCGCAGCTGCCCGCCACCGAGGCGGGAGAGTATAGTTCGCATGCCATGGTAGGACTTTGCTGTAAGCGGGTCGTGTAGCGAGTCGGTAATTTTCAAAGCCGACATAAAGTGATATATCGAGTAAAGTTTGGGCGTGGGATTCGATGAAGGATGTTATGGCGATGGCGTCAGCGCGTTGCTGTTGGCTGAGACCAGAGTGGGAGAGCAGGCGTTTGTCTATCAAATGGCGGACGATGTTGTTGAAGCCTGAGACTTTGGCGGTGCCGTCGATGAGAAGTGGCAGCGGCCGACTTTCTTCGTCGTGCGTGGGGACGATGGTGTAGGCGTGGGGCACATGGAGTTGGAGGAGAGCGACGGCGGCGATACAGGCAGCGTCGATGGAAGGGAGGCCAAAGGCGGGCGGGAGGATGAAAAGCTGCATACCGTACCTCAGTGGGGTGGGATACAGATTGATATGCGTCAGTTGTCAGTCGAGGCGCAAAAGAATCAAGATCAGGTAGAAGACGCGTTGGGGACGTGCCAAACGGATTGCCTCTTTGGGACATGCCGAAGAACCGTCTCCAACCGTCTGAGTGTTTGTCTCTTCAGGCCGTATTCATGTTGTACCTCCTAGAAAGAAGAAGGAGCGACCCGACGTCATCCTTCCATACAATCTTGCTAGCAGTCTCAGCCAACTCACTCCAACTTCATCTTCTGCTGCACCACTAACATGAACACCTCCATCTCCACCTCCATCTATCTTGACGCTGGATTGACCAGAAGAGGTAAGAGGTAGAGTAGACGACACCAACATGCAAGCCATACGCGACAACCTCGTCTACAGCTCCGGCTACCTCCAAGGCCGCACTGCGAGCCTGCCGACCAGCTTGGGAGACCTATATGGCACCACCATGTCCCAACTGACCAGCTTCGTGACATTGCCGCTTCCACTCATCTCCTTTCTGGCCATACCACTCTACGGCAACTCCTCAACCACCGTCAGCTTGGCATTCTTCTACTTGACCTGGAGCAGCCTAGTCTGGAGGTGAGAATATATATCCGACCCGGAAACCCACTGCTTGTCTCGCATGAGGAGCTGATGACCTCTGGTTGGTAGCAAAGGGCCGTTGACCATCGAATTATATGGTACCCTCACAGTCAGGTTACTGTGTTACCTGATTCCATCGCTCCTGGCCGTTGTCTTTGACTCTGCATTACCGAATCTGAGTCGGAAAATCAAAGCTGACGGAAAGGATCATCTACCCCATCGTCTGGGCCGCGAAAAGGTGCTGCGTATAGTTGCTGTGGCCACTGGAAATGTTTTCCTGGGAGTCTTGGTACAAGCAGCGCTGGAGCTCATCACGACTCGTGTGTTCCTTCTTCGAAGTCTGCTGAAGGTCAGCAAAATTGTGAGTACATCTTGGTTCCACAAGGCTGTTTTCCCATTTGATAGACACTTCCGATCCATGGTGTAGGCACTGTACTCGAACTTTGATATTGCTGAAGATCAGTTCACGAATCAGAGCATTTGCTTACCGCCTGCTCGTTCTTTCTAGGTGCCTATGCCCTGGACTATTCTCAAGGATATTCTGAAAGGCTTCATGGTTCGTGGCCTCGTACACTACGTGGTCCATCGATATCTACTGCACGAATGGCAGTCAGTCTTGAAGGATTGGCATGTACAGTGGCAACATGGTATCTCCATGACTCTCGGCATTGGAGCAGCATACGACCATCCAGCCACATATCTACTTGCCGTCTTCTTGCCAACGTTTCTGCCAGCTGTGTTGTTCCGCTGGCACGTACTGACATGGTGAGTCAGCCATTCACCAATGGAGAGTCATGGTGTATCCACTAACGCGTGGCACACTCGCGTAGGCATCTATTCCTGGCATTGGTGTCACTCGAGGACTTCTTCGTGTTCTCAGGCTATACATCGCTGCCGTCGACAATCATCATCGGCGGCATGGCTCGCAGAAACGAGGCGCACTTCGCTTCGGTGAGAGAGAACAGGGGTATCGGCAACTATGGACGACTCGGAGTGCTCGACTTGATGGTTGGCACGACATGCCCTGACGAGGATGATGTGATGGACGATGTCCATGATGAAGTCGAAAAGCACAATGTCCAGGAACACATCTCTGATGCAGTTGGCTCTGGCATGACCAAGGTGCAGAACAAGCAAAAGTCTCGTCGCCGGAAGTGAGGTGAGGTCAGGTGAGATGAGGTGTGAGCATTTCACACGTTTCCGTATGTTGTATCTATCTTCCCTCAAGCCACCTTGACGACGACTTTTCCAAAGTGTCCACCCGAGTATAGATACTGAATCGCCTCATCCGCATGAGCAAAGTCAAAGACCTTGTCGACCACGGGACGAATGGCATGCTTGGCGTAAAATGTGCACATCTCCTCGAAGCGGTCTTTGGGTCCGTTCAAAATACCTTTGATGGTCACGTTGCGTCGCAGAGCAAGCAAATTGGTATTCAGACGGTCGTCACCAGCAGCGTCCACTTTGCCCGATAGATAGCCCACAGCATCAATCAGGCCTCCAAAGGCAATGCAATCGAAGCTCTTGCGGAGAGTTTGCGCTCCTCCCGTCTCGAGGATGATGTCAGCTCCGTTATTCTTGGTGATTCTGTTCACTTCATGATGCCACTCGGGCGTGGTCTTGTAGTTGATTCCGTAGGTCGCCCCCATCTTCTTTGCCCGATCGAGTTTGGCGTCAGAGGATGAAGTGATGATGGTTTCCAACCCGGCTGCATGAGCAATCTGCAAGCAAGAAATTGCCACGCCCCCTGTTCCCTGAATCAACACGGTCTGGTTCGCAGTGCTGTTGTCGTCGTCGCCGCCGTCGTCCGCCGGATGACCCATGGGTCTGAATTGGTTGATCGACATCCAAGCAGTGACGGCAGCAATCGGAAGAGTTGCAGCTTCCTCATCAGTGAGATATTCGGGGACCGCAACGAGGGATTCTTCTGCAAAGCATCTGTATTCCGTCAGGACGCCGGAGAGGGGCAGACCCAGGCCACTGGTCATGTCTGTCTCCTTGATTTGGCCGGTGAGATGCGTTTGGTTGAATATGGTCATTACTCGTGCGCCTTCTTGCCATTTGGTACTGGCTCCTGCGTCGACAATGATGCCGCAGGCGTCAGAGCATGGTACGAGGCTTTCCGGAGAGCCTACGGATTTATGGTGGTTGTACAAGCCCATAATCACTACACGATACAACGTGCTTAGCAATGTTTCCCGCATTCATTCATCCATCTACCAGTTCGGACATCTCTCTCACCTTCGGTATCACGATAGTTGAGCGACACTGCGAGGATCTTGACAAGGACCTCGCCATCTTTGGGCTGGGGCTTGGTGGTTGTGGTGAAGTGGAGCTGGTCGAGGCCATCGAAGCCTGTCGTCCACTGCTTGATTGCCGTCATGTCTTCTCGTGTTGATGATCAAATGTCCATGAGGACACTGAAGCCGCATACATACCTTAGGTACCTACAGGTACATTTAGTAGTACTCGCATCCATTTGCATGATTGGTGATCATGTCGCATCATCTGGCCGACAAGTGGGCCTATCGAAGAGTTGGCTGGCCGAGAAATCTCCTGGAGCTGATTTGGCTGACTCAGCTGATGCCTGAGGCTGCTATATCCGTGTTTCTGGGCTTTCACGTGAAATGCGTCGTCATTCGGGATGAAGCTCAGGCCAGCTTCGGTTGCCGTCCACAATAAGCTCGTGTAGGCTCATACCAAAGCATACCTTGAGCCTTAAGCCTTAAGGAGAGCAGCCAGCAACTTCATGACGGAAGCGGCCTGAGTCGCTCCATCTGCGAAGCCAACCGGCCGAAAGACATCAGACATGGAGACTCGAGTAGTGGCCCAATCCGCACTGAACTGCACATATTGAGAGACAACCTCCACACACCCGGTACACCAGCTCCACCTCAGGCTGGCCCAGCATGACCATCACCACCGCTGCCACCGCTGCCACCGCCGCCGCCTCGTCCTCAACAGGCTCCAACATCTTCGCCGGCACTGCGCTGCTGGTCGTCGCACTGGCTTGTATTCTGGCCATCCGCCACTATCTTCCCCTTCGGCACACTCCGCAATGGCTGCTGCTGCCCGTCTTCCTGGCCCTATTCCTGCCCTGCTCCATCGTCCTTCTGGTTCCCATCGATTGCGCCGAGACGCACACCTCTACTGCCTTGTGGCTCCCTGAAAGAGCCACATTGGTGGCCTGGCGCATCGCATATTGGCTCACCTTTGTCCTGACATGGTTTATCCTCCCTCTCCTGGGCGAGTACTGCGATTCCGGCTTCCGGGACACGCGCCAGCGCATGGTTGACTCCGTACGATCCAATCTGCGCTATCAGATCATCGTGCTATCGACGGGTCTCCTCGGACTGGTATACTTCATCTTCGAGAATGGCTTTCACGTGGCGAGCATCAAAGGTCTTCTGATGGCTCTGGCCTATACCTGGGGCTTGATTCTGGCCATTGGGCTCATGGGCCATGGTTTGGTAGCAATGCCCCGACGGCTATTCAGAAACGCCAAAGTGACATCTCGCTTGCGATTTCTGCACACACAGGCGCCAAAGATCAAAGACAAGCTCGACGATGCGGAAGAGGTGCTGGAGCGGTTGGAGTGTACAGTAGCACAGCTGGGAAAGCACAAGAGCGGCGCAAGCAGAGAGCAACAAGAATGGATAGATGAGCTCGCCAGCGTGCCCGATGCACGATCGGGAGTAGCTGCGACCATGCAGGCCACAAATGCCAGCATTCCGGCTGTCATAACCGACAGGTATCTGGCGGATCTCACGCGCAAGGTCAAGCGTGCCCGACACAGGAAAGCACGCTTTGTAGACGAATGGAACCACCTAGTGCAAAGAGCATGCGACACTCAGGCGATAGTAGACTCAGCAACCACCAAGGAACTGAAGTTCGCATCTGGCGGCTCAGGAAAGAGTCTTGTGCTCCTAACGCCCACGATGCGATACCATTTGCACATGAATGTCGTTCCTGCATTACGTATAGCTCTAGCTGCAGTGCTCGCCTTGGCTTCAGTGCTGATTGTCTGGAGTGAAATAATCAAGGCCTTTGCGCCGCAACTATCGGTAAGTCGAACTACATAAGTTTTCCTGCATGTCCTGCACCAGGCTTTGCTTGAGCGAGACAGTAGATTTGGGAGCTAATAGCTCATGAAGGTAATCGGCCTGACGGTTGTGCATCACCCACATTCGAAGAGTGGATGGACCGTCAACATCGGCGGCCAATTGATGGCTGCTCTCTGGTTGTTGTACATGGACGCGTCGGCGCTATACGCCATAACCGATGTCAAGATCTGGGGAAATCGTGCGCTCGTCAAGCGGCAGACTTATGCAGAGAGCGCGTGCTGGTATTCGATGCAAGTCGCAAAGCGTA
The DNA here is from genome assembly GCF_000320565.1 of Sphaerulina musiva SO2202. NCBI lineage: Eukaryota > Fungi > Ascomycota > Dothideomycetes > Mycosphaerellales > Mycosphaerellaceae > Sphaerulina > Sphaerulina musiva. Next base: position 1,036,088 of record NW_016017383.1, read on the forward strand.
AGAAAGCCCTGTGTCATTATGACCCTTCTCCGAAAAAAGAGGATGAGTTGCTGATCAGTATCCAGTCACTGTGCCCCTGAGCTACAACTTCGTGACAATGCTACCCCCGACTGTATTCGAGAAGACAATGTTCTTGTGAGTGCGCATTCCACGAATACGCTTTGAGATTGCTCTAATACCGTTCCCTTCAGCCAGTTTCTAGGCAAGCTCCTGGACATCACCCCTCTTGGCCAGGGATTCAGCCGCTTCTTTCCCTGCTTCCTGCTCCTACCGGTCCTGGCAACCTTTTTCAACGTCTATGGCAAGACGAAAAACATGTTTGGTTTTGGTGTACTCGAGGACGAAAGTGAGGAGAACCCATCCGGGTTCGGGACCGGAGGTTGGAGAGAAGGCAAAGCATTGGTCGATCGCGAACTACAATCTCGCGGTGCTGACAGTAGTTTGCTTGGTCTCATGACGCGTGGGGCATCCTTGGACTTGGAGCAGCAAGCCAGCAATACATCTTCTTCTGCTGCTGCTGATGCTGGTGCTGGCAGGTCGGCAAGAATCGCACAGCGTCAAGGAGAAGGTGGTGGTCGAGAGCGGCCTGTTGCCTTTCGCGATGATAATACCAGGGAAGCCAACCGACAGTTTAACGCCATTACGAACCAGCGAGAAGAGGAAGAGGATGATAGCGCAAGGCACTTTTACCAGGATTTTGGGGAACGATTGCAGAATACCTTCACGTCCGTCGAGACTCCGGAGTTCATGAAGAAGATTGGAAGTGCGTTCAAAACACCACAGTGGATGCAAGACAATGAAGCGAGTGGTTCAGTGCTCTCGAAGTGGTTTGGTGGAAGACCTGAAGATGGGCGAGTGAGATTGTGAGACGCTGGTGGTACTCGAGAACTGACCCTTGTGCGAGAATCAGAACTGCACCGACACTTGTTAAGATTTTAGACTGGTCTTGCACCGCAATCAAATCCAGATAGATATTATGCATATACAGGCAACATAGAAGAAGGCTCGCTTGAACGCAGCAGCAGAAGTGCAACGGGACCATGCCCTCCACCATCCTGTGACAAGGCTCAACTAATCTTCTTGATACGTCTCCTGCCGATATCAATCTTGCTCTGTACCCTCTCCACGTCCTGCTCAATCACGCCCAGCATCTCATTCTGTACCGTTAGCTCCTCATTAATGAGGATTCCCATATCCTTCAACTTGGCGACTGTTTTGCCCAGACTCAGGACATCTTCCTCTTGCTCCTGCATCACCTGCTTCTGCAACTGTAGCACGCCCGTATTATCCAGTTCCCTCGTTCGTTCCGTCTCCTTCAACGGCCCTCCTAATACCCGTCCACTAGGCTTCGCCGTAGCTGCCGAAGTCCCCTTCCACAATTCCGACTTTTGTTGTGATGTTGCAGCCGCAGATGTGTTCATCATCATACTACTACTGCTGCTAGCGCCCTCACCTGCTTTGGCCGATTGTGTCGCCATACTCTTCAACACGCCCTCGAGTCCTTCGACTTCCTTCTTCGCAGAGCCTACCAGATCTCGTCTCCGACGTATCTCACCGTCGCCGAGCCGTTTGGCTCCTCCCCACCCACCCTCGTCGCCTTTGCTCGCGGCGGAGATGGCTTGGAGTCCATCGTCCAGTTGCGCGATAGTTGTTGCTGCTCGCACGAGACTGGCTTTGGCCTCGGCGGAGATGGTGTGTTGAGCTTGAGCGGTAGAGGCGCTTTCCCGCCGTTTGAGCAACGAGCGAGCAGCTTGGAGTTGTGTTTTCAGTTCGCGGTGGAGGTCGAGCCAATGGCTGGGGTCTGCAGCGGGTTGTCCAATAGTACCGGCGTTTGTGGTCAATGTGTTTCCTTTCGTGCGGCCAGAGGAGGTCGTAGAAGAGGAAGAAAGATTGAGGAAACTGCGCCAGGCGCTGCTGCTGCGCCATCTGGCATCTTCGGCGGCGAGAATGGCTTGCAGGTATTGCTCGAGGCCACGGCGGCGCTCTTCGGTCAGACTCGCATTGTTGACGGTGCGCCGGAGCCACGACTTCGCGGGCAGGGCTACAGGCGGTGGTGTGCCTACTTCGGACACCAAGGCATCGTGTAGCGCAGCGAAGTCGTTGTACCGCTTCTGGGTGTCGTGGCGGCGCAGAGGCAGCTGCAGCGAGATATGGTATTGTGTAAACGGCTTGCCGTCCGCGGGCGTCGCTGTCGATGCCGAGGGGACAGTGATGGTCAGCGCCGGTGCCATCTCTGCTGCGTTGTTATGTGAATCATGTTCATCTTTCCTGGAGATTTGGGTTCCATATATATCAGACTGCACCTCGCTACGCCTGTTGCGTCACATCAATCACATGCACGGCATCAGAACCCACTAGCTCGAAACCCAAGTCAAGTGAATTTCTTAGCACTGCTCAGGTGGAACCCAAGTTTAATACACCTCGAGTAACATTTTCTTTACCGCCAACACCAACCAACAAGAGACGTACGTCCACCGAAAATGCAAAGCATCCGACAAATCGAACGTCTCAACCAAACCGAACTCGACAAATGCATCCCCTCTAATGCATCATGGCACACCGACTATCGCGACACCGCCTACCTCTACATCGGGGGTTTACCTTTTGAGCTCTCGGAAGGCGACATCCTGACCATTTTCAGCCAATATGGCAATCCCGTGCACATCAACCTCGTCCGCGACAAGGACACGGGCAAGTCGCGCGGCTTCTGCTTTCTCAAATACGAGGATCAGCGGAGTTGCGATCTGGCCGTCGACAATTTGAGTGGTGCGGGTGTCATGGGTCGAGTCATCAGTGTGGACCATACGAGGTATAAGAAGAAGGAAGGGGAGATTGAAGGGATTGGAGATGAGGAGGAGGAGGGGGAGGAAGACGGAGCAGACGATACGGACAGAGAGGGTGACGAGCGGCGGAAGAGGAGACGCACGAATGACAGTGAAATTGAAGGTGGAGAAGAAGAAGAAGAAGAAGACCGACCGCTGATCAAAGAGGAATTGGAATTGCAAAAGCTGCTAAAAGATCATGACGACGATGATCCCATGAAGGAGTACTTAGTCAAGGAGAAGCGAGAACAAGTGGCAGAAGCACTACGAGCAGTTGTCAAGCTGGAAAAATCAGACGACAGGCATTCTGAACCGCGAAAGCATAAACACAGACATCATCATCATCACAGATCGCGGCCAACAGAGTATTCAGAAGATGGTGATCGGACGAGGCATGGGCATCGTTCGCGAAAAGAGCGGCATCATGACGAGGACGAGGGCGAGAAGAGGTCGAGGCACAGGGAGCACAGCAACGGCCATGATCGCAGGCATCGGACGCGACATGATGATGAGGATGATGCACGAACTCACTCGCGCCGCGACGAGTCTCGATCAGAAAAAACGGACAGACCGAGGAGACATCGAGCCGCCGAAACGGACTCGGAGGAGGATGAGCATGAACGTAGGCGTCGGCGGCGTCGAGAACATTCTTCTTAGCCGTAAGTACTCTACCATTGCATATCTCGTCGACGCTACAGACAATATGATAAGGAGCAGCCATAATGGGGGAAAAAGGTGCTCATGGTGGTTGCAAGCTCAAAGGTGCGAAATTGAACGACTTGAGTGGCCCTTCACGGGCTGAATCTATCAAGTCTCCATTGGACCAGCTGTCATAACCAGCGTCCTCTACCACATTAAGCAGGCCCTCCGTCGTCTTCGGAGAACTCCATTTCTGCATCATAGCCGACTGCGGCTCCCTCGGATCTGCCTTGCTTGCGGCGCGTGTTGACTCTTATGTGTTCATCCTGCTTCTTGCCGCTACGTGCGGGCTGAATGGTCAATTTGCTCTCCATCTGGCTAGCGACGTCTTCGTCGCCATCTTCGTCGACTTCATCAAAGTACGTGCTTTCGCGGAGCTGATCGGGCATGTGTTCATTGATTTTCGAGCTCTTTGGCAACGCCTCGCCGAAGATCCACACGGTGGTCTGATCCCCGGCCCCGTGCCCTTGAGCCTGGTAGTTCGCTAGGGAAGTTGACTCCTTGTATCGGCAAGAGTCTAGCTCGTCCAGAGCATATATTCCCACGTGCTCTCCCACGTGGAATGGACAAAAGGGTGGGTTGGTCTCCACATCATTGCCTGTCACGAGCCCGCCTATTCCCGTTGTAAAGCTCGAGCGTCGAGCCTCAGTCATCTGCCCCGATGAATATCGCAGGCTCCAGAACCCGTGTGGTCCCTGGCCTGAGCACGAGTCGGAGCCTTTCAGCCCCGCTGCATCGGCCTTGGTTGCGATCGGCGGAAGAGGGAATGCTTTGTGAGCATATCTTTCATGTTTGAGTCCGCTGACGGTCTCGTGTCCTTTCCGTCGTGTGACCCGTTGCACTGGATGCACATGCACCGTGCCACCACAAGCTACAACAATAGAGGTGGTGTTGTTGCGTCTCATCCATCTAAGCGAACTATCGGACCTTGGCTCCTGTAATGCTTTCGTGTGTCTGATCTTGTTGTCGTCTGCATGCCAGTAGTCGCTGCTGGCCCCTTTGGCAGCTGTGAGCCCTTGGCTGAGCCCTCTTGCTACTGCCCGGGAACCTGCGTTACCCGCTGCCGCAGTAGCTTCACGGAACCCGGCAAACGTGGTTGGCAGACCGAATGCGGAAGCTGGGCTGGTTGTTCGGATCGAGTTAACCTGCGTACTCACAGTCTGCGACCAGGACTTGATACTGCCCAGGAAGCCCGAGCTTGGCGGAGAGAGGCCGGTGGAAAGACTGACAGTAGCGTCGGCTTTCTCAGCCGCACTGGCTGCGGTCATCGTGGCCCGCTTACGTTTACGAGACGAGGGTCGGCTTGGTACCTCATGGAGATGTATAGTGCCATGAGCGGTGAGCAAAGCCAGAGAATCGTCGTCTTTGGACCACGCGCAGCTGAGCACAGTCGAAGGACTGTTGCGAGCAATTCGTAGCAGCTGCTTCACGCTGGGGCAAGTGCTGCCCTCAAGGTCGGTGGCATCTCGACGCCGAGGCACTCCGCGTGCGACTTGCGTGAGATCCCATACCACGGATACCTCACCTTTACGACTGGAGGTCAGGAGCTTGGAGCCTCCAGACGACAAAGAGACAAAGTTGCAACCCTCTAGCAGTGCAAACGTTGCCATTGGAGGTGGGAGATACTTCGGTTTTTGCACTTCCCATGTCAAAAGGCTGTCTAGGTCGACCAAGCATACCAAAGCTGGCTCTTGTGTAGTTCGCAGAGCGTCTGTTGGTGCTTTTGTAGGAGGGAACTCATCGCTGAGAGATCCCCGTTCCTGATTGGGACGATTGCCTGGCGGCGAGGGCTGCGTGAGTTCCTTCCAACCTTGCCGTCCCATCTCGAAGCCTCTTTGAGAAACCTTGACAAGGCCCTGCGCTGCCTGTCGTCCAAGTCGGCTCCACGCGCCCTCAATATCAGTTCCTACTACCTCACAGGTGATGGCAGGCTGTGTTGGCGCGGCGTGTGTTGAGAGTCCTGGGGGAGTGCCATTGATATCTGCTGTCAATGGTGCGCCCGCCAGTGTTATTGTTGAGGAAGAGGACGGACTGACAATGGCAAGCCATCTCGGGCTTAGGCTACATATGGCTCGCTGTGGTTCCTCCATGGAATCGATAGAAGCCAAAATTTCGCTGTTGATTGCTGATCGCGCTGACAATGAGCTCTGTATCGCCGTCCAAAATTTGCCAATGCATCTGAACTGCGGCTCCTGTAGTATGCCATTTGGGGTATCGGTGAAGACAAATACTTCGCCACTTTTGCCAGAAGTCACCGTGATGAAGCGGCCTTGTGCATCGATTTTAAGATCGCCGACGGGCTTAGGAAGGGAGGATACCTGTCCAATTGTAGGCTGATCAATGGCTACTGGAGGGGCGGCATACAAGGTTGCTAAGTAGCGTTGGGTTTGCAACGAGTAAACATCGACTGTGGTTTGAAAGTGAGTAGTCACGTCGTTGTCTGCAGCCTCACTGCCGTCTCCTTCTGGACCCGAGTCGTGTCGTCCTTCGAGCATTGGGCCGTGGGTTATGACAACGATAAGAGGCCGGAGCTCCTGCATTAGGTCATATCGCTCAGTATGAGGTACAATCTTGGCTCCAATTACAGCTCCTCGGAGGCCTTCAAGGCGACCCACAACCTCCAGCTTGTTGGGCAGAATCCGGAAGACTTCCAAGCCTCCATCACAGCCCACAATGAGTGCGTCCCCTGCCTTCTTGGCGGAGATCTCGCTACCGGCGTCTGCAAGCGAATCCAATGTCAGGCAGTGCCCACCGGATCCGGCTGGCTTGCCAGTCTCCTGTTTTTGTCCAAGTCCAATACCCAAATCTGGCAGACCAAAGAAATGTGCCTGTGGCATGTGCGGCAAAGGAGCCTCGCCGAGTCGAGGTCGTGGCGAGTGATGCGCGAGAAATGACTCCCGACGCGGCTGGCTTGGCGGAGCAGGCGACGCAACGGACTTGAAACTGCCTCCGCGGTCGCGTGCACTTTGAGGAGGGGTCGGCCGACCCAGTGATGGAGCTGCGGCCGGGACGGGTTTGGCTGCCACAGGATTAGGTGACCTTGTGTGCGGAGGGGATAAAGTGGAAGCTGATCTCGTCACTCTCGTTGGTGGTAACGGCGGTTCGGCGTCTACCGCAGCAGTCGTTGGAATGTCCAGATCGACTAGAGAGTCGCAATCAAGTGCATGGTGTGCCGGCGGGCTGGATGCTGGTGGCTGCGAGGTCACTTCTGCCTGCAGTCTGACTCCATGGTCGGTGGGCGGAGAAGGTGTTATCGATTTGGGATACGCAGACGAGTCCCCACCCTCGTCGATATTATGTTGTGCCCGTGCATTCTTCTTGTTCTTCTTCTTCTTCTTGCCCACAGACGTAGTCTTGGGCGGCGACGCGCTGAAACCCCAAGCGTCCTCAGTGTCTTGCGCGGCTGTTTCTAGCTTCGCGGCGGTCGCAGTCGCAGTCGCAGTCGCGGTGGCAGTAGCAGCTGGTGGTGGCTGGTCGAAGTTGTCAAGGGCGGCAGATTCCTGGGCAGAGGGCATCCAGCCGAGCGAAAAGTCGTCCTGCCTTGAGAGGCAAGCTGGCGGTGGTAGGAGGTAGTAGCGGTGTCGGCGGAGCGTGGCTGGCCGGGGCGTGGGGGCGGGCTCGCGTTGCGAGAGTGGCGATGCAGCTGTATTGATCACTCACTCCCAGTTCCAAACCTGTCCGCGCTAGGGTGGTGGTGGTGGTGGTAGTCGTGGTGTGGTGGTGGTGTTGTTGTCAAGGTAAGGTATTCTATTGTTGTTGTTGTTATGTTGTCATGTCGTGCTTCAGGTCGAGGGGTCGGTAGGTCTCGCGGCTGGTGATGAGTCTAAACTTACCCCGCCGGTCCCGACGCATCATGCTCCGCCTCGTCCGAGCACGTGGGCCGAGTCACAAGCCGGCTGAGATAACCTAGGCAGGAGTTACGGAGGTAGACTGTGGTCACTGTGGTGGCAGATCACAATGCGAGTGAGACTGGAACACGGCTCGAACAAGGTCAAGTGATTGCACTAGCTGGGGAACTATACTAACATGCGCCGTCAAAGCATTTTTATCTGCCGCCCTCCATCCTGAGAAGCACTTCCACGTCTGGTCAAACCATGCACAGCTTGAACTGGACAAGCGGTCTGCGCACTTTGATCATCTTCTTCCTATCAACGGGCGCCTGGTGGTCGGTACGTACCCCCAGAGCGTTGTCCTGGAGGCTTGTAGGTTCCGCCAGTAGGAGCCGGCGGTGTCTCGCTGCGCTCTGGCTCATTCGCGCGTCGAGGTGCCCAGCGTTCTGTAGCAGGCTTGCGTTCTGGCGTGTCACTTCGCTCGCCCTCAGCGCCGCGAGACCTAGCCTGCCATCGCTCGGGCTTGCCCTCGGCTGGTGGAGCTGAATCAGCACCTGGGGCTTTGCCACGAAGCGCAGGAGGTATGTAGCCAGATCTCGCAGGTTGTGCAGCTTCATCGGTAGGGACACTGTCTACTGCTGGAGCTGGAGCCTCGACAGGTGGAGTACCACCTTGCGCCGCCTTGGCTGCCTCACGTTCACGCCACGTAGGCTTGCTGCCGGCAAGCGCCAAGCGCGGTGGTCCTGACGATGTCGACGGTTCAGAAGCAGGCTCAGCACGACGCTCAAATGTGGTCCGCTCGAAAGGCTTAGCGGCGGCAGCGCCACCTTGCTTGCGCTCGAGACGTTTTCTCTCTGCTTCTTCTTCGCGCTCCATTTGCTTCCGAGCAGCCTCCATTCGTTCTTGCCTTCGCTGCTCGGCCTCTGCTTTGGCCTCTGCATCCTTTCTTCGTTTCTCTTCGGCAGCAGCAGCAGCTTCTTCCTCCTCGATGCGAGCGCGTTCCTCAGCCTCACGTTGGGCACGCTCCTCTTCTTCGGCACGTCGCTTCTCGGCAGCTTTGGCGTCGCGGACCTCTCGGCGTCGCTTCTCCTTAGCGTCATTAAGTTCACGGTCTGCGGCTTTACGGCGCTTGTCAAATTCAGCTTGACGTTGTTCAGTGATGGCACGCTTGAATTGCTCGTAGGGAGATACAAGGCGGCTCAGACGATGTTTGAGCGCAACGTCTTGCTTGTGCTTCTCTTTGGCAGTGTTGAGAGTTTCGTTCTTGCTGTCCTCCCATGCCTTGAAGTCTTGCTCGCGTTGCATTTCGTAGTCACGACCAAGATGCTTGATCTCCTCCTTCCGATAGGCGCGTTCCAGGTGATCAATTCGCTTGCCGGCAATGCGCACCTTGTCGCCAATCTCATTCTTCTCCTTCTCGAGCGCCTGCAATTTGAGCATGCGGATCTTGCCGGTATCCAGATTATCAATGTCCAGTTCGGAGAGATCCACGCCCTTGACGCCCTTTTTGAGCTCCTGAAGTTGCTTCTCGGCTTCTTCACGTTGGACCTTCTTCCTCTCCGCCTGCAGACGACGCTCCTCACGATCTCGAGTCTCCTGAGCAAGACGCTCCGTCTCTGCAGCCTGCAGTTCCTGCTGACGAACTCTGCGCTTCTGCTCCTCTTCACGCTGTCTCGCCAGTTGGACATTTGCAGCGGTCTCCTTCTTTTTCTGAATAAGATCTCGTCGAGCAAGAAGTTCAACATGTTCCTTCTCAGCACCTGCCTCCGCTCGCTGGAGGGCCGCCAGCCTTGCCTTCTGACGTTGCTCATTGAATGTGGGATCGACATACTGCGCGGCGATATAGAGAGCCTTAGACAGCCGAGATAGTTGCGATCGAACGATCTCAGCCGGGGTGCTCTGCAGGCGCTGGACAGATGATGCATCAGCTTCAGCGGAACCGGCGCCAGAGCCTGGGTGCATGGCTTTGGCAGACGAGAAAACATCGGAATCGAAAGTGAGGATGCCTGTGGAGTGATCAATACGAATGGAGAGATCTCCCTTCTTGCAGCCGTTCATGATGAACTTCTCGATAGTAGCGGTTGACACCTGAAATGGATCGGGGAATTGTGCGAGAGCAGTGACATCTTCCAGCTTGACATCGGTATAAACCTGGGACAATTGCTGGAACAGTCGTGTCAGAATGACTTGCTGTAGTGGCAATACATATCTCTTCATCTCTTCGTCAGCGCCGATTTGTGACAATATCGGCGAGACTTTTTCGCAGATAGACTTCGGGTGGAAATCGGTCTCCAGAATATTGTATAACTCTCTGATCTCTGGTCGGGCGCGCTGCAGAATGTCTTTGTTGAGAGCATCCTTGAACAAGATGGCACGCGAGGGCGGCGAATTCATACCAAGCAAGTTGGTGAGACGTGCGTTCTTGGTGTTTCGTGCCGCGTCCACATCAATCAGCGCTCCACGAGATCGTGAGGTGCTAATGACTGGAATAGAAAGAGCGGAAAGGAGTACGAAAGAAGCCGCCTTCGAAAGATCATTGTCGGTGATGTTAGAGGGGTTGTCCTTCTTCGAAGCACCTGCGGCGACCTGTCTCGCCGACAAGTTGAGCAGATTGTAGTAACGACTCCAGGAGGCGGCGTGAAAGAGGTAATTCTCGCTGACGAGGAAGATTCGAGTGAGCTTCTCATAGTAGTTCGCCATCATGGAGTTTTTTGGTTGTCTCTTTGACAAGCTGAGGAGAGTGTGAATATCTTCAACGCTCTTGAATGCTTCCTGCCACAGCTCGAGCTCAACAGCAACGTTCAGTTGCATGAAGCGCGTGTCGAGATGACGCTGCAAAGTCTCGGGATCGCTAAGATTGATAGCATGTACCTGCTGCGAGTACTTCGCCGCGTTCTGCAAGTGGTTGCGTAGAAGCTCACACAATCGACGGAATTCCGTTTTGCGGGTATATTTGAGACAGAACTGGAAAGCTTGGTGTGCCGTGGTCTGGTACATGACCTCCAGGCGAGCGTTGTTCTTGAAAATGTCTAGGACTGTGCGGTACGTCTCCCACAGGAACTTCAGCCATGGGGTCACAATCGCACGGTCGGTCCTGTCCTTGGACTGCTCGCCTGATACAGTTGACAGCAGGATAGACTCGGGCGTCTCCATTGCCTCCAAGTCAGTCACGTTTGCTAGTGTGGCATCCGTGGTCTCGCCCTCGCCTTCTCCCGAGGCGGTGCTCTGTGAAATTTCATCGGCCTTAGCCTGGGCCTCTGTGACCTTCTGCTCCGCCAGTTCAATAAAGCGGCGGAAGACCAGCTCAATCGTGGCAACGTTGGTGTTCTGGCTCGTGTTCTTGTAGTTGTAAAGGCCATCCTTGGCAGACTTTCCCTTCCGCAGTTCTACACACAGCTCCACGAACAGCAGCATCACCGGCTCGAGCGCGGCGATGGTACTGTTGCGCGTCCTCTTGGACGTGACATGTTCGTGAAGGATGGACAGGGCAGCCTGCTTCTGGTCGACCCCGATGAGTTCTTGGGCGCGTTTGAGAACATTCTCCGGCCGTGTGTGTGGCGGAGGAGGCATGATGGGCGACCCCGTTTGAGACCCGATCACAGGCGCTGTGATCAGATGGCGGAGCTGTGGTTGATGACGGCGTCGTTGGGGCGCGTCGGGTCGTGGGTGGGCGTTGGTCAGTGTTTTGGCGTGAGGTCTCGGTGATGGTGCGAATGAGAAATTGCCAAGACCGGCTTTTTGCTGACTAAGCTATTGTCTCCCTGTCCTGCCTTGCCTGCCTTGCCTGCCTTGCCTGCCTGTCTGCCTTACCTGACACTTCTGTCGCCAAATTCTCGGAAGCACCGCTCGTTACACATCTACTCGCCACGCGGTACGCAGGCGTGTTCTAGCTGCCCCGACAGCGTGGGATCAAAGGTGCCAGCAGAACGTGTCAAGGCCACCTTGTTGAGTGTCGGGTGCTGTTGCGGTGTGTACCAGGCGGCCACAAATCGAGTGCATCCTTGCACTTAAAACCGCGTCGAGAAGGGGAGGGCTCTTCGCCGTCCACGGACCACGGGCACGGGTAGCTCTATTGAACAGAACCAGGCTGTATGCAGCGCAGTAGTAGTAGGTAGTGATGATCCGTCCAAGTGAATGAAGCACATCCGCCATCAGCTACCAGCTCCCCTTCCGAACATACATGTCCCGTACCATTCAGCTTTCTCACCAACAACATTGGGCACACCCAGTAATCGTTCTTGCCCATGGATGTAGCCGCATCCGGATAGTTGTAATTTGGCCACTCCACTCCCGCTGCAGGGAGGGAGAACCACGCAAAACCAGCCCGGACAGTGGTGAAACAGCAGACAGCCGCTCCTTCTTGTCAGTTGTTGGTTGCTCGTCCGCCAACTGCTCCCGGTGTGCGTGGTATCAGCATACCTTACCTACCATCTTCACGCGCTCGTGCCTCCATAGGCAACAACTCCAGGTCTGCCATCCGGATCCACGTGTCCGTCTCGTTCACTTCCATTGCCTTCACGACGACCGCCGTCAATAATCGCGCTAGGGAAGCGCAACGAGAGGCAGGTATGCACCTAATTCGCTTCATCCCAACTTCGTGTATGCAAGACGATAACTGACCGATTGCGCACGACCCAGTCCGCGCCGCGACTTGCCTCACCTCCTCCTGGTTGCCAGCGCATTGAGCGCACGCGACATCCGAACGCACCAACGACCGGTCTACATAATCAGCATTCACGACCCTTCCTTGCGCCGTAAGGTAGCCGCTCTCTCAGCACCGCTCTATTCCACCTCCTTCACCCTTTCGGCGGCTGGCTAGAACCTGCGCTCCGCATCGCGCCGTCCAGCATAGCAGGATGTCTGCTCCATACGAGATACGTACCAACGACAACGGCAAAACCAAGAAACAATCCATGGCTGAGCTCAAGCTGCGACGGCTCACGGAGCTCAACCAGAGACTGCAAGAGGATCTGAATCGTCGAAGGATACCTGTGTCAGAGGCCGCCATGGAGTACGTATTGGTCACTCTACTCTGTCGCCGATGTCTGCTAACGACTCTGGGCAGCTTGATCGCATTCACAGACAAGGAGCCCAAGGTACAATTCGAGCCTGTCTCCAAACATCCATTGTACTCTCTCGCTGACTTTACGGCGCAGGATTTCATGGTTCCAAGTCGATGGGGCACGATCGATAAACGCGAAGACCCATACGCCCCACAGCAATCGAATGGCTGTTGTTCTGTGATGTAGTTATACCCCCTAGTACGCTCTGCTCACTTCGGCACTCGTACAGCATTGGCGTTACAGCGGATTGGTTTTCTGGGAGAGCGCAGCAAGCGCGGCGGACTTTTTTGCCTTTTTGCCATTTGAGAGTGCCTTCGAGGAGCTCAACACCTGTTTGACTACAACAAAATGCACTATAAGTGGCAATGCTATTGGCTATGGGGCGATGTAGATGAGGCTGATGCTCACTATTTTCGGACATTGTCACCTTCTTTTCTCTCCGTGTATGGGCTGTCTTCTGGTGGAAACACCTCGACTTCCAGACCTGGACCGTTGCAATAACATGAAGCTTCGTCGCGGCACAATCTACGGTCCGAACAACTTGCTTATCACTATCACACCTGAGCTTACTGGCTTGCCTTTCTGATTCCCACAGTTACATGTACCTCCTAGCAGTTAGCTGTCGGTGTAAGGCCGACTGCCGATGATCAATGCTATAAGTGCCGATTCGGCTATTCAGAGTTCCACCCACGCTGCCCTCGGGTCCCCATGAACCATTTGACGTACCTCCTAACAAGCAACAGAACTAGATAAATATGTCGTTTCATCGGCCCATGGTAGTGCCTTATGCACTATGCTGGTCTGGGACTGTCTATTTTCCTTTTCCTTTGGGTTTCTTTTTCTTTTTATTATTATTTTTATTATTTTATGTGGGAGGAGAGTTGTGAAACCCCTCCCTTCTTCTCTGTCGGTCTTTGTTCTGTGTCGTCTTCCACTTTTCCCTTCTTTAGGGTACACTAGGTACATGCAGTGTCATGAATGTTACCTACCTAGATCTACACTCTGACTACAGCCCTAGGTACCTGAGCTCTTCCCTTCCCTCCGATCCCTGCCCTTCGTCTGCTGCCTCCTGTAAGTCCTTCTCCAGCCTCCACCTCCCGCTACTGGGTCTATTGTATACCGTTGTCTTCTCTGCTAGGAGACTTACTTGTTAGATCAGGTATGCTCTTTAATTAGTATCTGTCTTGTAACCGTCTGAAAGTCTTGTTTGCTGCTCAGGTCACTATAGCTCGGTGGGCTTCATTCATTGCCTTTGCTCTCCTGGGCACTTACTGCTCCCTTGATCCTATTCGAGGCAGTGCAATACTACTGTGCTACATGACTAAGTTAGTATTCTAATAGCTACATAGGCAGGCCAGCTTTGTTGTGGTATCCTGGTACACCTCTTTAGTGCAGGTATGCTCTGAGGCCAATATGTGGGTGCTTGTGGCGTTGTTAGATGTGGTATGTTCTGTTCACAGCATTCTTCCAACAGCCAACAGCTATGATCCTATTCGGGGCAGTGCAATACTACTGTGCTATATGACTAAGTTAGTATTCTAGCAGCTACAGAAGCAGGCCAGCTTTGTTATGGTATCCTGGTACACCTCTTTAGTGCAGGTATGCTCTGAGGCCAATGTGTGGGTGCTTGTGGCGTTGTTAGCTGTGGTATGTTCTGTTCACAGCATTCTTCCAAAAGCCAGCAGCTACCTCCATTGCTTCTCCTTCTGCTTCACTCTGTCCCCTTCCTTCTCATTCTGCCCTCCTCTCTCTCTGTCTCTCTCTCTCTCTCTCTCTCTATCTATTCCTCTCTTGATGTATTCTGTCAGCCTCCGGCTTGGCTTGATGCACTAGGCCATTCAGTTCTTCATACTTCGCCAGGTCCTTCAGCTTCCGTAGGCACCTTTTCTGTTGTCCTTCTCCAAGTGTACTGGGCCTTGGTTCTCTCTGCAGCAAGCGATAAACCTACCTCCCAGCTTCACTGCCCCTCCTAGGGCTCCATGGAATAGTAGGAGGTATGCGCTCTCGGTAGTATATATCTATACCCCGGTGAAAGTTTCCTGCATCGCCTATCCAGGGCTGATGCTACTCGCAAGTCTCGCACTCTGCTGGTCTTTTGCAGCACAGCCCACGGGAGGACGTCCAGCGCCAGCTGGGACGAATAGTGGATCGAATCGTGGGTCGAAGCGAGAAGTTCAAGGCGGTTGTTGGTGTTTTAGCCAAGCCTGGAACCACGCCGCGGGGTGCTGTGTAAGCACTGTAAGGTACCTTATCCACAGAACACAGCATCCCGCGTAGTTTCGTTCCAATCGCCTTCTTGCGCCGATAATGGAATACTGAAAAGCGATCAGGCTGTCACCACCACCGACACACACACGATGGCGGTGCGTAATACATGGTTTCCCCAGAGTGATCTCACCTGATGATTCGGGCACACTCTCGTGGCGAATCTCGGCGTTGTGAGTGAATGACTGAATGTTGGACACGGGTTAACGGGTCCGTGACATGAATAGGCGAAGCGAAGGTTTTGACGGCCGTAAGCCCTGCGAGTTCTGAGCCTTCTCACCTCTCAAGTACATGGATCCTACTTGTACATGTGAGGTGCTTAGGGAGTCTTTTCGCAGCCGCAGCCCGCAGGTATACCTACCCATGCAGTTGAAACCACGATAAACAGACTCCACGCCCGTCTGCTGCTCACAGTGCTAGTTGGCCGCGAAGCAACAGCAGAAACCAGCCAAACCACCACCTCCAACAGACGACGCTGTTGCTGGAACTCCGTGGCGACGTTGCGACAGACAGCCAGACGAGACCAGACGATTCGAGACGGCACAATACCACACGAACGACACGAGACGAGACGAGACGAGACAGACGCGCCTGTCGTACCTTACATGTAGTCACTACCCACGTAGTGTACTACCAGTATCCTACCTTACCTACCTACAACATCCTCTCCCCGCGGCTGCGACAGGCTTGGCCGCCCGATTCTACCTCCCCTCAACCCGCTGCACAGCCTGGCGCGTGAACCATGGCGGAGTCAGAATGGTCGCGGCCAGCAGAACAGATGGACTCGTTGTCGCTGAGTGCCAGTCTGGACGACTTGGCCAACCTGTTCGAGTTTGGGGACATTGAGTTGAACAACCTGCCCACGGCCGACGCCTCGCAGTACCATGACCACGACCACGACCACACGCAGCATGCGGACACCCATCCTAGCCCGTCGTTCAACGAACTGGGCGAGGCGCAAGCTATACCAGGCACAAATGCGCATGACTTCGGCGGACATCAGCAGTTCGCCATGCCACAGGATACCCACCAAGGCCACCATGGCCCGCGCTACGATTCCTCTGGACCTTTCCCCACCGATTCTCCCTTCCCGCCTGCAATGCAGCAGAACTATCAGCCACCACATGAGCACTACCAATTCCAAGGTATGACGGCATACCCTATGAATCAGCAAATACCTCCCACTCCAAATAGCTATGAAATGCATGGAGAGCAAGGGCATTTTCTACAATTGCAGTCAGATTCTCAGCAACGTGCCTTGCTTGAGCAGAGATACCAGCTTGGGAAGGAGGATGTGGTGCGTGCAAACATGGCGGCGAGCACTCCACGTAGCTGGCTGACTCGGACTCAGACCGCATTCACGCCAATGGTGTCCCCAGCAGGCACGCCGCAGTACAAGGCTCAGCCAGAGTACACAGTGCCCTGTGCCTACTTTTCTCCTCTGACCTCGCCTATGTTACATGCACAAAACTCGAAGCACGCTCAGCATTCACAGCACCAAGGGTATTATACAAATCCGAGCACTGCGCCAAGTTCGAATGCTGCCTCCCCATTGGGTCCATCTGCAGATGTGGATATGCTGGCGGACGAATTGCTGATGGAAACAACTGGAAACGACTCTCGAACCAGAAAGTCCACACGAAGGAAAGGCCCGACTCCACGAAATGCAGATCCTTTGGCCAGAGTTCAGCAAAGCCCCATACAAAAGGCAATCAAGCGCAAATCTGGCTCTATGCTCTCGACTCTGGCGCCATCTCGGGATGTGGATGGTAGCTTCGAACTTCAGCAATCACGAAGTGCACAGCCAACATCATCAGGCCCCCAACCGCCGCAAAGCGACCGCTCCGCAAACGGTAGCATCAGCCCGGAGCCACTCAGTGAGGCTCTCATGGGTCCTCCGCCTCGGCCATCGTCTAGCAGGACTCATTCACCGGCGATCCGCGGGCAGCAACAGAGCCAATCCAGTGGACCTTTGGGCAAAGCGGCCACGCCCAAATCGTTATTGTCGATGCCACGTGGTGGTTCCGGTACATCGGATTCGAGGTCAACCCAAGATCTGCATGATATGGATCTTGAAGAGCTCCAGTTACCAGCTGCAGCAGACGAGAGCGTGCGCAGGCCTTCGCTTTCCCTCATTATGACCTCTTCTACGCCAGCGGAGGGAACAGCCCGTCTATCGGCACGAAAGACTCCTAAATTAGGTCCTCTGAGTACACCTTCGTCTGCCAAATTTGTAGCCCCAAGCCCATCTGTGGTTGGATCTCCCATGACAGCATCCACGCCAGACGGGTCGCTCAAGGATCGGAAGGAGTCCAAAAGCATTCGTAGTGCCAAAAAACGAGGCAGTATCAGTAATGGCGGCAGCATACTCTCTCCTGCGCTTCGTCCACGGATTAGCCCCAGCATCAAGCCCCTGCTTCCTGAAGGCGCAGCTCTTCATTCTCCTACTCACGCTCTGCTTCTCGCATCGAAGTCGAATTATCAAAATCTCCTCGAGGGCAATCAACTGCCGGGCGTCAACTACCCCGAGTCTCTGTCGACAGGGCTGACATCGAAACGGACATCCCACAAGGTTGCGGAACAGGGCCGAAGAAATCGGATCAACGATGCGTTGAAAGAAATGCAGTCGCTTCTGCCCAAACCAGCGCACGGAAAAGGCAATGAGCACATGGATGGCGAAGGTAGCCCGGAACTAGTTGTTGCAGACTGCAAAGACTCCAAGGAGGATTCATTAGCCAAGAGCAACAGCAGCAAAGCTTCTACTGTCGAATCAGCGAACGAGTACATTCGGAAACTACAACGAGAGAACGCGGCACTTCTGATACTGAAGAAAGAGCACGACGAAATGAAGAAACGACTGGAAGCCATGTCCCGGTCGGGCTCGAGCGTGGGTAGTACCACTAGTGTCAAAAGTGCGAGCCCGGAGGCTGTATCATGAGTGCATTTCTTTCGAGAGCTTACGGTAGGTAGATGGGTTGTCCGTGGCGAGTGCATTGCATAAAAGCGCGTATATTGCTGTCATTTCTGGGCATCTGAAGGCGGAAGGGATTTGAAGCGTTGAGGAGGTCAATGATACCAAAGCATGGCGTCCAGTCTGGTCGATTGGCACCGTGAGCGATTTCTTTCTTTTTTTCTTTGATTTTCTTCTTTTCTTGAAAAGAATCTTCCCCCTTGGAATAAAGAGCATATATAGGTACATGTGAATACGTGAACTCAAGAATTAGCCTCATCGAGACTTAGAGGCAAGAGACTGTCCAAATTGACGCGCTCATAATAGCTGATGTGTCGAAAACTTTGCCTGGAAAGTGTCGAGTATTAGCGGGATGGCACAAAAGGGAGCTTCAATCTACAATAAGGTAGGTAGGTAGGTAGGTAGGTAATGTAGAGGGTTTTGTGTCCCTGTATGCGTACCAGTACTGCGCAAGGCGATTATGCGAAATGAGGATTAGTTGGCTGGGTGTATATCGATCTGTGTGTGCGTTGCGCGTTAGAATTATTTATATATTAGATCTCTCTGTCTCTCTCATTCAGGCCATTATTGTCAATTGCTCAATTGCTCCAAAGTCAGAGGTACAGGTATGTAAAGATACCACTCACCATCACTGAATCCGCGTTCCGCTATGTGACCGGCACTTCGCACCACGCGGCTGCCCTGAAAAGGATGCTCGTCGGCTACGCGAATGAGTCCTTCGTTGCCAATGTCTGGAGCGATGAAGCTATATTTCCCTAGTGGGATGTTTGTGTCTCCTGTGAGTTTGATGGCTTCGAGACGACCTGTGGGTCCTTGGTCGAGATTCTGCACTCGGCGTGACGAAGAAGAAGCAGCGTTCTCGACCTCTGTTTCGTCGTCCGTCGTAGTTGTGTTAGTAATATCAGGAGGAGGAGTACCATTCGTACGCTCCTCCTCTGTGTGTTCTCCGCCATACACTTGGCTCATCATAAAGTCCATGCCCGCAGGCAGCGGCTTCGCGTCCTCCTGACTTGGTTGCGTGATCAGAAGAAACTCGCAGCCGTGACCGTTGTAATCACCACACCATATGCCTTGCCATGGTTTCTCAGCGGAAGCCGTGTAGCTTTCGACGGGAAGGGAGCTATATGATGCAATGTGCTCGGGTATTCGTGGTCTCAGCATGGCATCACGAGAAGTGCTGCTGTTGCTGCTGCTGTTGTCGTTCATGAACCATGGCAGCCCAATCCCCAATGCAGCACTGATTCGGCTTCCTGTGCCGGAGAAGGAGGAGGAGGAGGAGCTGGACGTCCCATACTCGGCCCATTTTCTGATCCGGAAGTTGTTTGAGCTGATTTCATGGCGATTGCTCGGCCGATGTCCCACTGACCGAAACCCGTCGTGACTTGTATTCCGAGCTCGACTCGTTGCAGGAAAGATGGTGGACGGCCAGACTGCAGCTCCCTCGTAAATGGCGCCGTCGAGCAGAGCACGGCAGAGCATGAACGAGCTGTGAAGGCCAGAGTTTGTGGCGATTTCCATGGGCACCTCTCGATCATATCGCAGCGTCTGCGCGGTGGCCTGGTCCACGCTGGTATCGGCATCCAGCTTCAGCACGGGTTGATTGGTGTCGACGTTGTAGGTCGGATGGAAGTTCTGGATGATGACCTCTCGATCCTTCTCCCAGAAGCTGAAGTCGCTGCTGCTTCGGGCCGTGACGGCAACGACCTGATAGGCGGTGATGCATCCCATAGTCGGAATGTAACGAGCAACGAGGAGTTTGCCACTGGGCGCCGTGTCTGCAAACCAGATCCGGTGTTGGGTCAGGAACCAGTACGGAAACAAGGAGACATAGAGGGAACGGAACGACTGCAGCGGCGCTGGTGCGATGACACGCTCACCAGCACATGCATTGACAATGGGGCCCCTGGACGAAGTCTGTCAGCGTACCTGAAGGTATACACGATCGAAATGGGTATTGCCACCATCCCAAGCGACATATGTAAGTTATTCACCACACTCACCATATGATATCGTCATAGCTACTCGAGGCCAATTCACGGCATGTTTTGGCGCAAGCGGCCAGGTCGAAAGGCTCCAGCAAAGATAAAATCGCCTGAAGAAGCTCCGTGGGCAGACTCAACAAGGACGTTTCCCGTGTTATGGAAGCCATTATTGTAGGTATATCTTAGGTATAGGAAGGTTACTATTGATGGCAGATGCTGTCAGACATCAAATTGCCCCAGTGGCGTTGTACGGTTGTAGTTATCCCTAGGTAAGGTACGGTAAGGTACTTGGTAGGTATTGGACGTTGCTGGAAAGGAGCCGAAAGAGGATCGATGTCACAGATGTGGGTTGATCCGTCGATATCGGATGACGAGTCGAGTCGAGTGAGTGAGGTAAAGTGAGAGTGAGGTGCATGTAGGTGGTCGTATCTTACGCAGTATAACACTTTTCAGGTAAGGTACGGTGGTACCTCAGACCTGGTCCTGTAGGTCTACCTACCTTAGGTAAGTAAGGTAATAAACGCGGATGCTCGGCAACCTGGAATGGATTATGGAACCAGGGTGGTCCCTAATCAAACCAAAGTGAAAAAAGGTCAAAGATTGATTGATTATGTAATCAGAGCCCGAAATACTGATTGAGCTTTGGTTGACCCCCTCAAACTTTGATTGAGTTTAACAACTTTGACTTTGACTACCCTTTTCGGATACCCCCCCGGAACGGCTTCCGATTACCTAGCTATTACCTAATCTACCGGGGTCCCGAGGTCTTACCTAACCCAATCCTCCCCCTTCCTTAGGCTCCCCGGGCTACCTCCGGAGGTACCTCCCTTCCCGGGCTTCCCTAGGGTTGCCGGGTATCCTAGGGTTACATAAAAGAATATATGGGATTTAGAAATAGCAGGTGTTTTTTTCTACATAGAAAAAAACAACACCTTTTTCCGGATTTTCTCGATTTTTTTCTCGACTTTTAGGCCTACTTTTTTCTCTCCCTCCTACCTTTTTGGCCTACTTTTTCCTCTCTTGGTCAGAATTTTTCTCTCCCTCCTACCTTTTTGGCCTACTTTTTCCTCTCTTAGTCAGAATTTTTCTCTCTCCCTCCTACCCCTAGTCAAACCTTAAAGTTGTCAAAGTTGAGGCCCCCTCAACTTTGATTGCCAAGAGTTTGGTCAAACCTAAGGTCTCTCAACTTTGATTGGTCAATCAATCAAACTTCAATCAAAGTCTTGGCATAACTTTGATTGGGGACCACCCTGTATGGAACACTTACTTTACATAATTCTCGCCTTTGCTGCATCACGAGTTCACCAACACCTCATCCAACAGGTACATCTATCTCCGTACGACACTCGAGCACTCACATTTCGCACAATAGGCTGCGATTTGATAGTATAATATACACGCGAGTTCGTACACCGCCACACACGGGCCCCCAACACTCTTCTTCGCTCGACGTCCGAAAGCTCATCTGCTCTGATGGTTGGATTGCCTGAAGAACAAACAGAACAAAAGCAGTATTGGCATTCCATCTGAAAGCACCCCCTCACCTCGCGCAACTGCTCTGCTGTGAAGCACTCTCATACCCGCCGCACCCAAGTCCAGAAATCAGTCCGCGAAGAAGATCTCCAGCAACGGAGCTTTTTTTGTCGTTGTGCATGAGTGCAACTTTGGGCTCTTCGCGTAAGACTGTGCGGCGCTCCGCTGTTGCAGTTGTGCAGTATGCCTTTTAGTCGTGAATACTCCCACTGCAACAGCATCGTCTACGTTCTCGAGCCCGACAAGAGTGTCTACAGCGCACTTTCTGATGTATGCCAATTAGAGAAATGTTGGCGCATCAGATATACTTCTTTCCACGGGTGTGTCTGGCCCCTAGATTATGGTCGCATCTCGTGCTCGTGTAGAACAACTAGGCGATGGATCAATGCACGTGCACCGGTCACAAATGTTGAAGGCAGCATGAGTCTAACATCGCTCGTCGTCTTATAGAAAGAGCAGCAACGCCATCGCTAGAAAGTGCGGCCATCTGTTGTGACTTGTCCGCTGAATCGTCTTGCTCGCAATGGGTGAGCAGTGTTTTCTTGATAAAGCAATGGTCTTATCATCCTCCAGGGCGAGCATACGCCATCAGACTGTCCATTCCTCATGCCACATCAGGAACTGAGTCGCAACGCATCAGATAGTGGCAGCTCATTTCCGCTCTTCGACCAGCCGTGGTCCATGCCGAAGCCACGCCCAATTCTACCATTCCAAAGCCTTTCTGATGGCATCGTAGACTCGTGTGACATCCGGTATGTTGAACCTCTCATACGCGAGACCTGCGTGGGTCGACCAGCCTGCGACGCGTTGCACGGGGGCCTCGAGCCGCAGAAAGCACTTTTCCTGCACCGTTGCTGCCACCTCCGCTCCCACTCCAGCGTTCACCATACTTTCGTGCACAACTATGCAACGCCCGGTCTTGTTGACCGAAGTTACGACTCCTTGCCGATCCCAAGGATATATGGTTCTCAAATCGATCAGTTCAACGGAGCAGTTGAAATCTTTCTCCGCAGCAGTGATGGCCGTTTGACACGTGTACAGTGGCGTACCGTACGAGATAATGGTCACATCTTTACCCTCCTTGAGCACTTCAGCCTTGCTCAATGGCAACATATAAGGCTCCGCCGGCACATGTTCGACTGCGGCTCGGTACAGTATCTTTGGCTCCAGAAAAACGACAGGATCAGGACTTGCTATTGCAGCAAGCAGCAACCCCTTGGCTTGGGATGGCGACCTGGGAATAACGACTCGCACTCCGGGAACGTGGGTAAAGAGTGATTCAGGTGACTGAGAATGGTATAAGGCGCCATGTCCAACACCTCCCGCAGGCATACGAATGACGAGGCCGCCACAAGACTGTGCGTCTGCATTTGTGCCAGCTCGATACCGAATTTTGGCAGCCTCATTGACTATCTGATCGAACGCGGGATAGACATAGTCTGCAAATTGGATTTCGGCGATGGGCTTCATGCCTTCCACGGCTGCACCCACAGCAAAGCCAACGATGCCTTGCTCGCTCAGAGGCGTGTTAAACACACGATCATCTCCAAACTCGGAGGCCAAATTCATGGAACAGCGGAACACGCCTCCGAAGGCAACGTCTTCGCCAAACAGCAACACTCGAGGATCCGAACGTAAGGCGTGGGCGAGAGCGGAGTTGATGGCTTGAAATAGATTTATCCTGCTGGTGGTGCCATTTCTTGCTTCGGCTGGGAGCTCGACATTAGACAGGGCAGACTTGGAGGAGTGATGCAGCAATGGCGTGGTTCCGTAGTCCGTGGGCGTATTCAGTCTCGCATTGGGCGGATGTGAGGCGTAACCTCTGCTGGCCGGGCGGGCGAACAACAGTTGCGTTACGCTCTTGAGTTTCGGAGAGGGTCGCGCCATGGTGGTCAGGTACCGCAGACTGGCAGTGGTGGTGGTGGAGGTGGTGGTGCCGGTGGCGGTGGTAAACGAGCAGGCGGTAAGAGGTGGTGGTAGTCAGGTACCTAGGTATGTAATGTAGGTAAGGTACGGTAGGTATACCTTAGCAGGCGTAGAAGCGGCTTGCAACGGCTTAGCTCTCAAACTCGATATTGTCGCCGCTACAAACGACCTACATTACCTCTTACTGCCAATACAGTAATGCTGAACGCCCTTGCATACATGTAGGTATCACGAGATCAAAAAATACCTATAGTGTACTAGTGATCTAGTACCTACCTTACCTTCCCGGTTCCGTATGAGGACGTGTCTATAACAATGATGCCCCCCCTCTTTGCGACGAAATAACAGAAGCCGGCCGACAGCGCTCAACTGGGGCGGGGGAAGCAAGTGAATTGGCGGCAGCGATATGTGGCCTGTGCAGGTGTGGGAGAGTAAGTACTACGAGAGTCAGGTAGGTAGAATGTAGGTACATGTAGGTACTGTACCTAGGAAGCCCGGAGAGCAGTACAGAGGGCAAGGTGGAGGTACCTCCTAAGCCAGGGCGGGTAAGGCAGCCCAGGCACCTCGTGGAGACGGGATCGCCCGTCCAAGCGAGGCGGGACGGGACGGGCCTGAGTAGTGTCGACGCGAGACTCGCGTGCGAAAGAACTGAGACAGACAGCCGATAGGCCACAATTCGCCTCGCCTCCGCCTCAGCAAGAGGCACGCACCTTCAGAAGTCCATCCACGTAACTAGGTGACCAGCATTTGCACCTTCCAAAGCGCCCGCAACATTTGCAACATTACTTCTCCAACACCCACGCCACGCCCACACCGGCACCCGCATCCTCGACCTGCCATCCACACCGCTTTCTCCATCTCCATCGCCATCGCCATCGCCATCGCCAGCTGTTCCGCTGTCCCGTCCCGTCTCCTTTCGCGCTGCTGAACGAACAGCCGCTCACTCGCCATAATTAATTCCAATCTTGCACACGACGACTGATGGCTGTCAGTAAATCCCCGCCCGACCCTGAAAGCTCGCCCTCTCACTCCATCTTTGACTGACACTGTGTCGCTGCAGCAACAAATACCCTCACAGCCGCGCGCGTACTCACAAGCATACGTTCCAAACGGTGCTCCCCAGCCTAGTGGCCCCGTCCCTGGAGCTCGACCGCTCGACCCAAATCAGGGCCGCGTGCAGCAGGTTGGCCATGCGCGTGTTTTGTGCATAGCAGACGTGCGAGGTAGGCACACACTCGAGCGCCCTTGAGAGGCCGGCCGTGATATGCGGCAGGTAGTGGCAAGATAGATGCTGATGACGAGACAGGCAACCTGCGCCAGCTCAATGAGCTCGCACGAAGCGCCAATGCCGACTACATCATCCACACGGGCGACTTCGGCTTCTACGATGACACCTCGCTGGAGCGCATTGCTGAAAAGTAAGTTCGTGGCTGCTGCTGCTTTCAAGCTTGACCAATCCGTTTGGCTATGACTGTTCGCCGAAGAATGAACTGCTGCTGACCGGTACAGGACACTGAAACACGTTGCACAGTATTCGCCTCTCCTCGACGAGCCTCTCAAGGCAGACATTGCGCGCGCCGGTCCACAGCAGTCGATAAAGGAGCGCTTCCAGCGCGAGCGACTCCCCCTCTCCGAACTTCCTCAGTTTCTAAACAAAACCTACCGACTCGAAGTGCCTGTGTTTACAGTATGGGGCGCTTGCGAGGACGTGTCAGTATTGGAGAAGCTGCGATCGCAGGAATACAAGATCGAAAATCTGCACGTTATCGACGAATCGCACTCTCGGCTTCTTGACGTGGGCGGAGTCAAGCTGCGTCTGCTTGGCCTGGGAGGAGCCGTGGTTATGCATAAGCTGTTCGACAACGGTGAAGGCCGAACGACGATTGCTGGTGGACAGGGCACCATGTGGACAACTCTCCTGCAAATGGGCGAGCTCATCGACACGGCCAATCGCGTCTATGATCCCACAGAGACACGCCTGCTTGTCACCCATGCATCACCAGCTCGCGAGGGGCTCCTGAATCAGCTATCGGTCACGCTGAAAGCCGATTTTTCCATTTCAGCTGGTCTGCATTTCCGTTATGGTAGTTCGTACAACGAGTTCTCGGTCAACCCGTCCCTCGATCATTACCGAGGCAAGCTGTCAGCTTCAAGGGCATCATTCAACGACGTCTGGGAAACAGTCAAGCATGAGGTCGAGCCCGCCGTATTGGAAAATGATGCTCAGCAGAAGCTGCTGCATTTTGCATTGGAGCTGGTCAACAAGATGCCGGCCGTGGCTAATGGTGGCAATCCCTTTGGAGGCGGCCCCGTCAATGGTGCTGTAGACGAGTCAGCCTTCAAGAACATGTGGAACTTCAATCTGGCGGATGCTGCCTTCGGCTGGCTCGTGCTCGACATCGACCAAGGTCGTATTGGCACTGAAATGCGCGCACAAGGATTCAACTTTTCTCACCGTTCGGCCAAGGGCCAGCAGCGGCCACAAGGTATCCCTGCAGCTCCAGTGAATGCTTCGATGGGACCTACTGGTGGTAACTTTCCTCCTTCGGGACAACAGCCACCCCTTGGCGCCCACCAGCAGCAGCAAGCCAGACCACAACACCAAGGACAGCAGCACCCCCACCCTCAGCCACAAAACAATCATCATTCACAGCAACGTAACCATCCGGCTTCTGCGCCACAGACGACGCAAAATACTCAGCCACCCAAGCCAGCCACTCCTCAGGCTCTGCCGACTGTTAACGGAACTGCCGCTGCCACGACCAACGCTCCGGCTAGCGACGCGCCTTTGACCAACGGCAACTCTGTCGCCGAGACGAAGCCGGAAACCCCAGTTCAGAATAAACAGCCACTGCAATCTCCACAACAGCAACAAGAACCTTCGAAGGGAATCTTCATACAGAATGCCGCGAACCTCACTAGCGGTGAAGAGGTCAAGTCTCAACTGTTTGCACCCGAGGACGCGGATAAGATCATCAGCGTTGACAAGGCTGGACCTCGCGGTTGGGTTGCCAACTTTGCATCTAATGAAATCATGCAAGAAGTGCTCAAGCACGGCCCGAGCAAGGATGTCAGCGAGAAGAACAAGGGCATCCGCTTCGCAGCGTACCGTCCGCGTGGTACATTCGGAGGAGCTGGTGGTTGGGGAAGCTCTCGAGGTGGCCTAAATCAGCGTGGCGGAGGCGAGGGCAGAGCGGGCTACCAGTCTGCTGGCGGTGCCACAACTGGTAGCGACAGTGAATCAGGCCGCGCTCGAGGAGGCAGAGGGCGAGGGGGAGGCTTCAGTCGTGGCCGCGCTCGCGGACGAGGCAAGGCTGATGGTGCACCGACCGCCGCGGAGTCGTGACGGGCGGACACTGGCGCAGCTTCTGCTCTTTCAGCATCGCGGGCTTGAACGAAGCTCGCATGAGCTCAGTTGTTGTACGAGATGGAAGGACTTGACTTTGGGCACTCCGGTGCATGCAAGCGATTGCTGTTTGATATACCAGCCTACTGCATTCTAGCGGGCAAGCGAAGGGAAGGATGCTGTTTGTAATTGTAAGTAAAGCAAGTAGGACGGTAGCCGTAGATCCAGGGTGACGGAAGGCTGGCATTACCGCATGAGCAGACGACGTTACCTGATCTACGTTACATGCATACTACCTCCTATACATGTACTTTCTTCAAGACTTTCAAGCAGTTTCCACTTGAATGGGTCCGGTATGGACGGGTTCGTGCCTCAGTACTGATATACTAGAGCAACTGACGTAATGTAGCTCTAACAGCACCTGGCTATGTACAGGTACCTGTACCTGTAGGTAGGCAGAACTTAGGTCAGCAGAAGCTTCCATACAACCTGTGTCGCCTGTTACCTGACCACTCACCAGGCGCAGGCTTACATACCTTACCTACTTCCCTTACGCGACCAACCTCACAGGCTCTCACGCGCTTTCTCACCCTCACCCTCACGCTGTGCACGCCTCCCGTAAACGCAGTGCCCTTGGCACCTTTCTGCACATCTACTTGCCACTGCCACTGCTGCTGCCAGATCCTCCCGGCCATCAAGTGACCCTCTACCACAGCTCCACTTCCCTCTCCTCACCGAACACTGCGTCTCGACGCGCCCACTTCCACTTCCACTTCCGCTCCCGCACCGCCCGGCGCATGCGGACGCACGCACGCCAGTTCCGAGACGACACGGTGGGGGCGCGAACAGCATGGCGATAGGCGCTGCGATGGCGTGGCTGACGCTCGTGTCGCCTGCGCTGCTGGCGTGCCCGGCAGTCGCAGCAGCAGCAGCGAGCGAGTCGCCGTGGACGTCGAGACACGAAGCGGGACGATGTGCCATTCGGGGGCAGTGTGGCAAACAGAGTCTGTTTGGGAAAGAACTGCCCTGTCCGGACAACGGGCTTGCAGAAGACCCAACGGACGAGGTGCGCGCAAAGCTCGTCTCGATATGTGGGGACGAGTGGTCTGATGGCAAAGTCTGCTGTCAGGATGATCAGTTGGACGTACTCAAGAGCAATCTCGATACGGCCAATAGCATCATCTCCTCGTGTGGCGCTTGCAAGAAGAACTTCTTCGACCTGTTCTGCACCTTCACATGCTCTCCGGACCAGTCACTTTTCGTCAATGTCACCAGTATTGTTCCTAAGGGCGACAAGTTCCTCGTCACCGAATTGGATCACCTTGTTGCTGAGGATTACGGGACAGGCTTCTATGATAGCTGCAGCGATGTCAAGTTTGGAGCCACGGGCGGAAGAGCCATGGACTTCATTGGAGGGGGCGCGAAGAACTACACGCAGATGCTCAAGTTCTTGGGCGACAAGAAGCCATTTGTAGGAAGTCCTTTCCAGATCAATTTCCCACCACCAAGCGAGAATTTTCCGGGAATGCAGCCCATTCTCCATGAATCTACGCCCTGCAATACCACGGATGAGAGATATCGCTGCGCCTGCGTCGATTGCGCAGGCGCTTGTCCTGCTCTACCTCAGGTTCACCAAACAGAGCTATGCCACGTCGGTCTGCTGCCTTGTTTGAGCTTCGCAGTCGTTCTCATTTACTCTATATTTGTTGCACTGCTGGTTCTCGCCGTTTCTGGACATGCCGCGGCGGCAAAAAGACGAAGGAGTAAGAACGAGCGACTTCAGTTATTGCAGGATGCATCTCCCAGCGACGACGAGGATGAAGGCGACATGGTTCATGGCGTGGGCATGCTCGATCGACCGACCAAGCAGTACGTCGTGAACACTTTCTGCGATCGCATCTTCAGCAACCTGGGTCGTACGTGCGCCAAGTTTCCCGCCATTACCATATCGACCTGTGTGATCGTTGTGGCATTATTGTGCATAGGTTGGGTACGCTTCGACATTGAGACAGATCCAGTCAACTTATGGGTATCGCCAAACTCTGACGCTGCCGCTGAGAAACGCTTCTTCGACGAGAACTTTGGCCCTTTCTTCCGTGCAGAGCAAGCGTTCCTCGTGAATGATACCCATCAGGCAGGCCCAGGGCCGGTATTGAGCTACGAAACTTTGAAGTGGTGGGAAGATGTGGAAAAGAGAATTGGCAGCCAAGAGAGTCTTGATGGCAAGTACACGTTGAACGACGTGTGTTACAAGCCCACAGGAGACGCCTGCGTCATTCAGTCCGTGACTGGATGGTTCTCTAGCACAGGCATCGATCAAGAGGATTGGGCAGCACAAATCTCCAAATGTGCAGCCTCCCCTGGCGATGTCGACTGTCTACCAGCATTCCAGCTCCCACTGCCTGCAGACCGTCTCTTGGGAGGATACAATCGCACGTCTGACCGAGCTACAAGTGCATCTGCACTGGTCACCACCTGGGTTGTGCAGAATTACAATGCGGGTGAGCCTGGCCTGGCCAAGGCCGAGAAGTGGGAGAGGAGCACGAATATCTTGTTCCAAACCATCCAAGATGAGGCCCGCGAACGTGGACTGCGATTGAGCTTCAACACCGAGATCTCACTGGAGCAAGAGCTCAACAAGAACACGAATACCGATGCCAAGATTGTGATCATCAGCTATATTGTCATGTTCATTTATGCATCGCTTGCATTGGGCAGTACCACGGTGACTCTCGGTACGATTTTACGAAATCCTGTTGGTGCTCTTGTGCAAAGCAAGTTCATGCTTGGCATCGTAGGCATTGCCATTGTATTGATGTCCGTTGCGGCATCCGTGGGCCTTTTCGCTGCAGCTGGAGTCAAGGCTACGCTCATTATTGCTGAGGTCATTCCGTTTTTGGTCTTGGCTGTTGGCGTGGACAACATTTTCTTGATCGTACATGAGTTCGAGCGCGTCAACATCAGCCACGCTGATGAGCCCGTCTCCGAGCGAGTTGCTCGAGCTTTGGGGCGGATGGGCCCATCAATTCTGCTGTCCGCCTTGACTGAGACTGTCGCGTTCGCCCTAGGCGCGGCTGTTGGCATGCCGGCTGTGAGGAACTTTGCGGCATATGCCGCTGGTGCCGTGTTCATCAATGCCATCCTGCAGGTTACGATGTTCATTTCCGTATTGGCACTCAATCAGCAGCGGGTAGAGGATGGCCGCTTAGATTGCATACCATGCGTTAAGATTCAGGAGTCTCACCTGCATCACATGCCGGGCGGCTTTGGTGGTGCTCCATTCAATGGAGCTGATGAAGAAGGCTGGCTTTCCACCTTCATTCGAAAGCATTATGCACCCACACTGCTTGGAAACAAGACCAGAGTGGCAATTATCACCGTCTTCCTCGGATTCTTCGCCGCAGGCGTTGCATTACTACCAGAAGTCCCACTGGGTCTCGATCAGCGTATTGCGATACCGTCAGACAGCTACCTGATCGACTACTTCAATGATCTCGACGCCTACTTCGAGCAAGGAGCTCCAGTATATTTCGTGGTCAAGAATTTGAATGTCACCGCACGGTCGCATCAGCAGGAGCTATGCGCGAGATACACCACTTGCAACGAATATTCCCTGGCCAACGTTCTGGAACAAGAGCGCAAACGGCCCGAAGTGAGCTACATCGCGGATGCCACGGCCAGCTGGATTGACGACTTCATTCAGTGGCTCAACCCTGATTCCGGCGAGTGTTGCATTGACGGCTCCAAGGCTTGTTTTGCAGATCGGCAGCCGCCTTGGAACAACGCCCTTCGCGGTATGCCAGAAGGTCGTGAATTTGTGCAATACGCACAACGATGGCTCAATAGCCCTACCGGGCAGGAATGTCCATATGCGGGGCAGGCACCATATGGCGATGCCGTTGTCATTGACGACGAGAAATTGACTGTACCAGCCAGCCACTTCCGGACGGCCCATACTCCACTACATAGCCAGGACGACTTCATCAATGCTTACGCTTCTGCTCGTCGAATCGCAAAGGACATCAGCCAACGTAACGATATTGAAGTGTTCCCGTACAGCAAATTCTACATTTTCTTCGATCAGTACGCTACCATCGTGCAGCTATCAACTGCGCTGGTCGGCACTGCCCTCGCATTCATCCTGGTCATCACAACAGTCCTGCTGGGCTCAGTCCTGACGGCACTCGTGGTTACCATTACTGTCATTATGATCGTGGTGGATATTGTGGGAACGATGGCACTAGCAGGCGTGTCTCTCAATGCAGTCAGCCTGGTCAATATCATCATCTGTGTCGGCATTGGTGTTGAGTTCTGCGCTCACATTGCTCGCGCTTTTACCATACCGTCAGCATCGATATTGGAACGTGCACAGAGCAGGTTTCGTGGCAAAGACGCACGTGCGTGGGCGGCGCTCGTGAATGTTGGCGGCAGCGTTTTCAGTGGTATCACCGTTACCAAGCTTCTGGGCGTGTTTGTGCTAGCATTCACGCGCAGCAAGATCTTCGAGATATACTATTTCCGGGTCTGGTTGGCGCTGGTCGTGTGGGCTGCGTTACACGCGCTTATATTCCTTCCGGTGGCACTGAGCCTGTTCGGGGGCAAAGGTAAGCAAGCTCTCTTGCGCGTGTGACCCATGCAGTATCACGCACGTCCACCTTCTGACACATCCTTAGGTTACATCGATCCCGACGATTCCGGCGGGCTCGAGCAGGACCTCGCTAGCCGGAGGTATCGGGCTCTATTGCCGGATGAAGAATACGACAGCGATGAGTTCTGATGTCCGCGTGGGGACGAACGTCGCAGCTGGAGCTTCCGAGGGGGAGTCGTTATGCCAGATATGAAGTACCTCCTAGTTAGAATCGTACCTGATAGCATCAATCTCACTTGCACGCGTTCATGTTGTGCACGCTCACTGTGTGTCTTGAAAATTGGCCCTCTTCACTTTAACGGGCTGTGCAGGGAGGAGGAACACACCTAAACCTCACTTCACACGAACAACTTTTGTGCGCCATGGTTGAGATAGCGGTCTTGCCGTCTGACGGCACGCCGCCGCCGCCGCCGCCGCAGCAGCAGCAGCATGAAACATCAGACTCTTCCAACATCGCATATAGGCAGGCGGGAGGGAGGGAGGCAGCAGTATGACACAATATGAGCCTGTGGTGATTGTCGCACGTCGTACCCTACGCTGTGCTTCCGTTGGGCTAGGGAAGAAGCCATTGGACTGATGGCATGCTCGTACGACTTGTAAGTGTGTGTGCGTGCATGGAATTTGTGCCCTACCTGTGCGGAAACAATTGCATTTGGCACCTGGTCAAATCTACCAGTGAATGGGAAGAGAGAGAGAGAGAGAGAGAGAGAGAGAGAGAGAGAGAGAAGAAGAAGA
>NW_016017383.1:1068504-1133504 GCF_000320565.1 Sphaerulina musiva SO2202
AGAGAGAGAGAGAGAGAGAGAGAGAGAGAGAGAGAGAGAGAAAGAAGAGAGAACATGACGCTGTAGAGTGATAAAAGAGAGTAACATTGTAATATCTGGCTGTCTAACGCCCCTAATGGCGCCTTTTGTCCTGTTGACCCCATTCGTGATCCCAATGTAAAACAAGACTATCCAGGTGATTATACATTCATGGTGCAGTAAATTTTCGCTCACATTTCGTAGCACTTGACGTTAAGAAGAGAGAGCTTGAAGCTTAGCTCAGTTCTTGCGCAAGGAGAGTGTCAACCATCCAAGTAGTCTGTAGCCGCAAATGATGCCAATCATGATGCCAACCCATTTGCCAGTCTCGCCTGTCTTGTAACCATAGTTCTTGAGAACGCCGGTTCCAGCAATCAGGCATTGGTGTGCAAGCTCTGTCTCGTAAAGACATGAGCATTCACCTTGTGAGTTTGTGCCACAAGTGAAGTTACGCTTGCCAAACTCATTGACCATCATGCCTTGAAAGACGTAGGATTGGTAGTCAATGTAATGGAAGACATAGCGCCAGAACGGATTGAGGGTCTGGGGAGGCACAAGGAAACCTCCTGTGCACATCCAGAGGCCGTTGGCGAAAGCTGTACCTGCCAGGGCGACGACGAAGATGGGAATCAGGGAGCTGATCAGGACCACGAGAGACTCGGCGGCAATGAGATCCAGGAAAAGCCACATGACCCATGTGAAGAACGCCTCGGCAGTAGGTCGGAAGTTTGATAACCAATATGCCACAATGGAGAACAGCATAGAGATCAGGAACAGGTACGGTATTCCTGTAATGAAATTTGCGAGCAAAAAGGAGCTGGGACCATAGAGACCGTTGGCGCGCTCCTTGATGAACAGAGCACGATCCTCGAGGAATGCCGGAATATATGCCACAGCCATGAACGACATGAACGCACCACCGAAGAAGATGGCGTTGATGAAGGACTGGATATTACCCTGATCTGGGTTGAGACGGAGCCAAACTGTACCCATCATGACGGCGAGGCCCATGTACATTGCGATACGAATGCCATAGGCGATGATATCACGGTACGACTTGATGAACGATCTGTGGACCAAGGCCATGGGAATCGCGAATTTGCCAGCAGCCTCTTCCTTCGTGTCGGCAGTCACATCGGTATCCATGGAGTTGCGAGCCATCTCATCGGTCAGTTCGGTGACGGTGGCAGTGGCGAGTCGAGACTTGTGCCATGATGAATGCACCATGTTAAGCTGTTGATCCACTTCGCTTCGATCGCGGGCAAAATCCGTATTGACGAAGTCGATGATGAATTCTGCGGGATTCATGTAGAGTGGAATGGGAAATCCACAGGCATCGAAGTAAGGCTGTACCTCTGATACAGGACCACTGTATGCAGTCCCACCCTGGGAAAGCAGAAGGAGCTTGTCAAACATGGCAAAAGTGGAGGTTGAAGGCTGATGTATCGAGGCGATCACGATCAACTGTAGACTCGAGTCAGTAGAGGCGGAGCATGGAACAGCGCAAGTGACGTACGTTGTGCTTCTTCGCGATGTCTTTGACGAAGGAGATGACCTCGAACGAGGCGGCAGAGTCAAGACCGGACGTGGGCTCATCGAGGAAAAGTAGTTTCGGGCTGGTGATCAACTGGGCCGCGACTGAAACACGGCGCTTCTGACCACCAGAAATGCCCTTCCTAATGGGCGTTCCGATCAAGTTGTTGGCTTGGCCTTTGAGACCGAAAGCCGTGAGCAACGCTTCGATTCGCTGGATGCGCTCCAGTTTGCTGACCGTTGAGGGCAGCGACAAGCGAGCGGCAAAGTTCAAAGTTTCTCGCACAGTGAGGGAACCGACCAGGGCGTCCTCCTGCTCGACGTATGCTGAAATACGACGAAATGTTTTTGGGTTGGCCGCGGAGCCATTGATGTAGATGGCGGCCTTGACATTGGCCGCCAGTGAGTGAGTGCGATGAGCCAGTACGTTTAAAAGAGTGGACTTGCCGGAACCACTAGAGCGGCGGTGTCAGTGTGTCTGAACGCCCAGACGGACAGTTGAGCTGGAACCGAGACTTACGATGGTCCCATCAAGGCGAGCAATTCGCCAGCCTTGACAATGCCATGGATATCGGACAGGATGGTCTTGGGTTGCTGTGACTGCCTGTCCTTGACTGTGACCGTGACGCCTTTCCAGCCGAAACTGCGAATGTTGGTGTTGGTGAGCTGGGCGTAGTCGCCACCGATCATCTTCTCAATATCGGACATCTTGGAGTAGTCGCCGCGATTCCGTGGAGCCGCAAATTCCGTATTGGGGGCCACGTTGATGGTGGAGGGGCAGAATCTCTGCACAGCGGGCGTGACGAGAGATTTGAAGAACGAGAGCGCGTGTGGAGAGACCAGCTATCCAATCGTGCCGGGGTAGTGAGAGCCGTGTGCCGCCGCTTGACGGGGGGGCTGGCGTAGTGAGGACGAGCACAGGCTGCTGGTCGACCTGAGATGCGATGCACAGCAGAGCAGCGGAGGACACAGCGTAGAGCGGAGGGCGGTCGTGGCACGGACGGGCAGTGGAGTGGAACGAGTGTTGATGAGGTTGCTGCTGCTGCTGCTGCCGCCGCGCGCCGTGCGGATGGAGGAGGACGGCGAGGTGGTTTCGGTGGTGAGGGTGGTGGTGGTGGTGGTGATGATGAGGGCGGGCAGGGAACGAGAAGGAGACGAAAATGAAACAGAGCAGAGCAGCAGGCGAAGGCGGTCAGGCGAGTGCGAGGGTGGGCAATAATATGATCTGCTGCTTGACTGCACGGATATGTGGGACACGCACGGGGCCTGTGACGGTGGAGCCTTGGAGCGGGCGTTGGGGGGAGAGAGGAAAAAAAAAGGCAAGTACGGACGAGCTAAGGCTCATCTAGACGTCTGTACGACACACATACACAGCAAGCACGACACGCGCAGCCAGCCCATCGCACCTTCCCATCTTCTTCTTCCTCCTCCTCCTCCTGCTCCTGCTCCCTGAGTCCCTTGGGCACCTGCTCCTGCACGCTGCACGCTGCACGCATGGGAAAACGGCAGGAGCAGAGCAGATCGGGAAAGGGTCGGTCGGCGTGGCGTGGCGTGGCGTAGCGGCGAGGAGATGCATCATCATCATCTATCCATCATCTTCATGCTACACCAACGAACGACCGCCCTGAGATTGTATCACGACCGACAAAACAGAGACGTCGATCGTGGTTGCACTTGACTTACTCCTCCGTCGCCCCATTGAGCCTCGTGTGCGGTCGCCCTCAGGGGTCCGGCCTGACGCATCTCATCGCATTAGTTTAGCGGCGGACCCTAGCCTTCAAGCCTGCTGAATCGCCGCACTAGCAGGGCCTGCCCCTGTGCGCCACCGTTTCAGGACCAGGTCCACACGAATCAGATCCGTCGCGTCCCTGCCAAGTTCGGCGTGCTTCCATCGGCAGAATCAGGGCGGGCTTCTTCTCAAACACAACGTCTTGAGAAGGAGGAGAGTGGCCCGGGGATCAAGTGTGTGTGCCAAGTGTGTGTGTGTGTGTGTGTGTGCGGGGGGTGTGAGTTTGCGTGGGTGAGTGAATGTGTGTGTGTGTGTGTGTGTGAAGGAGTCAGTTGGAGCAGAGGAGAAAGTCTGTTCGAGACGCATGAGGCAGCCGTCAACAAGGTTGGTGTTTTGTCAGGTCGCGCGCCTCGTCGTCGACTCGTCGTCGTGGTCCTTTTACTACTGCAGGACCCTGGTGGCGAGGGCAGCCCTCCATATAGCAGTAATGTCCTCCGAAACGGACACTTGGGGAGGCAGAGAGAGCATGAGAGAGAGAGAGAGAGAGATGACTTGTGTCGAGTGTCGAGCGACAGGCAGGCATCTCGCTGCTCGACAGTCGACACAAACCTGCCTGTCCGTTTTTACAATAATAGCAGCAATGACAGCCGTGCACGTGATACAGTCGAAGGACGATGCGGTCGACAACCTAACGCAATGTGCCGCTGTCGCGCAATTCTTGAGACTTGCGGCTTCCCCGCGGGAGATCCAGGATGTGACGACGAAATTTGGTTCACGAGTGGGAGTGGGTGCCTAGGAGGGACTGTAGGTGGGTAGGGTAGTGGGTGAAGAGTTGCCACGCCTTCGCCGTTTGCGCGCGCAACTGCAGGTCAAACCAGGCCGGCCATTCGATTGCTCCGGGTTCTGGCCACGCTGTCCGCTGCCCGCTGGTCCTTTCCGGACACGAACTCGCACTAAAGCACACAGGCCGGCCGTCGAGAGAGAGCTTAGGCGAGTCGGCGGAGAGATGAGGTCGACCCGCGCAGGGATGCGGCAGTGATTGTCTGGAACCGAGCTCACCAGCGTCTCGGCGATCAACAACAAGGGTGAAGCGACCACACATTGAGCGTGTATCTTATTAGTGTATGTACGATTGTACGTACTGTGCAAGATTCCGCGAATAACCAGTTTGTTCGATTCATGTCCGACAGACAAAGCTGTTTCGTGAGAACCTTGCTCCTGACCCAGGCACCGGCCAAGACATTAGCGCGCGCTGACGATCAGCGACCTAGGAGGTATGACCATGAGATGTTGGGAGGTAGGTTGGTGATGATTTGGGGGCCAGGCCAGTCTCCCAGGGACGCCGTGGACGCGAACATGTCACACGCATAGGAGAGCTGACGGCCATATGGCAAAGGCAGGCCAATGTGAGATTGTGTGTATCACAGCAGTCCACCCAAGGCATCATCATCATCATCATAACCACCATCATCATTACCATCATCATCACCGTCCAGCAACAGCAGCAGCAGCAGCAGCAGCAGCAGGCCCTCCCAAAAGGGCCCCCACCACTTGACTCTTGGTCAAGTGGCACAACGGAAGACTGACTACCATCCGCACGGGTCGTATCCTGCGAGTCTGCGAGTCTGCGAGAGCCATGATGACTTGTCGACTGCCAGTTGCCGGGATCTCGCTGCGTGGACCAGGACTGTAACTGTGCCTACTGCCTACTGCCTGCGACTGTGACTGTGACTGTGACAGTTCAGGGTATTCCGAAGTTACGATTGATCTCCCCATCCCTGCCCAGCCCAGCCTGGTTTCGCAGGAGCAGATTCGCTTCGTGCCACAAGTAACAGGTTGTTATAACTTGTGAGAGCAGTAAACTCTATACGTATCGAGCACAGTCTTCGATTCGGTGCGTTGCCGCTTGCGGACTTGGGCACGTCCTCGTCCTGCTGGGTATGCTCGGCACAGGACAGATCGATTATTATAGTCTGGCTATTTTGCTCTCAGGAGGCATCGTCGCGACTCTAGTGCGTCCGTTGGAACGGGTAGTGCACGGCCGCTATCCACTAGTGGAGGGCATCATCCCAAAGCACCGCTGCCGCTGGTCCAATGGGGCGGGAATTCGCTTTTTCACTGCTGCGGTTTAGTTATACGTCTACTACACTCTATCCTACGCCTTCGGCACCTGGACCTGTCTGTTCTGCCTCCCTGCTCGCAATCGACGCACCCCAGTCTGTCTGCATCACCGTACGGCCCCTTCACTCGCTCAATCCACATCAGCACACCCACCGTGACATCGAGCTGGGCTCTCATTCCCTGTCGTTTGCACTGCATTCGTACTACTAATAAAACAACAATTCCCCATTCGTTTGGACGAGCAACGCCACCGCCTCACCTGGACTTGCGAGCCTGCTGTTGGTAATCTGTCATCTGGCGTGTGTGAGTCTACATCACCCTGACCAGTGCCTGGCGATCGATTGCCCCCAGAGAGAGAGATAGAGAGAGAGAGAGGGAGCAATCCGGCCATGGACATCGACAGACATATGCGAGACGCTGCTTCGCCTGCCCGAAGTGCCGCTTCGCCACGACGTGTTCATGCTTCTGGTGGCCCGCGATCACCGCGGAAGTCACCACTCACATCTCACTTCACGGCCAGTCAGCACCACGTCAATTCGTCGGCAGAGGATGTGTCAACGACGAGTGATTCGGGCAACGAAGAGCGCGATTATCAGACCGACTTCACGACACCAGAGTCGTCGGATGCGTGCCTGGACGACATGCAACCCGACGATGTCGAGGACTTCAGAGATCGCGAATATCCTCAACTCAAGGGCAAGACTTATTTGGATCATGGAGGAACCACTGTATGTGCCGATTGCGTGGCGTCGAGAGATCTCAGTGCACTGCTGACTGTTGGGGCAGCTTTACGCCAAGTCTTTGATAGAGGACTTCTCTGCGGACCTGATTGCCAATCTCTATGGCAATCCTCACTCAGCATCGACTCCCTCCGCCATTGCCGGTCACCGGGTCGATACTATACGGGAGCGCACTCTTCGATTCTTCAATGCTGATCCCGAGGAGTTTGATCTCGTATTCGTGTCCAATGCTACGGCCGCCATCAAGCTCGTGATTGATTGCTTCAGGGACCACGCTGCTGCAAGCAACACACCAGTCTGGTATGGGTATCACAGAGATGCGCATACGTCACTGGTCGGCGTACGAGAATCGACCAAGATGCACCGCTGTTTCACGAGCGACGAGGAAGTGGACATTTGGATCAACAGCGGTGGGCTGGGTGGCCCGCGGGCTCGACAGCTCGGCCTCTTCGCATATCCCGGACAGTCCAACATGACGGGGCGACGACTTCCACTGAGCTGGTAGGTGATTCTTGTTGCTTGACTTGGCTAATACGCATGGAAATCGCACGCTGACTTGACTTCAGGCCGGGCCGTATACGGAAATCTTTCCACAAAGCTGTCACGTATACGCTGTTAGATGCAGCTGCGCTTGCGACCACCTCACCTCTCGACCTCGCTGACCCTGCTACGGCGCCTGATTTTGTCGCACTATCGTTTTACAAGATCTTCGGATTTCCCAACATCGGCGCGTTGATCGTACGAAAGGACTCGGCGCATGTGCTCGAAAATCGGCGATTCTTTGGTGGTGGCACCGTTGAAATGGTAGTGTCGATCAACGACACATGGCACGCCAAGAAAGACACCTCGATCCACGACCGTCTCGAAGATGGCACTCTCCCTTTCCACTCCATTTTTGCACTGGACCACGCTATGAATGTACACCAGCGGCTCTATGGACCTAACCCGATGAAATTCATCTCTCATCATACTGCACAACTGGGCAAACGTTTGTACGACGGCTTATCACAAATGAGACATACGAATGGCCTGCCCGTGTGTCGCATTTACAAGGACGACAATGCCATCTATGGCGATCCCAGTGTGCAGGGAGCGACGGTGGCATTCAATGTGCAACGTGCGGACGGGAGCTTGGTGGGGTTCGAGGACGTGGAGGAGGCGGCTGACGAGCGGAATATCTTTGTCCGCAGTGGCTCCCTCTGCAATCCCGGTGGCGTCGCGACGTACCTCAACTGGGCACCAGCAGAGATGAAAGCTGCTTTTGCGGCAGGCCACCGGTGCTCCAATCCCACGCAAGTGATGTTGGGCAAGCCGACCGGAGTGGTTCGGGTCAGTCTGGGTGCTATGAGCACCGCATCCGATGTGAATATCCTCCTCCGGTTTCTGGAAGAGGTCTATGTTGCTGCCAGAGGTGACGAGCGGGCCAATACGGCGGCCGCTGCAGGTTCTGTGCCGACCGCGGAGTCAGGGCAGCAGCCTCCCAAACTCAGCATACCCCAGAACGTGGGCGTGCCCACCACGCCCAGCACCGCCGCGAGCAGTACTGGCAGTGAAGTCGGCTGGGATGCGGCTGATGCCATCATGCCACAGGCACAAAGCACCGATCGCCCTCGAGCGCCGCCCTTTATTCCCGCCGACTACGTGAAGCTACGGAAACCGTGGGAGGAGGAAATGCGCAAGCAGCAGAACCCCAATTTCTCCGCCATGGAGATCAAAGTGCGAGAGCTGGAAGACGCCAGCATGTTCTCGCGCAATGCCACGTCGAGCGTGAAAGCTCGCAAGTTTGGTCGAAGTGTGGTCAACCTGCTGCGCACGAAAAGCCATGCTCCCGACCTACGGCAACACGAAGCACAAGAAACCCACGCCCGTTGATGAAGCGTAGGCACATGATGGGACTTGTTTTTCCTGCCCAGACCAATCCCTTTCCTTGTTCTTCTTGTTCTTGTTGTTATTGTTGTTATTGTTGTTGTTGTTCTCTTTGTTCTCCTTCTGGCAGCAGCGGCATGGCGTTGAAGGCGAAGTATGATGGACATTACCCTTAGTATTATTGTTTACGAGATACCGACCGCAGTTCTAGCACTCATGTTCACATGTGGAGGAGGGGGAACCACATCAAAAAGAGGGTGCGCATTTGGAAAGGGCGAGGCGCAAGATCAGTTGTAGCATTTGTGTACATGATCAGTAATCAAAAGAATCCATGCCAGCACGGGTAGAGGTGCAAAACAGTATTCC
The DNA here is from genome assembly GCF_000320565.1 of Sphaerulina musiva SO2202. NCBI lineage: Eukaryota > Fungi > Ascomycota > Dothideomycetes > Mycosphaerellales > Mycosphaerellaceae > Sphaerulina > Sphaerulina musiva. The sequence goes on from NW_016017383.1 coordinate 1,076,878, forward strand.
TACCTCCTAAGGTAGCTTGTGAGTTGTGACTTCCTGCACCGAATGGAGGCCGGGAGTCGCATACAGGTCCCCACCAGACCCGACGTCTGGGAAACAGGCGGACCAGGTCTCCGGTAAGGCTTCTCATGTATGTACAGGGCCGGACAGAGATGGACAGTTCTTGATTTTGATTAAGGTAGTACTTGACCTTGGCTACAATATAAGGTATCTTAGTGACAGTGGGTCAGAGGAAGTGGGTCAGGTAGTGGAGAGGAAGTCAGGTAAGGTACATAAGGTCATGTAGTAGAGACTAGGACTAGGTAGAGAGAGTGGGTACTGTAGTGGGTACTTTTAGCCCTTGGTACTGCAACGCCCACGTCGTACCGGAATAAGGCAAGTTACCTACCTAGGTAGGTACCTCCTAAGTCTTGATAAATTGATAATTACCTAATTTTCATCAGATGTCGACCCACCTTCCGTGACCTCCGAATGACCGAATCCGATGTCCAAACGGCCCTACCTCCTACTCTCCCCGAGCTCCACATCAATGCCCCCTCAGGTAGGTAACATTAGGGTGTTAGATACCTAGATTTCATTGACTCAGGAGGCAGAGGCAGGTGTCGGTGATAGTAGTCGCAGGCAGGACTGCAATGTGAATGCACTCACTGCCCAATGTGTTTGTTGTCGTCCATCATCCGATGTGTTGGTTGTTGGTTCATGGTGATGGTGCCACGATCGAGGCAGATCTCTGTACAAAACACCCGATGCGTACCTAGTTGCGTACATGTATATCAGATGCGTTTCTCGCAACACCATCACGAGCACCTCACGCTCTTGCTAGGAGGTAGCAGACTGAAGTGGCGACTTGCAGGCAGCAGACGGCTGAGAGCCTGAGGCAGTAATGAAAGTGATACCTTAGGTATTGCAAAGTGAAGAGGACATGAAAAGTGAAGAGGACATACCCCCACATTGCTTGGCAACTTGTAGGCAGCAGATGGCTGAGAGCCTGAGGCAGTAATTAAAGTGATAGCTCAGATACATGTACGAAGTACCTATTGCAAAGTGAAGAGGACATACCCCCACATTGCTTGGCCCAATCACAAGCTGGACCCTGAATTCACAGAACGTGACAGTGACACTTTGGGCTGGGTAAAAAAAAAAAATCACATTCACCGCTTCACCGCTGCCAAGTTCATGTAATTCCCATCAACCACCACCACCACCACCACCTACTTCCACACCAGCAACAACAACATGGACGCTCAGTTCGTGTCGCTGCTGCAGGCGCTGCTGGAGCCCGATACCGCCAAGGTCAAGAGTGCCACCTCCCAGCTCAACCAGAACTTCTACAAGCAGCCCGAATCCGTCGTCGCCCTGCTCAACATCGTGATCAATCACCCGCAGCCCGAGCTCCGCCAGCTGGCATCGGTCGAGGTGCGCAAGCTGGTGGGCAAGCACTGGAATGCCATCAACGAGGCCCAGAAACCTCAGCTCCGCACCCAGCTGCTCCAGAGCACCACCGACGAACAACAGCAGCTCGCGCGTCATAGCAAAGCCCGTGTCATTGCCGCTATTGCCAAAGTTGACCTGGAAGATGGCCAGTGGGCCGATCTTCCCGCAATTCTGCAGCAGGCTGCCACCAGCAGCACCGCTCGTCACCGCGAGGTGGGCGTGTACATCATCTACACCCTCCTCGAAACCATGCCCGATGTATTCCAGGAAAACCTGGCCCAGATGCTCACCTTGTTTAACCGCACCATTCAAGATCCCGAATCGGTCGATGTACGCGTCAACACCATGCTGGCTCTGTCAGAGCTGGCAATGGTGCTTGATACGGAGGAGGATACCGCTAGTCTGAAGAGCTTTCAAGCCACCGTCCCGCACATGGTCAAGGTCCTACAGAGCACCATTCAGGAGGAGGATGAAGAACATACCATGCAGGCTTTCGATGTCTTCAACAAGCTCCTGAGCTACGAGAGTGCCTTCCTCAACGCTCACTTTGGAGAACTGCTGCAGTTTTTCATGCAGGTGTCAGCCAAGTCCGAAATCGATGACGAGGTCCGTTCTCAGGCCATTTCTTTCTTGATGCAGGCTGTTCGATACCGCAAGCTCAAGGTTCAGAGTCTGAAGGTTGGTGAGCACATGACCAAGATGTGCTTGCAGATTGCTACAGAGCTGGACGAACAGCCGGATGAAGACGATGAAATCTCGCCTGCACGATCAGCTCTCGGCCTCTTGGACATCCTGAGTGAGAGCTTGCCGCCAAGTCAGGTTGCCGTGCCTCTTTTGAAGGCGATTGGCCCCTTTGTGCAGGATAGCCGTCCAGAGTACAGACGAGCTGGCATTCTCGCGCTGGGCATGTGTGTGGAGGGTGCACCCGACTTTATCGCCACGCAATTGAAGGAGATTCTTCCCCTTGTGCTGCATCTGCTGGAGGACCCTGCCACGACGGTCCGTAGCGCTGCGCTGAACGGTGTCTCACGGCTAGCCGACGACCTGGCAGAAGACATGGGCAAAGAGCACGCCAAGCTGATTCCCGCGCTCATTCGCAACTTCGACATGGCTTTGCAAGGCATGCGAAACTCACCGAAAGACAGCGAGGAGCACGATCTGAATACGCACATTGTCAAAGCCAGTGCCATGGCTGTCGACTCCCTGATCGAAGGATTGGAGGCCGAAGATGCCGCCAAGTATGTCAACGAGCTCATGCCGAGGTTTGCTATGCTTCTGGAGCATGACGATCACAAGGTGCAAATGGCTGCCGTCAGCGCTATTGGTAGCATTGCTAGCGCATCAGAAGGCGCATTTCAACCTTACTTCGAACAGACCATGCAGACCCTTGGCAAATACATCGAGATCAAGGCCAGTGAAGAAGAGCTTGAGCTGCGAAGCATGGTCATTGATTCGCTGGGAAAGATCGCCAGCGCCGTGGGCCCAGAAGCCTTCCAGCAGTTCGTGAGGCCGCTCATGCACGCCAGCGAAGAAGGCTTGCATTTGGACAATCAGAGACTCAAAGAGACCAGTTTCATCCTGTGGAGCACGCTGGCACGAGTGTATGAAGAAAACTTTGAACCTTTCCTCGACGGAGTCGTCAACTCTTTGTTTGCCTGTCTGGATCAGGAAGAGACCGACGCAGAAATCCAATTGGGTGCCGAGGCTTCGGATCTCATTGGACAAGAAATCACCATTGCTGGCAAGAAGATCAAGGTTGCCGGTGCCAATGGCCACAATGAGGGCGACATCGATGACATCGATGAGGATGAACTGATCAAGGCAATGGAGGAGGCTGAAGACGACGACGACGATGACTGGGACGATTTGGGCGCAGTCACTGCTGTTGCCATGGAGAAGGAGATTGCTGTCGAAGTGCTCGGCGACGTTCTCACCCACTCCAAGGGCAAGTTCCTCCCATACATGCAGAAGACCATCGAAACGACGCTTCCGCTTCTGGAACATACCTTCGAGGGTGTTCGTAAGAGCGCCATCAGCACACTTTGGCGTGCATTCGCCTGCCTTTGGGGCTTAGCAGAGGATGGCGGGATGCAGAAATGGCAACCAGGAGTACCATTGAAGGTGAAGCCAACTGCGGATCTTGAGAAGCTCGGCGACCTCGTCATGCGAGGGACGTTGTCTGTGTGGGAAGAAGAGCTTGACCGGTAAGTCGAGTATTTGTTGGTTCGGACGTTGTAAGAGCTACTACTGACCATAATGCAGTGCCACTGTGACTGAGATCAATCGCAACCTCGCCGCAACACTCAAGCTCTGCGGTCCTGCAGTCCTCGCTCCCCCGACCAACCCGAGTCAATCGACACCACTGGAGCAAGTGACCGCTGCTGTGATGCTGATCCTGCAACGCAGCCACCCTTGCCAGAAAGACGAAGACGAGATCGATGAGCCGGCCGTGCTTGAGGGCGAGAGCGCAGAATATGACTGGTTGGTCATCGAGACTGCCATGGAAGTCGTGACCGCCCTCGCCACTGCCCTCGGTCCACAATTCAGCGAGCTTTGGAAGATATTTGAATCGCCCATTGTCAAGTACTGCTCTTCACAGGAGCGCTTTGAACGCTCCGCCGCTGTCGGCACCATGGGCGAATGCATCGAAGCCATGGGCGCCGGTTGCACACCATACACTTCGCGCATGTTTAAGCTGTTGCTGAAGCGTCTCAGCGATGAAGATCCAGAAGCCAAAAGCAATGCTGCCTATGGCATGGGTCTGCTGTGCCTCCACAGCACAGACGCCAAGGAGATCCTGCCCAACTACAACACGATCCTGGGGCTATTGGAACCTTTGCTGCACAAGAACAACGGCGCGAGCGAGTCGGAAGCTCGTCTACTCGACAATGCTGCGGGATGCGTGAGTCGCATGATCAAAAAGTCACCAGACAGTGTGCCTCTCGACCAGGCTTTGCCACATCTGGTGGACCTCCTACCATTGAAAGAAGACTTTCGTGAGAATGAGCCCGTGTTCGACATGATCATCAGCCTCTACCAGGCTCAGAACCCCGTTATTCAGAGCCTCACCAGCAAGCTCCTGCCGATCTTTGAGCAGGTCCAGCAACCACCCGAGGACCAGATCAGTGAAGACATTAGGAACAAGCTGACGGAACTGACGCAGTACATTCGAAGTCAGTAAGTCAGCTACTATTGTGCAAGGCTTACAAAGCAGTATGGATAGAAATCGCATAGCGTGGCAAGTAGGAGATACCCAAAATAAAGAGTTTGCTTGGGTTGGAGTCAACCTAGGAAAGCGAGTATTGAAGAAAAGGCATATGATTTCACAATGTGCAGCAGTGTTATTGTTGTTGTTTGTTGTTCCTGTAAACTGAAAGTGGATCATCATTCCCCTGCCTCTTTTCCACACCTTCACACAGGGGCTGGACTCATGTCGTCTACCTTGGCGGTACAGTTTCTGTCAGTAACCTTGTGCTGCTTCGCCCACCCAAAGGCCGTTTGCCATTGACATTGAGTATGCCGGTGTCCTGCCGCTGACCATCCGTCCCATGAAGCGAGACGTCCACCTTGCGACGTTTCGTGAGGGCTGTCTGTTCTCCATACTGATGGTATTCCTCGTTATCATCTTCCGCTTCGCCATCCGCGTCAGCATCATGATTGGGTGTGTCGTCGTCGTCATTTGCACCGACCACCACTCCCGGGTTGGGCGGCGTCTCGTAGGATATCGACGAGACCTCTCGGTGAGTGTCGGGCAGCGCTGTCGTTGTTGCACGTGGCAGCCGCCCACCAATATTCCATACACTACCATTCAGCAACATGTCATCGCGCAGGTTATTCCTGGTGGACTCGGTATACACTCCTTGCTGCGGCGGGATAGCAGCTTGCCACAATCGCGATGGCCTCGTGGATGCGCGAATCGTCGATCGCCACTTGGCTATTAAATCTTCCGCGTTGTAGTTGGCTGCCGCTGCGCCTGAAGTCGAATCCGAGCTCTTTACTTCCTTCATGACTGCGGGTGAGATGGGTATGGTGTTCGGAGGATGCGTCAAGAATTCCAAGGGCAACTGACAGCGTGATAAGCGGTCGTATTCAGCCTCCAAGTGGCGATTGTGCTGCTCCAAGCGATCGAGGTCCGATCGTAGCTGGCTGTTTCGTTCCTGGGAGCGCGTGAATGACCGCAAACACTCCAATTGCCAGGCGACTACACGTTCCTGCTCCGCCATGGAGTTCCAGTGCTCCCAGGCACCTGATAAGTGGGCATGATGCTTGAAGGCCACAGCGTCTGGGACAGGGTCACGTTGCTGACGCCGCTCATTCAGTAACCTGGCCATGGTCGTGAACTGTCCGAGTCCGGGAGGGTCGAGAGTCCACGAATCCGCAGAGGGAAAAGGGTTCGCACTGAACAAAGTGCTGGGAGGGGGCAGAATGGCAAGACAGAGGCCTGGAAAGGAGAGCGAGAAGAAGTCGAAATCATCAAAGAGGAGTTTTGGCTCCATTTTCTTCGCAGCAGCCGCCAGGCTGCCCAGTACCTCACGCAAAGCCATCTCTGCAGCACGACCCATCTCTGCCGACTCCTGCAGTTTCCACATGCTTTCGCTGCTCTCGTGATCGGGCCGTTGGGATCTCGTGCCTGCACTGTCCCGGAGCATATCCTGTATGCGCTGTGCTTGGGCCCCTGCTGCTGCTGCTGCCGCCGCCTTGGGAGATGGACACCGCGAGGAAGCTCGCGGCGGCAGGTTGTTGATCACTCCAGTGGCCTGCCAATGGGCCTTGTTCGGGAAAAAGGCCGTCCCAGGTCCATCTTTGGCGTGTCCGGGGAAGTTGATGGGCGCATCCTGCTCTGCGTGCGCCAGCGAACGCATAGGAGAGTCGTCGTCGGCGCGTTGCGCACTCTGCACTCCACCAGCGCTTCCCTGGCGCGAATGGCTCTGTTCCCGGCCATTGCTGGCGCCTCTTATGCGACTGCCACTGCCACTGCCGCTGCCACCACCTCCCGCCCGACCACCGGTTCTTGGCTGGCGGCGCGTAATGCCACCGCGCAGTTTTCTGATCTCGTCGACATCGTGCACGCCATCAGCGGGCTTGGGATTCTTGGGGCGAATGTACAGGTCGAGGTGTCGGCCGAGGCTGGACGAGGTGAAGGCCTGTCCGCAGAAGGGACAGGAACGATCCTTGGTAGCAAGGGCGCTCTTGGAGTTGCTGTTCTGCGCCGTGTTCGCATTCGAGTTGGGCGTCGATGGCGAATTTCCGTGGTTGGCAGTCTGATCGTCGTTCGCTTCTCCGGCTGTCGCAGTCATCTTGCTGGTGCGAACCCGCGCCGCCGTTCATGTTATTATGCTTTGCTATGCCATGCTATGCTTTGTGTGCATAAGCTCGGGGACCCCCCCTCCACCCCCCTTTACACCGCCTGTAAAGCCGCATTATCGACGTGACTTTCTAACCCGAGTTGGGCGCTTCGACTTGGCGTACTCTCCAGTTACGAGTATGCCTACAGGTACCTGTCGGTCACATGCACTGAAGTATGGAATGTTGAAGAAATGATGAAGTGCCCCCATTTGTCAAGGAGAAGTGTGTTTCGGTGAGATGAATTTGAGCAAGCTTTCACATCATCCACGACAACGTGCACAAGGGGTCTTGGAGCAACAGAGATAGAATACAGTAGTGAAAGTGTTTCGTAACATGATCATTATTTTGATTAGGTCCCTGCTAGACATATTATCTGAGCATCCTTCAAGCACAGCACCCTTACGGTAGAACCATTGGCAGGCATTGCCTTCTCCACTCGATGAATGCCGTCACGAGCGGAATGGTCAACCTTTGTCAGACTTGGCATTCTCCTAGACTGTGGACTGAGGAGCGGCGGCACTTGTTGATGTCTCTGGCACTGCGGTTTCACCAACCGGAGCAGTCATCTGCTGCGGCGCGTGTGCATCCGCAGTTTCACTTCCATCGCCAATCGGGGTACCAGTCGGGCTCTCGTCGTTCCCTGGCAATTCAGTCGAGGTCTGTCCGGCAACGCTAGCAATGATGCTATGCCACTTTCGGGCATCGTCGGGTGTATGAGCTTTAAACGCAAACTCATGCGATCGGGACATTTTAGACAACATGGCGTTGCCACTGCTATCTTTGCCCCGAACGTTGAACTTGACGCCATCCACAGCCCCTATCATGCAATCGGGCAGGTACAACGAGTTCTCCGGGGTCGGATCCTTCGCAAAATCGTCATCGGTCTTGAACTCATGCAAATACTTTGAGGGAGTGACCACGTAGAAGCCAGCATCGTAACGCTTCAGCATCTTCTTGCGCTCCAACGAACCAGCAATAAGCGGACGTGTGGATGCGTGGTCGGCATTGGCAAACTAGATACATGTCGTCAGTCATCAGACCATTGCGTGGAAGTTACGTAGCTCACCTTGATATTCTCCACTGCACGCTTTGGGCCATTCGGATCGATGAGCAGACCAACGTTCCTCTTCACGAAACCATTCCACTCAAAGTCCTGCGGGACGCGTTGAACCTGCGCTTGGTCAGACAAATGCACAACCAGAGATCCAGATGACGGCATCTACATACTGTACCTGTCATGTCTCCATACAAGGCCCGTGTGGTTTCCGCTTGTGAAGTCACCACTTGGTTGAACTGTTGCCAGCCATGCTGCACGGTTGCAACGATGTGGGCCTCAAATTGAGCAAAGCTGTTCTGCACGGAGAGCATGTCATCCCTGTTATTGTTCTCCTCGATGACCTAGAATAGCATCAATTTTGTCAGATAGCTTCCTAATAGAAGGGAAAAGCACAAGTCTGCTGAGAACGTACCTGTTTGTTGAGACGATGGTAAATTTGTCGCTGCAGAGTATATGGATCGTCAGCAGCCTTGACGTTGCCGCCGGAAGAATCAAAGGTAGCAGTGTGTTGTCCTAGCAGCTCAATATGCTTCTGCGAGGCGTGTCGTGCCTTTTCCACGGACTTGGCGCCCTTGCCAGCGCCTTTGGTAAGCTCCTTGGTCTTGTTCTTGATCTCTTTCTCGAGGCGGTCAAAGATGGGCAACACCGTGCCCTTCAAGGTCTTTGCTGTCTCGGTATGACTGTTCTCCAGGGCCTGAGTGTTCGATCTCACATTGTCGAACATGCCTGCAATGCCACCGAGAGTCTGGTCGAAATGGTGACCCTCCTTTAAAGGACTTGACACTGTTTTCAGCACCTTGGCGACGTCCTTGGAGTTGTCATGGTGCATTTTCTCCGTGGCAGAGATGTAGTCTTCCATGTTCTTCACGGCGTGTCGCCATGCCTGCAGCCTCTCGTGGAACAGCTGAGAAGTCTCGGAGCTGTCCTCATCGGGGATTGCATCGTCATCCATGGTGCTGGTGGTGCGAGCGGTGGCGGTGGTAGCGGAGCGGGAGGGTAACGTGTGCTGTGCAGCGGTGGGAGAAGCCATAGTACGATTCGTGTTGATCTTGGTGTCTACCTATGGGTAAAATCTGCGTGGTCTAGAAGAAGATGGAGGAGGGTGAGGTATATCATATAGAGATGTCGTACCCAACTGTTAGGTACATGTGCACTGGGCAGTACAGGTACATCTCCTGTTTAAGCTTTGCCGTGACGTCGCCCCATGGTCCATGTGCCTCTCGACCTCCTGTCCGGTGTCCGCACGATCGGTCAGTGGTCACAGGTGCCAGCCGACAACCTGGGACAACACACACGGATAGATTTGGCATAGTAGTGGTGTCTCAAGCCCGCCTTTTGCGTGAATTACCGTAGCAGGTAGGTGTGTACTGTGCGATTGTTTCGGACAGCATATTACCTTAGCAGGTAGTGGTACCAACTGTAAATATCAATATCATCTCACGAGTCACGACGGTCGACCTCCTTCTTTTGGAGTTCGCGTTTGTTTATTGACTTAGGGATACAGTCACTACGTGACTACAGTAGTAGTACAGTCTAGGAGGTACAGTGTGGATGTGATATAATTGATATTGGCATGCCGCATATAATGATACCTTATTTTCATATCAGGTACAATGCTTAAAAGTTAAGAGGCTAGGAGGTAGCATCTGCACCGCCATGATTTCCATCTCTCAGTGATCTCACCTCTATCGCACAATCGCATATCCGCTTCCCACCGCCATCTGTGCCTTGTGCACGCATCCATGCCCTGCCCTGCCCTGCCATGATCCTACGACCAGAATTCCAGCTTGAGGTCCAGCACGGGCACATCCATGATATCTCAGGTCTCTGTCCCGTGATGTCATGGCTGTCAACTTCCTGTTCACAGATCCAGCCATCGCAATTGAATAGGAGGTATGATGAAGACACGATGGAACCTACTACCTCCGTACCTCCTAATATTAGCTACAATACAGGCCTCCTGCCTCCAGACCTCCTAGGTATCTCCGAAAAAGGCTCGGGCCAGTTGGCCAGCTGGTAGATCTACACGCGATGTCATTGTACATGTAGCGTGCTCCGATCCGTGTGGCAGACGGTGGCTTACTTCATGTACCTACGCACACACACACGCACACACGCACGCTCACGCACACACACGCACACACACACACACACACACACATACCCGATATTGACCTCCTCCACGTACTACCGTGTGCTCTGGCACTAGGTACTTGCTACGCTGCTGACTGGCCCTTTTCGCCTCAGCCGCTGCGTAAGGTACAGGTAGTTAAGGTGGGTAAGGACCGTAAGGAGTTATCATTCTTCTCTTCTCCTATTTGGCGCTTCGTGGTGGCGCGACTCCCTCCACAGGTGAGTCCCATCCGTATCGGGCCTTATCTCGCCCTGTTACGAAAAATTTACCGTTGCTTTTCGCGCTCTGCTAGTATCTACCTCCACGCGACGACTGATCTACCACTGGCTTGTGGCGATCCACGGTGAGGGGCGCCCAGAAATATGCGTGCTGTTGTCGTGGGGTTTGCTGGCAGACGGCCATCCTCACTGCGAACAGTTCTTTTGCTGGCCGACAACGGCGGATCTGGTCATGAATCACCATATTCCCGAGGAATACACGCCCGACCTTTCGCAAATCACAACTTTTCTGCTACTTACCACTCACCAGAACTCACTGTGGCATCCATTGCTCCCGCCACCATGTCTACCCGCCGCTCCTTCAGTTCGTCGACCGCAGCGCGCACTCTGAACATCAACAACATCAATCCGCACGTCAAGGAGGCCAAGTATGCCGTGCGTGGCGAGCTTGCCATCAAGAGTGAGCAGTATCGCACGCAGCTGGCCAAGGGCGAAGGCAGCAGCCTGCCCTTCGATTCGGTCATCAGCGCCAACATCGGCAACCCGCAGCAGCTGGACCAGAAGCCCATCACCTTTTTCCGCCAGGTGGCCAGCTTGGTCGAGAACCCACTGCTTCTCGAGCACGGCGATGTATTGCAAAAGAGCCTGGGCTACAAGAGCGATGCCATTGATCGCGCGAAGAAGCTGCTGAAGGACGTGAAGAGCGTGGGTGCATACTCCCAGTCTCAAGGGGCCCCAGGCATTCGCAAGAGTGTTGCCGACTTCATCGAGAGGCGCGATGGCTATTCCGCAGATCCAGACAACATCTACCTGTGCGCTGGCGCTAGCGCTGGCGTCAATGCGCTCATGAACGTAATGCTCGACGGCCCCAAGACTGGCGTGCTGGTTCCCATTCCGCAGTACCCACTGTACACTGCCACCCTCAGTCTCCTCGATGGCCAGGCTGTTCCATACTACTTGAACGAGGAGTCACAGTGGAGTACTGATGTTGACGGCATGCGCTCAGCACTTAAGGAGGCCCGCAAGAACGGTATTGATGTGCGAGCCGTCGTGGTCATCAATCCCGGGAATCCAACTGGCGGTTCTCTAGATGCAGACAACATCAAGTCAGTGCTGCAACTCGCTGCGGATGAGAAGCTGGTCGTACTTGCGGATGAGGTTTACCAGACAAATGTGTTCGAAGGTGAATTTACGAGCTTCAAGAAATGCTTGCGCGAACTCCAAGAAAGCAAGCTGAACGAGAATGCCAAATTTGATTGCCTTGAGCTGGCCAGCTTGCACAGTGTCAGCAAAGGCATGGTTGGAGAGTGCGGCCACCGTGGTGGCTACTACGAGATGGTTGGCTTTGATCCAGAAGTGCGCACCCCGAGTTTCCCGAGAATGCGCGTGTTCAGTACTGATGATATGTTCACAGGTGGTGGCGCAGATTTACAAATTTGTGAGCATTATGCTCTGTCCGCCAGTGGTTGGTCAATGCATTGTGGAGATGATGGTCAACCCCCCAAAGGAGGGCGAGCCATCTTACGACCTGTACCGCCACGAGTACGACGCAATCTACAACAACCTCTACGAACGAGCGCAGGCACTGTACAAGGCTTTCAAAGAGATGGAAGGGGTTGAGTGCCAGTCTCCACAAGGGAGCATGTATCTCTACCCAACCATCAACTTGCCGCAAAAGGCTCACGAAGCGGCGAAGAAAGCCGGCAAGAACCCTGACGACTTCTACTGTCTTGAGCTGCTTGATGCTACCGGCGTGTGCATTGTGCCAGGCTCGGGCTTCGGACAACGAGAAGGCACTCTGCACTTCCGGACGACCTTCCTGGCTCCTGGCACCGACTGGGTTTCCCGCATTACAGCATTCCACAGTGGCTTCATGGACAAGTATCGGTGAGCATCGTCCACGATCGACTACCACAAGGACGACACATGTGGATGGCGCTGTCACACGCAGCTCGTTCGCATGATGAATGTGATCGCAGGTATTTCTGCACCCAGGCACTGTGGAGGCCGAAGGCACAATGGAGAGTTGTGAGGGATTAGCGAAATAACGTAACGCGCATATGAATGCAATGAAATTCCCATGGCGCAGCACCCGTGTACATGTCACATTTATTTCACACCGATCCATATCATTGACTTTGTCCTCGATCACATGGGTGGAAGCAGCATATATACGCGAATCAATAACGATTGAAAGCACCACAGGTAATGAATGATTTCGGAACGAAGCCCTCCTAACTTTCCCAAGTGGGCAACTTGTTCGGTACCTCGAGCTAGGTACCTACCGTACCAATAGAATCATGACACCTTGCCCGGCTTGGAAGCTAGTATGCACCTCAACTTAACCTGTACCTCCTCTCCACTACATTTTGGCATGATTTTGGGCGCATCTTTGTCGAGGAAGCTACCTTACCTTACCCACCCAGGTACATTACCTTCCATACCTCCCTTCGAAATTCCGCCAATCCCACCTGCTGCTCCACGCTCTCACCATCAACACCACCATCACCATCACCATCACCGTCACCGCCACCGCCACCGTTACCGCCATTGTCGCTCCTCCAACTCGCCGTCGCCGTCGTCGTCGCCGTCACCGTCGCCATCACCATCACCGTCGATTCGACCTACTGCACGCGCATGAACGTCTAACCGATTATTCCGCCTCGCAACGATCAATCGCCTCCCCAATATTGTCTACTCCCACTCGGTATCCTGATACAGTATGGCCACTACCACGAACGGCAACAGCAATGCCGCTACTGAAGGCATGAGCGCGGCGGAGCGCCTGATGCAGGCCCACAATGTCACCATTGAAGACGCAGTTGACGAGGACCTGCCTGTTCCCGCCGCGAGCTCCTCGGACGCCGCCTCTGGCGCTGTCTCTGGCTCTGAGCCCAGCAGTAACGGCACCGGCATTAAAGCTGCGGGCAAGCAGCCTGTCCGTGATGCGCCTGCGCCTGCCGCCAGTTCTAACAGGCCTGCACTGGACACTCAATCTGAAGAGTTGTTCCCATCATTGGGTGCTTCCAAGGCGCCGACCACAGGCTCAAGCATGTGGTCCAAGAAGCCTGCCGCTATCGGTAAAGCTAATGGTACTGCAACTGCCGGAAAACCAGTGAATGCAGCTTCCCGCTCCGCAGCCCCCAGCGCTGGGTTCCAGAGCGGATCTGGCCTTGTGAACCTCCCTGGTCGAAACAGCGAGAGCATCGTGCTTCCCTTGTCCGAGATGAAGCCACGCAAGGAGCTGAAGAAGCCCGTGGCGGACATCCTTCGCGACATAAACAAACGTAGCAAAGCTTCGGTTGTGATGAAACCTGGTACGAATGGTGCCTTCGTCTTTGAGGGCACGGGACCCATCGACGCTGTGCGGTCGGCTCTGAAGGAAGTTGCGGGTGAATTATATGCTAAGGTAAGCAGAAAACATCCTTGGGCCCAACCGTGCGCGCTGATTCCCTTTAGAAATCCGAAAAAGTACCCGTGCCCATGAGTGTCCGTGGTAGGATCGTGGGGAAGCAGGGTGCCACCATCCAGGCTATTTCCAAGAGAAGTGGTGCTCGTATCAATATTTCGAAGCAGGAGGCAGCGGAAATCCTCGAGGATGATGACATGGATGCCTCCGTGGATGTAATGATCGAAGGCGACCCCATGTCCGTCAGTCTGGCGAAGCAAGAGATTGAAAAGATCGTGAACGAGCATTCATCCTCTGTCAGCTCACGTCTTCGGAACGTACCACCGGAGTACTACCCTTTCCTTGCTGCGCGGGACAACCAGCGTCTCCACGATCTGCAGCAAGGTCGCGACCTCAGAATCAACATCCCACAATACCATGTCTGGAAAGATTCTTTGCCAGACGCTTCCGTCGATCGCCAGCCTGCGGCCTTTAAGCCCCAGACGGGACTACCGATCCAGCTCGCTGGAGATCGATATGCAATCGCTGAGGCCAAGGCAGAGATTGAGCGACAGGTGCGAGAGCTGGAGCAAAAGCTCACCCTGGAGCACATTTCTGTAGAGAAAGGTAGGCACCAGTTCATCGTCGGTGAAAAGGGCAAGGCCTTGCACGACTTCCTACAGGAAACTGGCTGTTCCGTGATACTGCCACCGGACGGGAATGACAGTGAGACCCTCGCCGTTATTGGTCCGGCGGACAAGATCGAAGAAGCCACGAACAGAGTGTTGGAACTTGCGTCGAGCATGGCTATGGCTAGTGCTGATATTGCACGAGCTCACTCTGGCGCACCGAGGGGCGCAAATGTACACGCCCGTGAAATCACGCGATACTTGCAGCAACGCAGTGCTTTGCAAGATCTAGAGCGTGTCCACGACGCTCGCATAGTGCCTGACAGCACGGGTGCCTGGCAGATTTACGCTCGTGATGGTAAGAACGCCATCAAAGCTCGTGCCGACATCATGAACCTCGTCGCTGGACATCCACCCAGCCGCTTCCAATCAGTTCAGGTTGACCCATTTTACCATCAGCACATCCGAGAAAACGCGGCGCCACAAATTCGAGAAAGGCACGGAGTTCGAGTAGTGATGCCTAATGAGCTGAGCGATGAGCCTGTGCTTCTGGTCTTCGAGGGTCGTGTGCCTTCACCTGACTACCAGTTACCACGTGGAGTTCCGCAGGCACAACAGGTACAGGCTTTTGGACAGGCCCTGCAGCAGGCCCAGCAGGAAATCGATGCTCTTCTCAAGGGAAGACCTGACATCGTGTCCAGGCAGGTGGACGCTCCAGCCAAGTTCCACGACAAGATCAGACGGCACATTGATCAACATCATCAGGGACTCGCTGCCGGCCAACTTCCTGTTCAAGTCTCATATGGTGGTCAACGTCAGGCGGAGACGAGACGCACTCCAGAACCCAATCTAGATCTGCGCGGACCAGCAGACTCCGTCGAGACTCTTCTGGCCAGTCTTCTTCCCTTCATTGAGCAGGAGCATAAGGATGAATTAGAGCGTGACTTTAAGCTTAGCTTCGAGTTTCCACAAAAGCATGCCAACCACTTGATTGGGCGCAAGGGCGAACACATCAACGGGCTCCGCGAGAAATTTGATGTCGACATACAGCTCAATGATGGACAGTGCGAAATCAAAGGCCCACAGGCCAAGGCAAATCTATGCAAGAGCCACATACTTGGCTTGGTCAAGAAGCTCGACGACGAAAAGACCCATCATCTCAACATTCCTCAAGAATTCCACAAAGACCTCATTGGGGCACAGGGAAGTCAGGTGAATCGTCTCCAGGAAAGATATGGTGTTCGAGTGCAATTTCCCAGGAACAAGCTGGGAACTGAGGATGAGCCGGCGGTGACAGAAGGGACTAACCGTCGCGAGACTCAAAAGGCTTACGAAGTCATTGTCAAGGGCCCTAGCAAAGGCGCAGACGGTTGCAGAGAGGAACTGCTTAGCCTGCTGGAATATGTCAAGGATAATTCCCACAGTGCTGTCGTGTCAGTCGCCCAGAATCAATTGCCGTCACTGATCGGCGCAGGCGGTAAAGAAATGGACGCCTTGCGTCTAGAGACTGGCGCTCAGATCGACGTGCCGAGTGCAAGGGACGCTGCTGGTCCAGAGGGCCGTGTCGACATCAAGATCAGAGGGTCGAAGAGGGCAGTTGATGAGGCAAAGAAGTTGGTCCAGGAGAAAGCCAAAGTTTTCGACAACACTGTGACCCGGGTCCTGGACGTCGAGCGGAGGCATCATCGTCACATAATTGGGCCACAGGGAAGCCACTTGCGAAACCTGATTGTACAGGCTGGTGGACCGGAAGACACACGTCTTCACAACCGCATGATTCGCTTTCCAAAGAGCGACGCCGAGGGCAATGAAATTCGGGTAGAAGGCCAGAAGGCGGTGGTAGACAAGATTTGCGCCGCGATTCAGGCAGTGGTTGCTGAACACGAGTCGCAGACTACGGAGATCCTTGAAGTCAAGCCCGACAAGCACCGACTACTCATTGGACGCGGCGGTGAGACGCGACGGCACATGGAGCAACAATTCAACGTGTCGATCAATATTCCTCGGCAGAGTGAAACTGGACCGCAGCGCTCTCAGGTGCGCATTACAGGCCAGCCGGCAGAGGTGCAAAAGGCGAAAGAACACATTGTCGAAATTACAAAGGACCTCGAGGGCGAAACGGTCGGTGTGCCCCGGAAACTCCACCACATCATCGCAGACAATGGGCAGTTCTTTCGTCGTTTGAGAAACGACCACAAAGTCACAGTCGACCACGATGGCCAACGGCCGCCCCCGAAGCAGGCGATGCCGGCGCCTAGCCGCGCGAATGGAGCAGGTGCTATGCCCCTGATCACCGACGAGCCCTCGGACGCTGCCAATAGCCACTCGTGGGAAGCGCACGATCTTCACGGGTCTTCTGAGGAAGGAGAGATTCCGTGGGTATTGTCGGGACCTTCGCCAGAGGCGGTACAGGCTGCTCGTGCGAAGCTAGATGCTGCAATGGCAGAAGCGAGTAAGCAGGACACGATCGGTTTCCTGATTTTGCCCGACCCTCGAGCATACCGCCATGTGATTGGACCAGGTGGCAGCGAAATCAACCGCATTCGCAAGAAGACGGGCACCAAGATCCAAGTGCCGCGCGACCAAAGTGCCGGCGAGGCGATTGAGATCCAGGGCTCGAAAGAAGGCGTGCACCAGGCAAAGGAGAGCATATTGGAAGTTGTGCAGATGAACGCATAGAACAGCGGGTATCCTCGGTACCGACATCGTTGAAGGAGAATGTGAGCATGATTTCAGCTCCACGAAAAAGCTTGCCAATGTATATATCTCGCTGCAATACTACTTAACGTCTTGTTGAGGTGAATTTGGCCTCGACTCTGTACATGTACTAGGAGGTAGTACATGTAGTTTTCCCTTTCCGCACGTGCTGTCCCGCCTCGAGGAGTCACGTGGTCCACGCAACCCGCGATTCAGGCTCTCGCTGTCTTGGCATAGTGCACGATGGTGACGATCGACAGTTCTTTTTCTACAGACACCGTCCGTCCTGGCTGAACACAGTGCGGCCATGGCAAAGCGCAAACGAGACGACGGAGATGGAGCAGGAGATGACGCCGGCACTGGCGCTGGAGCTGGAGCTGGAGCTGGAGATGCAGATGCGCCCAATTTCCGGCGGCAGCGACAGATCATGGCTGCATATGTGCAAGGCGCTCAACAGCTGGAAAAGGCCTTCAAGCTGGCACGTGGCTTCGAGCGACAGAAGCTGGGCCGTCGCAGAAAGAATGCGCTCGCAGAAGCAAAGGTGAAAGAGGCAAAGGGAAATGCGGACACCATGGCAAAGAGGTCAATAGAGGATGAGGTAGCTCGCATTGACGCAGAGGTGGCTGCGCTCAAGACGCTGGATACGACGCGGTCGGCACACAACTTCCTGGCCAAGTCGCTGCTCAAGATCAAGGCTGTGCAGGTAGCACCCGATCTTCCTGCCGACATCAGCTCCCCAAAGCCTGTGTCGTCCGACTCCGCCATGCTGAACGTGCACGCACGACTATGTAACTCGAATCCCGTCAAAGCTGCTCTACCGGCTGCTGCTGCTGCTGTCAAGAGCGAGTTCGGTTTAGTGCCAAACGGCCAAGATGTGTATGCGGCGAAGAGAGCTGGCGTGCATTCTGCAGACGTAACCAAGGACGATGGATCTGAGAGCAATGACAATGACGGCGGAGACGACGAAGTCGACCACGACACAGGTGACGGTTCGGATGTGGACATTGCAGACCTAGAGCGGCAGCTGGAGCAGGAAGGAGTGACGCGCAGCAGGCCGGGCAAAAATCACGAGCCCACAAAACTATTCTTGCCTACTTTAACAATGGCTGGCTACGTGTCTGGAAGCGGATCCGATCTGGACGACGACGATGTCCACAACACAAAACCGGCGAAGAACCGGCGTGGTCAGCGAGCACGTCAAGCTATCTGGGAGAAGAAGTATGGCAAGAGAGCAAAGCACGTTCAAGAGCAGGCTACAAAGCAGGGCCGCGACGCCAAACGTGGTGCCGCCTCCTTCAGCAAATTTGCCAAAGATGCAAATGCAGCACCGCTGGGGAAGCAGAGACCTGAGCTCGGACTGATCAAGAGCGCCGAAAGGTCCAAGCGGTCCCGAGATGACACTGGACCTCTGCACCCCAGTTGGGAGGCTGCTAAACGAGCCAAAGAGAAGAAGATCGAGAAGATTGAATTCGCGGGCAAAAAGATCGTCTTCGACTGAGCTATCAAGGATTTATATACTGGTCTTGCAGCTTTTCATTAGCGTAGCTGACGGCCCTGTTGCTGCGTAGGAATTGTCATGTGGCAGACTCCGGCTCTCCCTCTGGTACTAGAGGGCATTCTCTGCAAGTGAGTTACGGTGGAAGATCATCTCCTTTGTTCCCTGCCGCAGCCTGCTGAATTCATTTCCAGGATTATCTGCTCAGCCCTGCGAAAACATCTGGTCTCTGGCCAAGTCGCACCATCATCCCCTGCATCACGCAGGCGGTCTGCTAATATGCGTCCACGATCATATGGGTCAATCCGATGTATGGCTGCACTAATAAAGCAGTCTGCGGGGTGGTCGTTCAATCGATCATAAGCTTCCCACACGATCTCGCAAGAACTCTACGGCACTGCTGCCACAGCGCAGAGTGGAACCAGTAGGCGTTTTGGCCAAGATACTGCTTCTTAAAAAGGGGCAAACCTGAGGTTGCTGAGTGCAACATCTGGACACCAAGAAGTATTGCCACTTGCATCCGTGCATCGATCGACGCTGCATCTTCTGAACTGTCATCCGAAATGCTCAATCAATTGCGCCGGATGCACTCAAACTCTCAGAGATCTAACGTGGAATCTGTCATAGACCGCCACTTTCGAAAGTCTTGCAATATCACGCCATCGTTGTACTTCGGGTATCTGTCACTATTGATGGGAGGATGCTTTCCACTGGAATCAACTGTGTTTCCACTGAGTACTTGTATCAGCGCGACAGGCGCGCCACTAGAGTTTGGCTGTGCGCTCCTGATGGGTCGTGTAAGTGTGTAGGCGCTGGGAGGCAGTGTGCACATTTACCTCTTGTAGCCGTAGGGCTAAAATCAGTCACAGAATGTGTCTTTCCCTGCGATGATACAATTGGGCCGTGTGAGACTGCATACGCAGGCGTATTGGTCACAAAGTATAGCATCCGGTGGGCAGACGCTCGTCTACAGAACTAGATATGAGCACAGAAGACTTAGAATGCAGTTCCATTGCTTACGCATAAGACCAACAGGGCATTGGCGCGTGGCGAGCGTTCCAGGTTCTGTTTCCCGCCTGCTACCCATCGAGGTCCGGCTGCTGGAATTATCTCGATCTTCCACCACCAATGTCCTGGCCCAACTGCAAACGTGTTAACTGATGCCGGAGACGGTAGAGACACTTAGTTGATCACATACCCTGTAGCCGCCGATCTTTTCCCACTCAACCCGCTGCCGCGTGACAGGTAGTTGCCGCCTCAAGCCTTTGAAGCTGCCCTCGGCCAGGGCGGTAAATGATCGATTGAGGTTCTCTTGAAACTTGTTCTCTGCTTTTGATATCTCTCGCACGATGCTATCTCCACTGCCCGAGGCAACGTGCACCTCGCTCTGTTTTGAGGTCGACATGCGGACATTACCGTCTTCGTAGTAGTGCACATCTGCCTTGACAGTCCCGCGCAGTGTGCCAGAGGCAGGTGTGTAGATGTAGGTGCTGCGCCAGCGGCCATTCCAGAAGTTCTGTGGACTGTATTTGTTGGCGACAAGCACGAGAGCAACAGCGGCATCGTCGTCGGCGGGGTAGACGCCAATGGCAGAGGAGGGAAAGTGCTCGGCGGCGGCAGCGTCGAGCGCCTTGAGCAGCGAGCGAATGAGGTCCGCATTGGCAGATTCGAGCGGATACTGCTGCGTACCAGACGCGTGATAGGAGGCATGGTCGACGGCGAAGGACGTCTGGCTGGCGGTGTCGAAGTAGCGGCCGTCGGGCAGGGCGTTGTAGGGCGTGAGGGGAATGTTGCTGCCGCCACTGCTGCCGGGCAGCGTGACGGTCATGTACTGCTCCTCGTTGTACTGAGCAAAGGCCGGTTCGAGCGAGGCGAGGATGCTGGGCTCGTGGCCTGCCAGCACTTTGATATCATTAACCACATTGGCAAGCTACATCACCGCCTTCATCAGCACACGCGACGGCAACACCACGAGCGGCCGCTTCCTACCAACCTCTCCTGGTGGCGCCGATTCGATAAATGCTGCCACAGTGGCTGCTTTGGCGGTGCTGGCCATCTTGCGCTCGTATTAACTGGGTGTCGACGTCCAAATAATCATCGAAGTCAGGGCAGGTAATGTAGGTAGGGTAGGTACATTATGTACAATACATGTAAGGCACGGCACGTACCCGATGTAGGTAGACGCCAAGTTCACCGTTGATCACACGAACGTCACAATGAAACACGCGTGGAGTAACAGTTCGGTTGTGGTCGTGAGGTTGCTGATACAGGACAGGTACATGTATGTGCGCACTATTCGCACCGATTCCATTTCATCTACATAGATATGATACACTGGCAGCCATACAGCCAAACTGTTCGATGAACCTCCTAACCCGCGGGCATGCATGCATGTTCCAAGTGTGTGTGTGCATGACGCAGCCTTCACTCGATGCTCATTTTCATGAGCTCATCTCTGGTGTCAGCCATGGGCTGCAAACCCAGCTTCTTGCCCTGGCTGACCAAGTTGCCTGTGCCACCTCCTCCAACGCCGCCTCGAGCGCCTTGGGCTAGAGTTCCTGATTCACTGCTGACAGAGGCCGTTTTGTGCGTCTTCTCCGGCGGTTGACCCCAGCCAGCACTGCCATCGCGGGTCGAGGGCGAGTTGGTTAGCACAGGGCTGTTCTGCGCAGTGCTCATTCCTGGCGATACAGCTCGGCGTTTGATGGTTCCAATGTCGAAGTCGTCTTCGCGTGGTCGCTTCTTGAACTTTTGAAGGTGCATATCATCGCTGAGCACCGCGCCTGCCACACCGGCGCTGTTCGACAGAATCGCTTCTGAAGCATCAGAAGCAGACGAGCGCGCCCGTGGACGACGCCATGTGGTGAAATCCCCAAAGGGTGAGTCCATATTCGTGTCCGACATGGCGCTGCTGCTCTGCCTGTTGAACATCACGGGTGGCGGGGTGCGCGTTAATGGATCAAATCGTTGCCAGTACTCCAACCCACCGCTGTTTCGGCTCGCATGATCAGAAAAGGTTGCACCTAGTCCCAACCATCGAGTGCTGGTTGTATCGCTGTCCAGGTCTCGACCAAAATCTTCCTGTGCGCACTCGGGCACAGCTGGAAGTAGGTTTGGCGACGAAGCTGCCGTTGAGCTCAAAGGTCGGTCGTGATGCCCATCCAGCTCGCCAACGCTGTTGTCACGCTCGCGTACCTGTCGAATTGTTTCAGCTTCTCGCCTCGACTCAGAATCAACTGGAGCTGCCTCTTCGATGAGAGCCGCTCGAATACGGGCAAAGCCCTTGGTCTTAGGCAAGAGATTGCCTCGACGTACTACTGGTCGACGGACCACACCCGGGGTTGCAGGCGCAGTGGAGGTTGCCTCGTCTCCACTGTCGTTGCCGCTAGAGAGCTGGAGGCCATCAGTGCCCATGGCCAGGCTTTCACGTCGACTCCGCGCGGCATTCGTCATATTCAAGAAATTCCCACTACCAGTTGTCTCTATACTGCTCATGGGTGGTGGCGAAATGTTACGAGGTGATGCTACCGAGTTGTACCCACTTCCACTGGCACTGCTGGAGCTTTTTCGGCTCCTACCTTTGACAGTCTTATGCAATCGCGTACGTCTGATGGTTTTGAGCAGAGAAGCTTGAGCTGGCGAGAAGTGACTGCCAGTTCCCCAGGTTGGAGCAGTTGGCGTCAGAGGGGTATAGGTCGACTGCTGGAAAGGCGTTGGTGCGAAGGCATTCTGCAGTTTGTGCACCTGTGGCGTGGAGAATGCTGGATCTTCGACCTCATCTCCACCCATGCTTGCGTCGCCATCACTCTCCGAGGTTTCACTGCCCGAACCCATCATGTGTGCGCTGCCTACCGAGCTGCCCACAGTACTCTTCTCATGCGCCTGAGCAAGAGAGCCCCACGGCGTCGAGCCAAACGCTGCGAGACTGGGTGAGTCAAGAGCCATGGCGCCAGATGACAGCCGGCGCGCAGGTATGGGCATGGCCTTGTGCGAGATGACCGGCGAAGAGTCGGGACTGCTCTCGGCCAGCGTGGAGTGGTGTAGGGTGGTACACGCGCGACTGAAGTCCAGACCGCGAGAGTGTCGCGGAATGGCAGGCGAGTGCGGTGGCACTGGAGGCAGCGAGACAGCAGACGTCGGTGGTGGAAGTTGCAAGGTCAAGCGTGAGACCAGGTCGGGTGGTCGCCGTGGTGTAGTAGGGACCATGGAAACATCGCGCCCTGCGTCCGCCTCGTGCTTGCCATTCTGGACCATTGCAGCCCGGTCATCCGCTGGTGTGTCAAGGTGCGGCTCATTCTCGTTTGCGCCCAACTCGTGCGTGTCGTGCAGAGAATTCATCCCGTATCGCTTCCATGAGGCGAGGAGGAGGAGGAGGAGGAGGAGGAGGAGGAGGAGGTGGTGGTGGTGGTGGTGGTGGTGGCCTGATGGCAGGGTGCTCCGCTCTCGTCCGGAACAGTCTTGACCACTACCTCCTAGCGTCAGTGGGGTATTTGCTCTCGTGACGGCGGGGGGCTATTGCTCGTGGTGGCCAGCCACGTGCTATGTTCCACTTTCTGTGCACACGTTGCTCCGAGATGTTCTTGTAACATACAACGATAGGTACCTCCTAGGAGTTGCCGTGTAAGTCATTCTCGCGCCTGGTCCGTCCTCGGCGCGATCGCGTGAACTAGAACTACGTCAGCGGGCCGGAAACTCTCGTCCACAATGAACACGGCAGTGTGGATTTATGATGGAGAGATGCAACTCTCTATACACGTGCAGGCTACCGGAGATACCTATGAGTAGGAGCTATATGTATGTTGATGGCTGAGTATGAGCGAAGATAATGACAGTGCACCGACAACAACGAACAGCACTCAGTTGCTCCGACCGCAGATTTCAGCCGCGCGATCCACGTCTGCCCAAGTCGCCTCCCAGATATTGAGCACTTCTAGTCTCCACTTCTCATGTTCATGGCGCTTCATCTTCACGATAGCCCGACAAAGACGCCCCGAAGGTGATGTGGTCAAGAAAGCCCGACTATCGAGGTCCCAGAGATGGGCTTGGTTGTAGAGCTCGAACGTGCCCTCCAAGATGGGAGGCTTATCGTGATAGATGTCGGCGAAGACGAAGTGCTGTTTGCGGCCAGGCGGCTGCTCTCTCCACGATGAGGTGACACGGGCATATAGCTCAATGACAACACTGCTGTTGGTTCGCACAGCTCGACTTCCAGTGTTGAGCGCTTCTCCAAGCCGGAAACACGTACGCAGAAGTGTAGCCTTTGATGCGCCAGCGATGGACGATCTGTCAAGAATGGGCAATGGGCAGGTCCGGCGCACGATAGGCTTGCGGACTTGCGAGGCATCTGGCTTATGCTGATCTGTTGCCACAGCCGTCAATTGTGATTCACCCATTCGACATGCACGTGATAATTGCAGATCTTACCAAGAAAGCGTCTCTCTGCGCTGGAGAGGAGTGCGCCTCCGTAGTCTTCATACTCATCCACGTCACGCATATTTTGCTTGTGGCTCCGTGGAGGCGGAGTCAGTATACGTTGGGTGCTTTCTTCTTCGGACTCCACCACCAAGTCGGCCAACGCTGCCTCGTCAAGTGCGTCGGCGAGCGTAGGTACATCGGCATCAAAGATACTTTGGGTGCGCAGCATTTCGGGCTTCTCCGATTCTGGCAACGGAGTGCTGGTGCCTTTTCCTGCCAACTCTAGCATGGAATCCGGCATTGCAAAGGACTCTGTTGTATCTGAGTGCATGATATGGCTTGCATGCTTACCATTTGGACCATGAACGAACAATGTGTTCCTCCGTGTCTCGTCGTCCACTTTGGCTTTGCTCCACAAAAGATGAGTAGACTCGCCTCTGGCAAAGGTGTTCGGGACATCTAAGTCTCTGCCTTCGGCCTCGTGAATAAAACTATCAGTAGTTTCAGTCGACACTGGTGGCAGAAGAGGCGTGGAGAAGTCCACTGCACTTTGTACAATGGTACTCGACATAGTGTGGTAGAGCGTGCAACCCCGGCCTCCGCCAGCCTTGACAACGTCGAGAGATGTGCGCATCGATGTTGAATCGAGAACGTCCATGGAAGTCGTGGGTGCGTAGACAGAGACTGCATTGACTTCCACTTGATTCGACCGAGAACTTGCATCTGCTGGTTCGGCAGCAGCGGAGCTCACCTTGTTCCTCTTTCGCACCGATTTGGTCGACTGGCGGGTCGAGCTCTGCTCACGTCTCACGGGCTGATTTGAAAGATGCGCGGTCTTTTGCCGAGCAGCTTGGTCAACCGGCGCAGTGGCAGTGACAGTGCTGTTCGATCTGCGACGCTTCGAATGCCGCGGCTGCGATTCAACGGAGACATATTTCTTCTTCTGACTCTTCGCAGCCGTGCGGAGCAGGTGAGCAGCCACAGCAGGCAGCCTCTCTTCAGCACGTTCGCTGGGTCCCAGGTATTCGGTGTTTCGTCGAGGGTCCTGCGGAGGCGAACCCGTTGCTGCGCCGACTGCGCCCAGAAGCGGCCGTTCAGGCACGGGTGCTCTGTTGATGGCAGTGAAGCCGGCCATGACGATGGGAGGTCGGAAGGAGGGATTGAAGGACGTGAGTCGAGACTGGAGGAGAGGTGATCAGGTACTTACCGGCACAGGTAGATACCTGAATGTACCGTACCACCTAGGTAGGGCAGGTACATGTAGTTAGTGATGTGGTCACGCGAGGATGCAAGTGCAGCCGGATGACCCTTTCCTCGCCCGCGTGGGGCTCCTGCCTTACCAAAGTTACCTCCTACCTCTACCACCACCTACCTCTCTAGGCTCCAGGCTCCAGTGGAGAACTTCAGAGTGCATCTACACTCCTACATATACCTCATTTTGACCTCCGGCGCCCTTCTGAGAGACTATATCACGGTAGACTGACCGCTGGCGAGTGCAAGTCGTCGAGGCGCCGACCACAAGAATGTTCAGTGGCTCGGTGAGTGCAATCAATCGCCTCTTGGTGCCAAGAAACCCGTTGTGGTCCCCGACTGTCGCGCATTCTGAATATCCGGGTTGAGACTGGCCATGTATACCTATCTGGGGTGGCGACGATGAGGGCTGGTGGGTTTCCATGTCTTGTCGTGCGGTGAGCGCTGACGTGAGACGACATTGCAGCGCAAGCCATACTCGGCAATCACGGTCCAGGTCGATCGCTTGACAAGTGAGCAGTGCGAAGAGGACGATGTCAGTGGCATCGTGGACCTCATCGAAGTGATTCGTATCCAGAGCGGCGGTCCGACAGAGGCAGCTCGAGCATTACGAAAAAAGCTGTGAGTACATGTACTGCAAGCAACCTGCGCCGGGGCGGGTTCCAGCTGATTGCCGCAGTAAATACGGCAATCCTCATCGACAGGTCCGGTCATTGGTGATTCTCGATGGCCTCATTCAAAATGCGGGCGGAAGATTTCAAAGAACGTTCGCGGACGAGCCGTTGCTCGAGCGATTGCGTCTCATGGCCCGCGACGACACCGTCGATCCACACGTGCGACAGAAGTGCAAGGTCCTCTTTGTCCAATGGGCCAACGCGTACAAAAATACCACAGGCCTAGAGCGGATCGCCAATCTATATAAGGAATTCCCCAAAACACAGAGGCCCGTCGTTGCACGCCAGAAAGTACTGAAAGATACAGAGCCTCCCGAATCTCCCTTCGCGGAGAAGGAAACGCGGTCACGATCAAATTCACAACAGAAACCCGTTCAATCGAGCTCTACTCGACCGCTAAACCTGACTTCCAGCTCCCATAGCTTTTCTTCGAAGCTTTTCAAGGAGAAGAAGGCTGGGCCGCAGAAGGCCTTCAATCTGAGCAGGGAGAAAGAAGGCATGACCAACGCCCTTGCGCAGGCCTCTATGGCTTCGACCAACCTACTGAACGCATTGCAATTGATCAATCGTGAGACTGAGCGCATTTCGGAGAACGCGGAGGTTGTGAGGCGTCTCGAAACATGCAAAGCCCTCAGACGCAAAATTCTATACTACATACAGCATGTGGAATCTGACGATTGGATTGGCAGCTTGGTCAATGCGAACGATGAGCTCGTGAAGGCTCTCACCGCGTACGAAATCATGGATAGGAGTATCGATGATGATAGTGATAGCGATGCTTGGGAGGCGGCGGGGAACTCCGCTGGCCCCATCACCGGCCCTATGGCTAGCACTGAGCAACAGCTGGCTGGGCTCTCCATGTCAGATGAAGCCGCTCCTACGAAGCCTGCTAGATCGACGATGAAGATGCCCATGCCACCACCACCGCCACCACCACCACAACCAGTCCCTGCGAAAACGACGGGTGGCTCGTATGACGACGAAGATCATGATGAGGACGACGATCCCTTTGGGGACGCAAATGCTGTACAGACACCAACGATTGAGCGCTCGGGCCTGACATGGAAGGAAGTGTGATGGAGATGTACATGACATTGAAATCATATGTCTAATTTGTGTTGGACAGCTCTTAGCAGTCGTCTGAAGTAAATACATTATACATGTAGTTTTACAAGCGCGGATTTCAAGGCCGGCAACTGCATGTCTGTGTGCACGAGGCAAAGTGGTATCCATGGATCGTACCTTATGCTTGCTGCCTTTATGATGCTTCGCGTCTCAGCTTCCAATGTGGTCTACAGTTTGCGATATGGCCCTGGTCTGTACCTCCTAGGTAGGAGGTACCCATATTGAGTTCTCGCAGCCGCTGCCAACCTACACTGCCTGATTGTATCACGTGGTGTAATGACGTGGTCAAAAGTGGCGTTGCTACCAAGGCAGGCACGAGAACTTGGAAGATTTCACAAGTACAGGTATCATAGATATAACAATACAGGCAGTGCAGCTACCGTACCTTGTTGATCGTCTGACCACTTCACCTCGACATCATACCCAACAGTTCACAGCAGATACACACCCGTCCATCACCACCAGCACTACCATCACCACCAGCATCACATCGCAGCTTCGCTCCAATTTCTGGCAAATACCGTGCCTACTATTCCGGCCCCGCATCCATTTGCACCCAATCAGCGACAACGATGCCTCCATCAACAACGTCAGCGACCTCATCGAGCACATCCAGCGCGACCAAAGGCATTAAAGGGCCGGTCAAATGTTGGTGCGGCGACGATTGCCAGTGCTGTCTGATTCCTTGTGTACGTGGCCAGCGAAAGACCTCACTCATCCTCTTCTCGTTGTGATTTTGGATCGACTGATATTGAGCGCTACAGACTGTCATGTAAAGCACCGATCAGAGACAGAGAGACACAGGGAGAAGGGGGAGACACAGAGAGAGAGAGGAGGTCTGGGAGGATTTGATTGGCCGACGGGAGTCATTCCAGCACGATGCTCACGTGGTATTAATTCATGGGGGGTATCACATGCGTTGACAATGCTGCTACGTGCTCCATATTCCGTTTGCTCCACTCCCGCCAAGCCATGTCATGACTTCAATACACATACCTATCTTACCTATACATCACGCGAACGCTCAACAGAAACGGCTACTTTATGCAGCCCGTAATGGTACACTGTACGTGCCTTGGCCGAGTCCTAGTCTGCCACTCCATCGCCGTTGATCGGCCTGAAAGTCTTCGTTGAGCTCGATCAATTGCTCTGTCTGGATGCGGAGGCTCTCCAGGGTACCCTCGAGGGTTAAGCCATTATGAGCATCGCTATCACCCATCATCATGCCAGGCAGCATGTCCTCGTCCGGGCTTGGCGAGCGGAAAGGATCGGCGAGCGAGCCCTGAGACTGGGTGCCCGCCAAGCCCGCCGCGCTGCTGGCTCCCTGCTGCAAGGCTATAAACTCATCGTGATGATTGCGAAGCGCAGAGCGGAGAATGGCGTTGTCCTCTCGCAATCTCTCGATTTCCTGAGCTGGTGTCCAATGCGCGTCAAGCGAAGAATGTACCGGATGGCGCGCTTCTGATCCCTCGGACTCACTGTCCGACATCTCGCAAGACCTTTCAGGGCGGTTGACAAACACATGGGAGAGGCTTTGCGGAGTTTGTGATGCTTGATTTTGATAATTGGCTGACCGCAGAGTCGCAATCGCAGCTTCGTGCTGCGTCCGCAGTGTTTCCAGCGCTTCTTCGTGTTGTCGTGCGTGCTCCTCGGCCGCCTTGCCCGCCTCCTTGATCGCCGCAGCTTCGACTTGGGCGACATGAGCCGCGTGAGCCTCGACAATTTCCTGCATTTCATTCATGTGCTCACTAGTCATCGCACGAAGGGCCCGGTCATGGTCATGCTTCAAAGTCGTCTCCGTCTGGGAGACGGCCGCGGCCTCGACTTCCGCAATCTTGACTGCATGTCCCACTTCGGCCTCGAGCATCTGGCGGGCATGAGCATCCGACATGTTCGAGATGGCGTTTTCATGCTCTTCCTTGAGCTCTGCCAGTGATATTTGCAAGCTTGTCCGCACGATCTCTGACTGTTTTGAATGCTCCTCGATCCTTCGCAGCTCCGTCATTGCCTTCTCATGCTCAACGCGCATGGCGCCAATAGTTCCCAGGAGATCTTCGCGAATGCTGATATACTTTCGGGCCTCGTCTGCCACGATCTGATGCTCGCCCTCCTTGAATCGGGCGAAGCTTTCCCGCAGCTCTTCATAGGCAGCCTCGTGCGTCGCCCTTTGTTGCTCCAGCTCCTGATGGTGCTCCATCTGCAAGTCTTGGAGCTTCTTTGTAAGGCTGGCGCCGTTTTGTACAACGGCCTCATACTCTTCTCGATCGACGCTTGTAGAAAGTTTCTGCCGAAGCTGCTCAGTCAACTCCTCATGTAGCGTTTCCTTGCGGCGTGCTTCCTCTTCGAAGTGCTCCGTCAGGCGAGTCAATTCGCTTGCATGAGTCGTGTCCTTCTCTGTGTCTTGTCGAGAGAAAGTATCGAGACGCTTTTGTAGAGTAGAAAGTTCGCTCTGAGCACTGGAGAGTGAGTTTTCGGCAGCCGCTTGGGACGACCGGGCTTCCTGCAACTCAGAAAGCAGCTCAGCAGAACGACTTTTGTTCTGGTCGGATTCCCGTTGCAAGTCATCGTATAGAGACTGTAGTATTTGATATTGATCGACTTGATGGCTAATTTGGTCGCGAGCACTGTTCGCATCCCGTAGCTGGTGCTGCAGAGCTTGTAGCTCGTTTTGTAGACCTTCAATAGTTGCGTTTGAACTGGCAGACTCGTCCGCAGCCGTGAGCTTACCATCCTCAATGGTCTGTTGAACTTCACGGACGCTGCACTGCAGTGTTTCGATGACACGTTGGAGTTCAGCTTCGTCACGCTGCTTTTCCACACGAATGCGCGAGGATTCCTCCTTCGCAGCTCGCAGCTCGTCTTCTTGCTGCAGTCTCATGCTTTCAAATCCCTTTCGATCATGGTCCCTTGTGCTAATCGCGTCGTCCAATTGCTGCTGGAGCTCAATGGTCTTGCTTTGTAGAGTTTCCAGTGTGGTGGCAAGCTTCGCTGTGTCTGCGTCGTTTTGCGACTGCAGGCGAACGATCTCGCGTTCACTCTCCTGAACCTTGCTGTTGAGAGACTCAATGATACCCTGTAACCGGGACGTCTCCTGCTCATGCTTGGCTTTAAGGTCCTCGTTGAGTTGCTGAGATTTCAGAACCTCTCCTTGAAGCTGCTCCGCTACGACTTGAGCGGCTTTGTCGTCATGCGAAACAACTGCGAGCTGGGCCTGGAGGCTCTCTATAAGTCTTGTTTGTTGTTCACTTGATTGGCGATGTTGCTCCAGCTCTGCCTCACGAAGCTCCTTCAGCTCATTAAGCTCACTGCGTACACTCTTTGTGGCCTCGTCTGCCTCGTCCATACGTCGCGTATACGATTGCAGCTGGAGAGAGTGCTGCTGCTGCAGTTGCTCCATGTCGGCCTCCAGTGCTTTGACAGTACTGGCTGAGCCTTCGAGGGCCAACGATGTTCGCTGCGAAGCCTCTTCATCGTTGACTCTGAGTATTGCTACCTCCTCTTGCAATCGTTTGCTGGTCCGTTCTGCATCTGCCGCCGCTGCCCGGAGTTCCTCTGTCTGCTGGTGTGATCGTTCTTGCACTTCTTTCATCTCGTTGTCGAACCGCTCCTGACTTTCAACCAGTTCGGCGGACAGCTTTTCTGCCTTATCTGCTGCGGCTTCACTACGCTGGCGTTCCTCGTCCAGCTCTCGACGAAGTTCGGCCGTGAGCTTTTCTGCTTTCTCCGCCGCGGCATCACTACGCTGACGTTCCTCATTCAGCTCTCGACGAAGCTCGCCGTCCTTTTGCACCTGCGCTTGGCTGTCCTCGTCCAGTTTCATTTGACAACGGTCGATCTCTTGCTTCAACTCTTCCACGACCTTGGCAAGAGAGTCCCGATCTTGCGACTTTTCGATCAGTTCCTGCTGTAACTCTTGCTCGTTTTGTGAGGCACGCTGTTTGCTCTGTCGCAGGGCCTCCTCGACGGCCTCGATCTTGACCTCCACACCTTCGAGTGAAGAAGATCGTCGGCGCTGACTCTCCAGATGGGCCTTCAGAGATTTAATCTCCGAGGAGAGTGTCTGGCGCACAGAGTCTAGCTCTGCAGCATGCGTCTGACGGAGAGCCTCAGTTTCGGCGCTATGCTTTTCTTGTGAAGCTATTATTGCTGCCGTTGCAGAGTTGCGTCGGGAAGAAGTCTTTGAGTCGTCCATAAGTGTGCGATTCTGTGTTTCTAAACGAAGAACTTCTGCCTGGAGAGTCTTAATCTCCGCCGACAACGCATCCCGGGCAACGCTTTCGCGCAAAAGATTTTGCGTAAGCTCTATCTCTCGCTGACTCTGCTGGTGCTCTGATGGCTTCGGCGCAGGCGCGGTAGCTGGCCTCTCAGTGCTGTCTGATTGTGCACGCTCATGACGCAAGAGCTTTGCAGGTCTGCGCTCAGCCTCGGCATCCGAGACAGCCTGCGGTTTCAGCAGCGGCGTGGCAGACTTCTTCGATCGGATCTCGAGCTTGCGAGGCGACGACGCCTGCAGTCCCGGCTCGGGCGCATCATCTTGCGTGTCCGTCGGGAGAGAGGCGGTGTCGGATGACTCTTCGGCAATGGTGTCACGAGACACGGGACGTGTCGTGCTGGCGGAGCTACGGGGGACGGGAGAAGAAGTGGTATTCGTAGGAGCATGAGCAGGAGCCGAAGCGGAAGGCTTACTGCCTGCCGTCGATAGTGGAGTGGTCTGTGACTTGGGAGGGGCGGTGGTGCTAGTGCTGCTGCGAGCTGCGGCAGAGGGCGTGACCGTGGTGCGCTTGGCAGCTAGACTACTCGTAGGTCGTCTGGACGCTGCAGTCGGTGAGGCGGTAGCCGTGGCTGTCGATGTCGTCGCACCGGCGATTGTGGTGCGTCGCGGCGGGGTGGTCTTCGTGGTAACAGAGGGCAGGGGCGGTTTGCGAGTGGTGGTTGACCGTGCCGCGAGGGTGGATGAGGATGTGCTAGTGCGCGACGCCGATGGTCTGACAGCGGTGGCGGTGGTGGTGGTATTGCCCGCATTACCGCTTTTGCTGGCGGTGCTCGGGGTGGTAGAGGTGGAGGAGGAGGCCGAAGTGCTCGTCCGGGCTGCTGCTGCTGGTCGAGTCGATGTCGACGTCGTCGGCTTCCGCGCGTCGGTCGAGGACGTCGGCGGTGGTTTCTTGGCGGCGTTCATCGAAGCATCGTCCGTCCGTAACCGCGTCGCCGGAGGTATACAATGAGGTAGTCTCCAATGCCGGTGGTTGTGTCTGGAAGACAATCTCGTGACCCTAAAGTAAGGTACGGTATAATTACAGGTACCTGGTACCTATTTGGGAAGGGGGGGAAAGATGGGGTGTTCTAGCGCGTTCGTCCCCGTCTTCCGAGGCTTTTCGCGCCGTCCGGGATGGGACTGCCCTGCTGCAGGGCAATCGCGGTGAATAATGTGAAGACTACATAATCGAGACTCACGTGACTACATAGGTATAGCTGAAGGTTAAGAACTTAAGAACTCAAGGTACCTATTATTCCAGTGGATCTCCATAACAACATTGAAATGGAGGCGTGGCCTTTCTCGTCCGTGCAGCAACAAACGATCCCGTCGGAACCTCGCCGAAACCTCGCCGGAACCTTCCCCAGGACGAAAGCCGCATCTGCGGGCTGTATAGAGAGAAAGAGAGGGACAGAGACAGAGGGAGGACACACAGAGCGGACAGTACATGATGCACCATGACGGCCACCGCCGCCGCCCATCAAGCCGATGGCGACGATGATGATGACGAGGACAACAATGACCGCGACAGCAACCCCATCAATGGAAACACCCGTCTGCCCACTCCATCGCCCACCCTGTCGCCCGCTGGAAGTGATTCGGATGCGCTGTATGATGGAGCTGGGCCCAAGCACAAACAGCGCCGCCGCAGCAGTGAAGCGACGCAGGCTCTCAGCTCTCAAGCACTGCACCATCTGACGGCCTCGCCCGAGTCGCTGCCGCTGCGATCGCTAGATGATGCTCTGCCTGCGCTCCGTGAGACGAGCGAGCAGCAGCAGCTCGGGATGGATCAAGACGCAATGCCAGCCACGGCGTCGCCCTCCGCCAGCTCACCCGCTCCTTCGCCACGGAGGGCGCCGCGACGCCAGTCTTCTCATCGAACTACAAAGCGCAACAAGCCTTCGCTTCCGCAGCTGCGCACTGACGAGCCACGCGAGAGGAGAGGCAGCAGCGTCACGCACAGAGCCTCGTCTACAGCAGGCGCACTTCGATCGCCCCTACCCTCCGTGCTGCCCGTTCCGCCACTCTCATTGCCGACGTATCTGCACCTGGAGCTGACTTCGGAAAGGCCATCTCCTCTGTACATTCATCGGCCTGCAGCTAGTGATCACCCCTACGAGACTTCTGCTGTGAAATTTGAGCGACTCCATAACTTTCTGATGCTTCCTCTGCAATTGGAGCGCGCTCTGGTCTTCGGTGCGATAGCGTGCCTCGACGCGTGGCTCTATACCTTTACAATTCTTCCTTTGAGGTTCTTCAAAGCGCTGCTGCTCCTCCTTCGCGGGCTGGGCAGAAATGCCGCTCAGGAATTGGTCGATATTGTCGGCTTCACCTATCAAGGCATCGGACGCATGTGGCGGCGCCGACACTCATCGCCGTTGCAGCACCAGTCTCAGCACCAGTCTCAGCACCAGTCTCAGCATCAGCACCAGCGCTCTCAGCACCAGAGCCAGCATAAAAGGCCAGAGAACGACATGCGTCAAGGGTCAGGCGCCAGCCATGTTCCATCTTCTCCCCTCAGGCAATCTCGTCAAGCATCGAGCGCATATCGACATCAGCGAACGAGATCGAAACCCTCGGCGCTCCTTGCGAGCCATAAAGCAGACCTGCTACAGGGCCTGTTGATCATTACCAGTTGCATTGCACTCATGTCATTTGACGCGAGCCGAATGTATCACTCCATCAGAGGTCAAGCCGCCATCAAGCTTTACGTGATTTACAACGTCCTCGAAGTTTTCGATCGTTTATTGTCTGCGCTGGGGCAGGACATCCTGGAGTGCTTGTTTTCGCGAGAGACACTGGAGCGCAATGCCGACGGGCGCAGCAAGATCATACGTCCGTTCTGGATGTTTCTGCTTGCACTGGTCTACGTCATTGCTCATTCGACAGCACTGTTTTATCAAGTCGTCGCGTTGAACGTGGCTGTCAATTCGTATTCGAACGCTCTTCTGACTCTACTGATGAGCAATCAGTTCGTCGAAATCAAGGGCACCGTCTTCAAGAAATTTGTCAAGGAAAACCTGTTCCAGCTCACTTGTGCTGATGTAGTCGAACGCTTCCAACTATGGCTCATGCTGCTCATTATTGCACTGCGAAATATTGTTGAGGTTGGAGGCCTGAGCATTAGTCTCAGTAGTGCGTTTGGGGACATGGGCACCTCAGCAGAAGAATCAGGAGCAAACGCCGCCACTGGGGTTCCACTTTTATCTGGGCTTGTCATTCCCAAGGCCTTCACGCTGATGCCAAAATGGACGGGTGAGGTCCTCGGTCCGTTCTTGATCGTCCTGGGGAGCGAGGCGCTCGTGGACTGGTGCAAGCATGCCTACATTTCCAAGTTCAACAACGTGAAACCGAACATATATGCTCGTTTTCTTGACGTTCTGGCCAAAGACTACTACTCACACGCTTTCGTTGATCAGAATTTGACGAAGCGCCTGGGGTTGCCCATTATTCCTCTCAGCTGCTTGTTTATCCGAGCAATGGTCCAGACATACCACATGTTCCTGGCCACTCACATGCCAGCGCCCATCATCTCGAGTGCGACCTCGATTTCATTAGATTCTGATCTGTCAGAGCGGTCTTCGGTGATCATGGCCGCCTTGCACAACTTCGACACAGTCCTGCGCCGGGCGCTTGGAAGATCGACGTTCGGGGCTGGCAACGAGACTGTGTATTCCGTGGCGTGGTGGAGCCTTGACGATTTCATCGCACTCGCGACGATGGTCATATTCTTCTTAGTTGCTTATCTGATACTCCTCGCTTTCAAGCTGATGCTGGGTATGATGCTCCTGACGTATGCTCGTAATCGATTTCGAGATATGAAAGCCAGAGAAGAGCAGAGCGTAGACACTCATGGTCGTCGGGTTGGTGGCTGGGGCGCTGTCGAGGTGGATGAAGACAAGATGCGGTGGATATATGAAGACGATGCCGATGGCTTGGCCAATCTGAAAGGAAAGGAAAGCAGAGGTCGGCAGAACGCTACTACTGCTGAGCAGGGGCCTCTCAAGCTGGACAAGGTTGAACGGTACAGCATGATTGGCAAGCGCATATGGTGAAGAACAGACTCTCCTTGCCACTCCAAGTCTGTCGTCGGACATTGTACGTTTGTGGAGGAATGATGAAGAAGGGTAAGGTCGATACCTATGTGTAAGGGACGCATCGCATCGAGCTCCCTTGTTCACGTCAGAGACACGTGATGTGTCGTGCTGCTGCTGCTGCTGGTGGTGGTATGGTGGTATGGTAGTATGGTGGTATGTGCCTGGCAGGACCACGACAGGATGATGAATATTCACTCATGTTCCCTTTCTTACCTAAGGTATTGTAGGTTGTTATTGGATGTAAAATGCAGCTCCCGGCAATGGCATGCTCCTGATGAGGGGAGCGGGGAGGGGGGGGGGGGGGGGCGGGGGGACGGGAGGGGAAGGGAAGGGAGAGGGCGGAAATGCGGAACACTTGCGTTGCGGAATCATGACGGCATCTCTGGAGGTACAAGTACAAGTACATGTACCGACCTTTCTGTGTCATTCTCTCTCTCTCTCCCCCCCTCTCCCTCGACATTACTCCGAAATTACTTCGACCTCCCGAATCACATTTATACATGTAATCGGGACATGATATCACCACAGGACAAACAGACTAACTGATTCGGAACGCACCGCACCGCATCGCACCGTACCGTACCTGACCTTACCACAACTGCATCATGCCTCACAAGGAGCAGCAGCACGTCGAGTTTGTGCCTGAGGACTATCCTCCCTTTCCCGCTGACTTGAAGACAATCGACCTCCAGACCATTTCCTTACAGAAAATCCAGAATGCGGACTCTGCCGAACAAGACCGCATGTTCGCCGCCTGCAAGAATTGGGGCTTCTTCTATCTGGACCTCACTCAGTCGGACCAGGGCGAGCTCATATCTCAAGGGGCTGCACAGGTTGCCCGCGTTGCTGAGGGCGTCATGGCACTTCCTCTTGAAGAGAAAGAACAGTATCCGTTTACAGATGGTAACATCTTTGGGTATGTGAGCAACTTCATGCCACCCACTATGACATGCTTCTCAAGTCGTCTTCAGGTACAAGAAGGTCGGCCAGACCAAAGTAGACAAGGTGAGGGCCTTGTGCTGGGCTGAGCCAACGAGTGTGTATCCGCACCATGGACGAATTAACGCTGCCCCTAGGACCAAACGCCAGATACTGCCGAGTTCTTCAATGTTTCCAAAAACGATATGATTGTTCCTGACGCGCAGATGAAGCGGAAGTGGCCCAATATCATCGTAGAGAACAAGGGCCTTCTCTCAACGTACTGCAAGACGGCACACTCCGTGGGCGTCCAGATACTCGGTATACTGGCATCGAAGCTCGGCATCGATCCCGAAGAAATTTTCCAAAGACACACGATTGAAAAATTCTCTGGTGACCATATTCGCATGACGAGAGGACCGCCACGGAAGACAGCGGAAATGCCTGAAATACAGACCCCTTCACATACAGGTGAGAAGAAGAGGCAGCAGCAGATTTGAGCTACAACCACCAAGATACTCACTAACTGTTGGACTTTGCACGGACTTTGCACAGATTTTGGTGAGAGTAGAAAGTCCACTTCGTCCGTGCTTGGAATTGCTGCTGACGATGTTGGATGGTCCACAGGTACCATCACCATACTGATGAATTGGCTCGGCGGGCTCCAGGTCTTGGGCAGCCCCAATCGCATTCTCGGCAATCTCGATTTTGCCGACGACAACAACAACGGAGAGTGGCTTTGGGTGAAGCCCAAGAAGAACTGCGCCATTGTTAACCTCGGAGACGCCGCAGTGAAGTTCACGAATGGCGTTCTGTGCTCCGGACGCCATCGAGTTATTCCAGCTCCAGGATCACAAGGACAGTGGCCACGTAAGTTCAGCCCTTCTCTCATCCAGGGGCGCGTCCCGACACCGTGCATGATTGCCTTACAAGACCTTGTGGGAATCAACCACACGCCCGCTCGAAGCATCGTACGGACCAGGTACCATTGATTCATTACTAATGGTCCTCGACCGCAGGCTACAGCATTGTCTACTTCGTTCGACCTATAGACGAATGCAAGCTCAAAACTCTCAAAGGGACCGGAGTGCCAGAAGCCGGCGACGAAGACGAAGATGGCATCAATGCACGGGAGTGGATCTTCACGCAGGCGGAGAAGCTCGCAGGTCGTTGATGATGTGTTGTATCTTTGGTATCATCCACAACACATAACGTATTCATGCTCGACTGGAGCTTGTTCAATTACGTGTCGTGCATATTGTGCCCTCTCCAGGCTCTAGCAACGAACCTTGTAGGTACTTAGTACTGATTGATGCTACACACGACAACGCTCTGCATCACGAGTAAGCCAGTCATCACCACCGTCTGGACATGTAATGTCATATCATGCCATTGCCTTGCTCCTGTTGTTGTAACCAAGGCGACCATGCTAACAAGGCGCAGCATACCAGTCTGTTACCATGATATTCCCTATTAGCTGCATCCTGTGCGCAAGAAGCGTAGCGTCAGCCCTTGTCCTGTTAGGGCCATTTCAAAACATTGTGCCAAAGTTCTCATCAATCTCCGCCAGCGGCTTGCGCGGGCTGCTTGGTAGTCCATTGTCGTCGGTCGCTGGCTTGCGATGCCTATTTCTTCATGTTAGTCGGGCCTTATTTTGGCCACGCGTGGGAAGGGTGAGCAGAAGGTAGCATACCTGAAAGTGAAGCCCACAAACAATGAGCGGCCCATCTCCCCACCTCGGTCCGCCATGCGCTCCAATGCTTCTTGCTTCTCGAGCACTTCCTTGTACTTAGCCATGTCCTTTTCGCTCCCAAAGTCATCAAAATAGCCTGCATCCGTGTCCGAATCAAGCTCCGGCACAAAAGGCGCACGCTCCTGGCGCAAGCGGTCCCAAGCCACTTCGCGGAAGTAGTCATGGCTCTGGACTTGCTTGATGCCACGAAGCCTGTTCTGTTTCCCTGTGATGAGCCTCGTGATGAGATCCCATGTCCGCCGCGACAGGAAGTAGTTGGGGTCTTCGTATTCTGGCTTTCTCAAAACATGCTGCCAGCGCTTCAGGTTTTGCCACGTTTCGTCGACTGAGGCGCCTGCAAAGGGCGGGTACCCGGCAAGGGCCTCGAAGAGCATGCAGCCCAACGACCAGTAGTCGACCGTGGAGTCGTATTCATCTCCCTTCAACACTTCTGGCGCCATGTAGTCAGGCGAACCGACAATGGACTTGGCATAGTTCACGTCGCGCTCACGCAGCGAGCGATAGCCTTCGCGACGCTCTTTGAGGGAACGCTCCTCCATGGGTCTGCCAAAAGGAATTGCATGAGCGGGAATATTGCCTGCCTCCTCAAGCCGTACTCGCATGCTTTCAATCTTGGCGGGTGCGAGGAAGCCAGCGGCGAGGCCAAAGTCTGTGAGCTTCACATGGCCAGTGCCGTCAATCAAGAAATTTTCTGGTTTCAAATCGCGATGGATGTATCCAAGCTGATGCAGAGCATCAACACAGAGGAACATTTCTGATATGTAGAAGCGGGCATGGCGGTTGTGCAAGACGCCTGTATTGTTCAGAAGGGTCCGGAAGTCGCCACCAGGTACGTATTCCATCGCGAGATAAATGCTGCTGTCGTCTTGGAAAGAGTAGAGTAAACGAGTCAACCACTCGCTCTTGGCGTTGGTGAGAATGTCACGCTCCGTGAGCACATGTCGCACTTCATCCAACTTGAACAGCAGCTTCTTGCTCATGACCTTTAATGCACATATCTCGCGAGTGTCCTTTTTTGATGCCAGATACACCTGACCATAGCCGCCCTGTCCGATCTGAGTCAGAATTTGAAAGTCGCCGTGGCGCAAGCGCGTCCTGCGCTGGCGCAGGTTCGCGCGCTCATGGCCGAGATATTGCTTCCACAGCTCGTTGTAGCTATCGGTATTGGCAGCAGGATCGGATGGACCTGGCACAGGATTGTGGTCTTTGAATGTCTGGAGACGCTTCTGGCGGTTGTGGATGTACGACAGCAGATCGTAGTAGTAATCAAGGAAGTACAGCTGCGTGACATTGGCCAGTCTCTTAACGCTGGGCTTCTGGAGCTTCTCCAAGTCCTCCGATGTGAGACCTCCAGCCAGAGCTCTGCTCGCGTGAGTGGGAGAGGGGTCGTCGCGCTGTCGATATGGCTCCTGTCTGCTAGCAGCAGCCTGGTTGACGAAACTCTGCGTTTGCTGCAGCTGGGGACGGTGGCTGGGTGGCGTGTTCTCCTTGCCCGTCTTGCGCGGTGGACTGCCCGGCGGGCCCGCCTTGACATCAGCCCCGATGGCATCTGCGTACTGTTGCTGGTGTTGGAGATTGGGGTGCTGTGACTGGCCCTGGGTGGGCAGCAGCTTCATCGCATTGTGGAAGACATGCGGCAAGTCAATGGCGCCAGGAGGCAGCTTGTTCTTGCTCGGGCTGCCTTGAGGCGTCTGAGGGGGGGATATGAAGGCCTCGTTCGCGGCGCCGTCGGCATCGTGAGAAGTCGTATTGGTTCGGTCGTTGCTCGCGCGAGTGTGCAGCGGCGGGGGCGGCGTAGGCAGCGTGAAGTCGAGCGGCGTGGAGGGCGCCATCAGGACACGCTGGCCTGATCGATGCACCCGGCGAGCGTCAATCAGGTGCAAATGGCGAGTCACCGGTGGCGGCTCAACAGACCGACAGCACAGCACAGCGCAGTTCCGTCCCGTCCAGTGTCGTCCCGTCAAGGCGGAGTGGAAGTAGGTAGGTAGTCGAGCGCGAGGGAGTCGGGGTGGGGGGAGGGGAGGGGGCGGGGCGGTGTTGCAGCGGACGGTATGGCAGCAGACGACGGCGAGGGCGAGGGAAGTGCAGCGTCGGCTGTTCTTACCACGAACGGGTGTTGTGATGTTGTTGTTGTTGTTGTGGACGTGTCGTCATGTAAACAGCAACCGCTCAAACCCCAAGTACGGCAGGTACTACTGTCCAACCTTGCTCTTGCCGTGTGTTTGTTTCACAATCCAGCGTCTCTCACTCTCGTGCCTTCCTTCTCATTATATTCTCTTCCGCAGCAGCTCCTGCTCTGCGAAATGGACCTCATCGCCGTCGTCCAGAACGGTCAGGTACCACCTCTAGGTACGGAAACGTCCAGTCACCACAGCCCATCTCAGACCCCGATGGAGTCGCGATCGGAGCCGGGTGCAGACTACATACCTTAAGTATATATGTAGTTCTAGTCATTGGCTCTGTGGTCGAAGTACTATGTAGCTACCTTATTGCGCCTATGCCTACGCCTACGCCATTCGCCCGCATTTGCCCAGATAAGGAGCCTGGCTGGCCAGTGGCGGTTGATTCTGGTTTGCGCTGGTGGTCCCAGCAGAGTGGCGATAGCAGTGATAGACTGATAGCGGTGATGTTGCATTTGGCAGGGCTCCTGGCACACGCGCACCACCACGTTCTGCTTGGACGCCCGCTGCCTGTCAATCAGGTGCGAAAACTATCCCGTCGCATGCATGGATGGCGACACGTGCCACCGCCGTGGTCTCCATGATAGCGGACGCCGGACGATGGACGCACTGGGCCTTATCGGTTTCACCATCTGGATGAGATATGAAGAATGAGGGGAGGGGGCACCGGAGGTACATATAGAACGTGTCCGCCCCGTCAAATAGGACTGCTCCTCGATCTGCCTATGACCTGCCTCCGACCTGCGTCCATCTGCCCCAGATACAACACGGCACTAAGCACCTGATCAGGCTCTCAGGCACCCCTGGCTGATTCGGTCCCATGAATGGGCACGGCACCTAAGGTGTACTGTGGACGGTGGTATACCAGCGACCTCCTAGAAGCTGCTGTGCTTCACCGGCATTCTCGAGGGCGACGCCCCGCCGAGATCCATCGACCCGCCATCGGAGTGCCCAAGGACGTTGGTGGATTTCCGGCCACGACGATTACTGTATTCCTTACGAAGGCCCGACGCCTCCTCTCTTCCTAGCTTGGCTGGAACTAGTCTGCGCCCCGAACAGCTCCCAGAGTCGCCAGGCTCCCACGCTTTCAACGTGTGTACGCATGCCGCCGTGCCTCCATACCAGCCCCTCCCCACCCATCCTATATCGGCAGCAGCAGCGGCAACAACAACAACAACAGCAATAGCAACAGCAGCGCCACCACCAGCATCACCAGCACCAGCACCAGCACCAACACCAGCACCAACACCAGCACCACGACTATTATGACTCTCCGCCGTACACTGCACATGGTAACAACGTGCAGGTGAGGATCCCTCGCGCGGGACGATGACCAATCACGAGCTCCATGCGTGATGCTCTTTCCCAATTCTGGGACAGAGCCCCGAAGTCCAAGGACCCAAGTCTACCTACAGCTCCTAGGAGCATTGATTCTCCAGGATCATACATACAATACGGTATGTCAGGTAATGTTAGTAGGTAAGGTCAGGTACATGTCGAGAGACGAGACGGTCGTGATCAACAACTTCCTGCATACTGTACATGTATACATGACCTACCAACTACCTTACCTACCAGGTACCTTACCTTAACCTTCCCTGTCCTGGCCGCTCAACGCCTGGACCCCCTCGGGAAGCCTCGAGTTGACTTTGCTTGGGAGTGGAGCCTCCAGCACTCGCAGACCATTCAGCCCACTTGGCCGTCATCTCATGACAGCCAGCGCTGACACATGCATTTGGCTCGTCTGTGAGCTGAGCGGGAGGTCTGGAGGTACTCCTAGTACTCAACCACCCAAGGTAAATAAATACCTGTACTATACCTGTATGGTAGGAGGTACCACGTCGATTTTGCTGCCACTCTGCCACTCTGCCACTCTCCACCAGATAGCCGCGATCGCGTCCTGTGAGAAAAGCCCCGAATCTGCCCTGTTGTCCCGGCATCCGACGTTCCGACGTCCCGGCAGGCGGCTGTGACTGCTGCGCCTGTCGAGCCTGTCGACATCGTCGGCAATAACCTCATAATTCACATTCTAGGGCATGGCGGAATCTACCTGTACCTACATGTACCTATTGCCGAATATCTTAGCAGAGGCAACTAAGGTACCTACTATTCGATGAATCACGATCGCCGGAAAAGTTGGAGACGCTGATGAAACACAGTCGGTGCATCCCGTCCGTATTGTCGCCTTGGGAAGAGGACCACGCGACCGCTTACTGCCGGCATTATTGCACGGTTACTGTGGTTAGCTTCCTCGACCCGGCCGGCTATTTCGTCTGGTGCCAATTCTATTATTGTATCTCTTCGCGCACTGCACTGCGCTGTTGTCTACCATTCACGCACGAGCGAGGAGCAGACAGGCCAATTATGCACGAATCGTTGTGTTCTTAAAAGAACTTTAGAGGCCTGCTCGTCAGTATACCTCCCCTCTTGGTGGGGGAGGAGGGAGGGGGGCGTGCGTTGACTATAGTTCTGCTAGTAGTAGATTGGGGATAGAGATGTTCGTACCGCACACCGGAATTCTCCATTGTCATCGTCTTTTGGCCAGCATCGAGGGATGATTGCATCAAAGCTGGATAAGGTACATGGGAGCTTGCGCGTGCTGCGCGATCCCACAGGCGTACCATGCAGCCACGCGCAGGAAGCGAGCTCGCACCGGGAACAAGCCGTCAACGATTCTGTGAAGAAAAGCAGAGAGAGGGAGAGAGTACCTCCTAAGAGAGAGAGAGACAGAGAGAAAGAGAGAGAGCGAGGGAGCCTCTCAGAGAGGTCTGAGCCTCTGATGGAGGGGAGAGAGGAGTGAGCGGAGAGTAGCTCCTAACGAATATTCCTGTGGCGCGGCAGCACAACGGCAGCAAAATCAAACCCTGTGAGTCGGGGCGGCTTGCTTCACACGACCACCCGGGATGTATTCGTTCTTGCGGAGTCGATGGAGCCAGCGTCGCAGCGCGAGTGTGCATTGATTTGGTAGCGTACGCGTACCTTACGTGGTATGATTGCTCGTTCTGCTGCGAACGGAACCGAAGCATTCGAGCATTGCAGAGGCGGATACATGTACGTCTCCGTCCTCTGAATAATTATGATGATGATAAAAATAATAATAAAAATAATACTACATG
This sequence comes from Sphaerulina musiva SO2202, assembly GCF_000320565.1. Classification (NCBI taxonomy): domain Eukaryota; kingdom Fungi; phylum Ascomycota; class Dothideomycetes; order Mycosphaerellales; family Mycosphaerellaceae; genus Sphaerulina; species Sphaerulina musiva. The sequence goes on from NW_016017383.1 coordinate 1,120,054, forward strand.
TACCTCCTAATAATACCAATAATCCATCATCATCATCATCATCATCATCGTCACAAGACAATCATGCCAATGGTGGCCACAAGCTCGGGTGGCTCGTCGTCAGCGCACAGGAAGGACCCTGGCGCTCTGCACGCGCATCCCATGTCCCAGCAGCGCAGTAGTGGCCGTGGTGGAAGCCTCGAAGGTCTTAGCCTCTGAGGTCGCACGACAGTCACTAGTGGAGCTTCAATTGGTGGTTGCCGAGTGCCCCACTTCGCATTACCATATCGAGTGTGGAGTGGGATGAAGCACATTACCTACCCTTCCCTGCCGCCTGCCCAGTGCCCAGTGCCCGCCTTCCCTACCTGACCTGTTTTCCCGCCACAGCTCTTCGTTGCCGTGGCCGCAATGGAGGTGAGCCGGCGGAGCGCTTCTGTCTGTGATGAGCGCGCCTAGTGGAGATGGGGAGAGACGGGGAGAGATGGTGGTGATGATGACAATGATGACAATGATGATGATGATGATGACGATGAAGGGCGGAGCGAGGGCCGAGGAGGAGTACATACCTGATAGTGATCCGTTATTGATCAGTAGGAGGCAGTTGGTGGGTGTGAGATTTGTGGTATGGTGTGCCAGGTGTGGTGTGGTGAGGACGGGGGGGGGGGAGGGAGGGGGGGGGGGACAGGGCTTGATTTCCATCGATCGTCCACCCTCGCTCCATACCTCAGGCGCGGCTAATGAAGCTGGCGCCGACGAGAGTTGCAGGCTGCCTTAGCGGTCTACCATGTAACTAGGAGGTAGTATGGAGTCTAGGTATGGACGGCCATGGCCCATTTGCTTGCTAGGCCAGCGCCCTGCCTGTCACCTTGCTTGCGCTCCCGTCTGCCTGTCTGCCTGTCTGCCAGTCTGCTTGCCATAGGTAGTCACAGAGTACGACCATCTAACCTGCTGCCTCCCACCACCACCACCACCACCACCTCCACTACTACCACCATCGCCGCCGCCGCCGCCGCCGCCACTACCGCCGCCAGCAGCACCACTCTCTGACCCCTCTAGTCTGCTCACACTGTGCCGGACTGTGCCGGGGAGCGCACGGTCGAGTGACTGCAGACAGAAAGACGGACAGACAGACACACAGACACAGACAGACAGACAGACAGACACACCCACACCTACACCCACACCCACATACCCACACTCACCCACACAGTCACAGACAGACAGGCACACCAGATCCACAGCGGCACAACCCACCCTAATACCCTCCACATCGACGGGGCGAACGTGCTATGCCTGCACGTGCAGATTATTGCCGGGGACACTCACAGTCTTAAGCGAGGCCGAGCAGCAGAGAGCAGAGCAGAGCCAGACCGGATCCAAGCACGAGCAAGCACCAGCAGCAGCGGCGGCAAGAAAGCGGCTTCCACCACCACTGCCCGCGACCATTCACGGAATCACGGGCAGAGAGCACCAGAGACATCAGAGACACACTCCCGCACCCACACGCTCGCCCTCAACCCACGCCTGCCCGCCCGCCCACACCCACCCCTCCCCTCCTGTCGCACCTCGTGCATGTCTTCTCGCTCGGGCACGCTTTCGGACGAGCGCGGGGACGACCTCGAGAGCCTCGACGGCAGCAGCATTGGCGACCACCACCACCACCACCACGCTGCCTCGTCTCCGCGCCATGTGAACCCACCTCACCACCACCACCACCACCACGACGACGACGCTGCCTCCGCCGCCACCGCCACTGCCGCCGCCAGTACCGCCATCAGTGGATCGGGCACGTCGAGCGCCATTGCGTCGCTCACGTCGCAGTCGACCCTGGACACGCTGTCCACGAGACTGGACCTGTCGCCGTCTGACCGCGACGCTCACAAGGGCCTCTTGCGCGACACCTTCTTCGACCACTTTAGAGACGATTCGGTCCCCTCGGTCACCTCGCCCTCCGATCTCGAGACGCCTGAAGAGATGCAAAAGAACGACCCACTGGGCACGCAGATATGGAAGCTGTACCACAAAACCAAGGGCCAGCTCCCGAACTCGGAACGTCTCGAGAACCTCTCGTGGCGCATGATGTCGATGAATCTGCGGCGCAAACAACTCGAGAGGCAAGGGTACGTGCATACGCTACACTGCCTGGCTGCCTGTGTCTCCCTCCTCCTCCTCCTCCTCCTCCTCCTCCTCCTCCTCCTCCCCCCCTCCTCCCTACCCGCTCGAGACTGTTCATCATGCTGACTTGTGAATGGTGTCCTTAGCCTCATGCCTCGACCGCTCCCTGTCTCGCAGAATGCTCCCAGCGGCATTGCTCAACTGCGCAAGTCGTCCGAGCAAAATGCCCAACACGCGCATCAAGTGCTGGGCGACGATCACATGAATCTGGATGATTTTTTGGAGCCAACGTCCATTGGCAGTCCGGCCGGCGTCTCGCCATCGCCTACGCCATCTGGCAGCATGCCCGACGGAGATCCCTCGTCTACCGTCGCCGTCTCTGCGATTCCTATCAAGCAGCAGCAGCGACTACAGGCCGACGAACTGTCTGCTGCGCGTGCATCAGCTCCTTCTGTTCCTCCACTCGAGCAGAACCGAACGAGCAAGGAGTTTGCGTATGTGCAGAGGCACGTGCGGAAAACGAGCATCGACGAGCGACGGGTATGCGCGCCCGTGTTCCCCAGTATTGCGTATCGTTGGCTGACCATGTACCATAGCCTCCCAAGCGGCGCGCTGAAGCCTCGCCCCAAGTCCCCCCAGTGCAGAACAGCGCCATTGCAGCACAGAACCCCGCCGAGGAAGCGGCTCTGCACGACTATTGTCTGGACACCCCTGTCACTACGCAGTCCAGCACGCAGCATCCACTGCTCCCGTTCAATCTGGACACCTTTAATTTGGACAGCGACCCAATTCTCAACTCTGCTGGACCTTTGCAGCAGAATTTCTCCTTCTCCCCTGTGGGCTCCCCTTTGATGAGCACAGGTGGGTTCACGCACATGTATGGCACCAATATGCCCCCTCCGCACAGTGTCTCTAGTTTCCAGTCTCCATCGGCCTCCGCATATCCATCAACCGTCTCCACGCCGCAGCCTATACCGGAAGGCGAACAAATGTTCTTCGCCAACCAGCTTCACTCTAGTTCGGTGTCGAACTTCCAACAAAACCAGGCTCAGAACCAGCACCATCAACAGATTCCCACGAGGCAGATGCAACATCAGTCACAGCAGCAGTTTGTGTTTAATCCTCACAGTGACTCCATGTTCAGTGCAATCTCAGCCAGTGCGCCATCCCACGGCTTTCACGCACCATCGTTCCACGTACCCGGTCATCTGGATCCCTCGCGTATCATGCCTCAAGATTATCCAAATTCGAACCTCAACATGTCACGTCATGAGCAGCAGCACATGTTCACATTCGGAGGCGACTCGGAAAATGAAGATGAAGACGTTTCGTACCCGGACACCAACATGTTGATGACTCAGGAACTATCACCTGAAGATTCAGCGCTTGACATGCATGGCAACTACCAGTGGGATCAATCGATGTCTTCGCAATTCAATCAATCCGAAGGGCGATTCACGAATATAGGCAGGAAGGGAGTGCAAATAGGTGGCACTGAGCTAATACCGTCCCCTCAGAGCTGGGACCAGGGTAGCTTGAGCAGAGGACATGGATCTGCAGCTTCTGTAAGCGATATCAGAAATCGAGGTGGCGATCCCCGGACTCGAAAGATCCCCCGTACGACTTCCACCCCGAACACCGTCGGCATGGCCACTGGGATGTTCTCCATCCGAACGCAAACGTCTCCGGAATCGCCACCAGAGTCGGGCTTCACCTCTGCAGCTCCCTCACGGCCGGGCAGTCCTCGGCCCGGAGGTGATAACAATGGAGTCCCCACGACATGTACCAATTGCTTCACGCAAACGACACCTCTGTGGCGGCGAAACCCGGAAGGTCATCCCTTGTGCAATGCTTGCGGTCTTTTTCTGAAGCTCCATGGCGTTGTGCGGCCGCTGAGCTTGAAAACAGACGTCATTAAGAAGCGCAACCGTGGAAGCGGCAACTCGGTGCCTGTCGGCTCTGGGCGATCCAAGAAAGCAATCAGTCGTAAGAACTCGATTGTTCAGGCTGGCACACCTGGACCAGGCAAGATTGTTGCCAACGAATCCGACTCCCCAAAGTCTGGCGGTGGGTCCTCGGCGAACACGCCCACCAGCTCAGGCCCAGCCGACAAGCCTGTAAAAATGGTGGTCCCGATTGCCCCTGGCCCACCAAAGCCTGCCACACAGCCGCCCATGACCGCACCGACACGTCTTGTAGCGCCGCGGCGCGTTCGGAAAGCAAGCAGAGCGAGCAACTCGCTCCCACAGAACGACGCCGAGATGCACGACGCAGAGGATATGAGCGGCATGGGTCAGAGCGGACAACGCGAAGCGACCAAGGCTGCTTCACTCACGCCGGCTTCCATGCCTGCGAAAGCGACCGCTCCACTAATTCATGCTTCGATGTTTCCTCAGGGCGGTGGCCAAGCCGCATCGCAAATATCTCCGGAACAAAATAATGGACCATCGACCGGAATTCCGGCCTCCATGCTCACTGGCCCACAAGAGTGGGAGTGGTTGACCATGAGCCTGTGAAAATTAGGCATAAAGATTGCCATATTCTTGACTTACGACACCTGTTCGTTACGACTGCGCGAAGTTGCGCTACCTCAATGATACCCGAGCTATGTTCGCTCATCATACACCTTCTGCACCATGCGAGCCGTTGAGCGCGGAGTTCCGGATACTAGTTCCGTTTTGTCTAGACGACCCTTGCAGAAATCTATACATTCGCCGACGACTCGTCCGCACGACATCAGGAGTCAGTAATATCGCCTGGCACACCGTCCTGATCATGATTTGGGATTTTACCTTTCAAGATTGGCGTTACAACATAGACTGGGGGCACATGAATACGAACCATTTTCGATACGAAGAGCAATCGCAAATTCCATTATTCACCATTCTTTCCGTCTACATTGACGACTCGTTTCACATATCGCCACTGACAACCCCCAAGCATACTGTAGGTACGTGAGAGCGAGATGTCAGGCCTGCATCTCACATGTGTTCGTGGAAGAAGTGCAGGACCAGCTGCAGATTGCATTAGTTGTCATCGTACGGTATCGCTCGCCAAGGCCAGTGCACTTTTTACCTCGTAAGCTTTCTTGTAGTCGGCCTCGACAGCCTTGTCGTTGAGATCACCACGTGCCGCCATGAAACCGTGCACCTGTGAGCCAAGCCGCTTAGAACATGACGCGAGAGAATTATGTGAGTGAGTGGAGGGGAATGGAGGTGGAAAAGTACCTGGCTGGGGAACCACTCTACAATGTTCTTCACTTTCAAGCCTTTTTGCCACTTCTCAACATCCTCTTTGGGCTCATCCTTGCTGGGAAGCATCGCGAAGGGAATAGTGATGCCAGGCGCGTCCTTTTCATCGACCATGGCCGGGTGGCACGAGGCGGCGGCTTTGAAGGGCGTGCCCGCCTGCGAGGAGAGGTTGACGATCTTGCCACCCCAGCCTGTGTGCCATGTTAGTTTGAAAAATTGCAGATTTTCATCGAAAAAAAAGAGGACGATGAGAGGCGATGAGAGCAGTACAGTATCCAAGCACACCCCATTCGCTGATTGACGATCGTTGTCCTTTGATCTCTGCAAGGACCTTGGGGATCTTTTCTAGTGTCTTTGGTGGCGCAGCCTTGGTAGAGAAGAACTCTCCAAGCTTCGTCTGTGCAAAGTCAGTAGATTTCGTCGAAGAGGAGGGCTGAAGGTGGTGGTGGTGGTGGTGAGCCCTGCCTCTTTGTCCTTGGTGTCCGCAGGAAGCTACATTGCGTTCGTTAGCGTATCAAGTGCAGTAGAAAGTTTTGATGTTCGACCCTGGATATATACATACCCAGCTGATGTCGGCTGGCTGGCCCTCGAAGAAATCTGGCATAAACACCTGGTATGGGCGTTCTTTGTCGCTATACGCGAGTATGTCGGCACCTTGCAGGGTCTGTGGGAAGAATCCAAAGATGTCATACTGAGTAAAACATGTGAGTCAGTACATGTAGCTTTCCTGAGGACAACAAAACATATGCCACTGGTCCTAGCGACGCCAAAAAAGCGATCCTCGTCGTGGTATGTTCTATTGTTCTATTTGTTTTTTTTTTTTTTTTTTTTTTCCCTTTTTTTTTTCCTTTTTTCCTTTTTTTTTCTTCCCTTCTCTGGTGAAAGAGAGCGTGTCATGCCATTGACGGTAATCCACTCGCCCTTCTCTTTATAGCCCTCGGCGACAATGGGCGGCACAGTGCAGCAGGCGCGTGATTGAGACATGTTGGCGGGTTTCGCGTGGGGTTTTGGATCCAAATACGAAGGAAATTAGAAGTGACGAGTGATGGAGAAAACAGAAAGCAGAAAAAGAGAATCACGCCTCATGAAATGGATGGAAGCACATCAAGAGAGCGAGGCATTGGGGGATGGGTGGGGTAAGTACATGGTATGACGTTGAAAGCGGCTGCTGCCCGTCCTCCCGTCCTCCCGCGTAACCGAAATGCCTTATACAGAATAGGTAAGTACCTCACTCCCTCTATCAATTACTAATCTACCGATGGGGATGAATTACCAGGTACTGTTGATTGTGATGGTTTACCGAAGAGGCAAATGGAGGGCATTCATGCCTCATCAGACATGTCGTGAAGTGTGAATTGATGAAAATGGAATGTTGATTCTGGTGGAGCGGGTGAATGCACCAGCGCTCGTTGTGGGATGGAGCTATCTCTACAGCTACATGCAACTCCGCGTGAAGATCGCTTGAACGCTCCAGATGTAACTCAAATCTTCTTTAATGGGAAAGTCGTCTTCATGTACCATTCATTTCGTTACTGGCCCTACGCTGGAAGAATATGAAGTATGCCTGGTTGTTGTCCAGGGCTTCACCAGGACTCAGCGTTTCGGGCTTAATGTCTCGATACTGCGTGTCGTTGAAAATCCTCCAGCATCCGCGCGCCGTGTCCCGCACAACAGCCGTGTAGTGACCACTTGTGGTGGTGCTGCCCATGTGTCGCACGACAGCGTAGGCGTCGTAGATATAAGGAGGGCTCAGCGAGTCATCAACCTTCAGCGTGTCGTGCCCGTGCTCCCGCGCTATTTCCTGCACCTCCGAGGGTGAAGGCGGTTGGAGTATGAACTCTTCCATGTCAAGACCTGTAAGGGGGAAGCGGACTGCCGTACTCAATTTACGCTGCTCTCCTCTTGCGTTTTGCTTGAAGCGTTTCAACGCCACGACCAGGAAGGGTGGTGCACGGGTCATGGTCAATTTCTTCGTGGCTCGCCGCGGAACCTTGCACCTGGGGCACGTCCATTGATTCTCACCATCAAGTTCCTCGCTTCTGAAGTGAGCACGCAGGCAGTCCTTCAGCCTGGTTTCAACTTCAGGTATTTCTAACTGCAATAAAGCCCATGCCTCATACGTGGTGCTGGTGAAGCTGCAAGCGGAACAACGGAGTCGCGACGAGTGTTGTCCATAGAACAACGACGTAAGGAACGAATTCTCGCGATGTATGTACCGGCCCCACTCGGTTTTGGCAACCACTAAGGGGGGCATACGCTCCCGCTTCGCCTCTTCTTGTTCCGTGAGTACTCGCAAAGGCATTTTGGACCAAACCGTATTGAAGTCCTCATGCAAGCAATCAACGATAAAACTGAAGAACTCTTGCGCATCCTGTTGTTGCGTGGGGTCTTTGAAAGTGCTGTTTAGCCGTCCACAGAATGTAAGGAGGGTTGATGGCTTGATGTAGTCCACACCACCCTGCCACAATGAACGGACCATGTTGGCATAGATTTCGGGCAAAAGACCTCGACTGCCTTTCCAGTTGTCCTTTTGGACCATCTTTTTATATTGATCGTCCAGCATCAGTATTGTAAGCGGCGTAGTGGCCGACAACGCCTGCAAAGTGGCGTTCATGTAACAGGTATTTCCAAAGTTATGAATGCCCGTCCTGGGAAGTCGCAGGTTCTGAGCTAGGTACCGCTGAGGCACATACGGTAATAGCTGGCTTGATGTCCTCGGTATCGGGGTACTATGTGACACAGCTCGATCGCTTACTCCAGTATAGCTCATCCTTGGCGCGGCTGGCGCAGGTCGGGCCGGCGGCGCCGGAGGGTAGATGGAATGTGCTGGTGTCGCGGGATAGTGAGGTATACTTGGTGCGGAGACGGGAGCCGTGGGAGATGAAATTGATGTGTGCACCTGCTGGCCGAGCACGCCAGCATCGGGGAATCGCGCATTGAATTCGTTAATGTGTGGAAACCTCTGCAGCTGGTCCGTCGGGCTGCTTTCGAATTCATCTGATCCATGATCATCGAATGCTGGGGCTTCTGGCATGCTCTCGCTCTGCGCGCGGGCTCGCCATCTTTGTTCCTCCTCTGCATCCAGTGGGTTATAGTCTCGCAGCCCACGTTTCGGAAGTCTCACCTGGCCGTCTCTAAGTGCCGGTCTACGCTGCAACGGCCTGCCATTCTTGGCCCGAACTTGAGTAGTTGTAGCCATGAGAGCTTGATTCCCCATCAAGTCTGCCCATGCATCGATACCACCAATCAATATGATAGGCGGCCTTTTGAGCTGTTTTTCCTGGTTGAAGTCGTAAAGGGCTTCGTGCAGATATTTGAGGCGCGATTCAGCTTCCGTGGCAGGGCTCGACAAGAACGTTTCAGATGAGGTATTCGCGTCATGGTAAACGACAAGGTCATATTGGTCGCGATTCTGGAAGACTTCCTGCTCCTCATCTGGCGAGAGGACGAGCTTGTCCGCAAGTTGTTCGGCGCTCATACCTTGACGTAATCCCACGGGCTCTACGCATATCACGTTGCGAGAGTAGATGTGGCCTTGATCAAAGTCAGAACGAGCTCGGCAATCAATAACCATAATGTCGTAGCGCTCGAGGTAGTCGTGCAACTTCTCGGCTGTGATACGAGTCTCGTCTGGCATATGAACCGACTTCTGATGGGTATTCGCCCGTGAAGTGGTCGGCGGGCCACTTTTGTGATCATCACCAAAATAGTCGCTACCACCATGGGAGCCTACGCTTGAAGCAATCGCAGACACAGCAGGGCTTGCAAGTGGATTCGATTTGCGCTGAGAAGGCAGACTGCGTGCACTGTGTCGTGGAAGTGCTATATCGCCAGAGGTCTGCATGTTTCGTGCGGGACTATAAGTCGCCGCAGGTGCCTTGGGCATCGCAGCGGCCAGCTCAGTGTCGAGCGGCATACCACGAGGGCCCTGCGGTTTTGGCAAAGGTTGAGGCACCGAGTCCGAGTCCAAGTTGCCGCCTACCCCGTAGGAAGCCAGGTGTGGGACTAATGCCCCTCGGAGTGGTGCTCGTGGGCTGGGCTCAGCCCCGCCAGGGGTCCGAAGCTTTGCAAACCTGTCCGCAATGTCGGTGCTTGCTGAAACTGCACTGCCATTGCTTACCAGTGAGATAGGTCTCGAATGCAACTTCTCTGGCTTCGGCGAGACTGAAGGCTTTTGTTTGACAGCAGCAAGAGGAGATCGCGGGAGGACACCCGAGCGGCTGTTGTTGTGGATGATGATTTGCTTGATCTTAGCAAATTGATCGCTCATAGCAGCACTGCGACGCCGCAGAAGCTGCAGCCTGGGTAGCCCATGGCTGTCATGTACGAAGTGAACGTAGTCTCGGTGATGCGGTATGACCTCGACGGCAATCTCGTAGGCGCGAAGATAGTCCACAAAAGCGACATCTGGGCGACGGAAGTCGACGTTGAACTTGGCGTCCTTGAGCGACTGTTCGGCACTCTCCAGCAGGCTTGTGATAGAGTAAGACTGGCTGCTGCTCCCGCCTAAGCCGGCGAGTGCGTCGGCCTGAAGGTCGCTGATGTGGGCATACACACGCTCGCCAGCATTGCTGTTGCCACCGCTGCCGCCGCCGCCTCCGCCGCCGCCGCCGCCACTGCCACCATTGCTACTTTTGTTTCCGGGAGCACTGGCAGTGCGGTTCGCGGTCGAGGGAGCGTGTGCAGGAGGGGGAAGTGGCGGGGCGGCACTCATGGCGGCGAAAAGAGACAGCGCTGCATTTCTTCTCTGTTCTCGCAGCGGTGCAGTGGTGGTACTCGAAGGAATTTGTAGTGCGGGCACGTCACCATGTGTCGGAATGTGGTGCGCGTGGTGGATGGTGGGTGCGGGTGGGTGATCAGTGGATGTCTGTGAGAGCGCGGGTAAGGTACAGGTGGATGAGTAGGTGTATGTTTCTGTGACGATTAAGGAAAACGGTATAGTGTATGTGCCAGAGGTGCACAAAGGGTCGTAAGAATACCAAATCCACCCAACTGCCTAAAATGGAGGTAGGAGGTACTTGCCAACGTTAGAAGGTACGTAGTTGCCTAGTTCGACCCTAGTGACGTCAGTGCGCGCCGGACTCTCGCTCGACGCGAGGAGCTGAGGTAAGAGCAGACTCGGCAAAACGACTTGAAATATTGACAGGGAATTGACTACACTTTGACGGGTTTCAACTGAACCCTGCCTGACGGAGCGGAGGCCAAGCTGACTAAGTATTTTGTGACGGACTCAGGTGATACCGGTAGCTTACCACCTACCACCTACCACCTACCACCTACCTCCTACCACCTACCTGTATCTGTGACCACCACAGTCACCTATGCAAACAACATCGCTCGCAATATACCACACCACCACACCACCACACCACCACACCCTACCCGACACTCGACATGAATCAATGTCCCATCGAATAATCAGCACACCTCCCGCCTGGCATGACAGCTCGATGATTCAATAATTTAATCAACTTCTTCAATACCTCCTGCCACAATCACCAACCTCCAACCTCTTAGACGACCTCGATTGTAAACGCCATGAGCTCCTGGTTTGGGAACACCGCCAACGCCGAGCTGGACGCGCAGATTGAACGTGCTACCGCCAGCTCGCTCGAGGATATTGCCCTCAATCTCGAGATCAGCGATGTCATACGCAGCAAGACGGTGCAGCCGCGCGAGGCCATGCGCAGTCTGAAGCGTCGCATCGGCCACAAGAATCCCAACGTGCAGCTGGCCGCCCTCTCCCTCACCGATACCTGCGTCAAGAACGGCGGCTCCCACTTCCTGGCCGAGATCGCCTCTCGCGAGTTTGTCGACTACCTCACCAGCATCCTACGCGCCGGCTCGTCCACCGCCCCCGCCCTCAGCCCCCCAAACACCGACGTCCAGGCGCGCATCCTCGAGCTGCTGCAGCACTGGGCCGCCGCTGCACAACATCGAGACAGCCTGACCTACCTTTCCGAGACGTACCGCACCCTTCAGCACGAAGGCTTCCACTTTCCGCCGCGCCACGAAGTTGCCAGTAGCATGTTCGACTCGTCCGCACCGCCTGAATGGGCCGACAGCGACGTTTGCATGCGCTGTCGCGAAAGGTTCACCTTCACAAACCGCAAACATCATTGCCGGAATTGCGGCAACGTCTTTTGTGGGACCTGCTCGAGCAAGAGCTTGCCATTACCACATCTCGGCATTGTACAGCCCGTGCGCGTAGATGATGGTTGCTATGCGAAGCTTTCTGACAAGGCTCGTGCCACCACTGCGCCACCGCGGAGTTCCAGTGCTAGCAAGAGGACGTTATGGCAAACCTCTGGCATGAGTGGTACCGAGAGCGCCCTTGGGGGAGGGACGGATCGGATGCAGCCCCGCGATGCTCGAGTGACTGACGACAGCTTCGATGCCGATCTAAAGCGTGCGCTAGAGATGAGCTTAGAGGATAGCAAAGGCCATGCCGGCGCAGGCTACGTGCCTCAAACGCAGACACAATCACTGCCTCAGCGGCAGTCTTCAGCTCTTGGCATGAACGGCAAAAGCACAAGCCGGGTTACACCAAGTTATGAAGCACCAAAAGACGAAGAAGAGGACGCGGATCTCAAAGCAGCTATTGCAGCTAGCCTGCAGGACATGGAGACACAGAAAACGAGGCACGCCCGAGAACTCAAGGAGCAAGCATCCTCATCATCTGCACCGCTGCAGTACCAGCCGAATAACCAATTCGAGCTGACACCCGTGGAAGCTGAAAATATCAATCTGTTTGCTACGTTAGTGGATCGGCTGCAGCACCAGCCGCCTGGTACCATACTGCGGGAGCCTCAGATACAGGAACTGTACGAGAGTATTGGAACTCTGCGTCCAAAGCTGGCGCGTACTTATGGGGAGACAATGAGCAAACATGACACGCTGCTAGACCTGCACTCCAAACTCGCGACAGTCGTGCGTTACTACGATCGCATGTTGGAAGAACGTATGGCAAATGCCTACAATTCAAGCAGGTATGGCGCCGTCCAGCAGCGCCAAACCATGTATCCTCACCTCGCCCCTCAGTCCGGCGTAGAAGGTTACTACCTTGCCAGCCATCCAGCAATCGACGAACCCGCGCACCAGGGTGTGTATTCAGAACGACAGCAGCACTCCGCGCCTTATCCCTCGTTCGATGGGTCACGCATATCATCTTATGAACCGAATCCGCCAGAGTCTTCGTACTATCCAGCTATGCAGCACCCATATCAGCCTCGAGTACCGTCTGTTCCAACGGAGCAGCTGAGCTCGCCTCCACAACAGCCCAATGTGCATCACGGCCAGTCGAATTCCATTTCGCAAGTTTCGGAGTCAGCGGCCAGCTATTACACTGGTGGTGACCAATATCCAGAAGCTCCTATGCAGTCACCGCCCGCATCTTCACAGCAGCAACAGCTACAACAACGAATTCCCCCTCCTGCTCTGCAACGGCAGTCGTCACAGTCCTATTACCAAACGCAAACCCCATTGCCGCAGCAGCAGCCAGTCTTTCCAAGTGCGCCCCAACATGCACTACCCGTGAAAGAAGAGAGCTTGATAGAGCTGTAGAATTAGGGGAAACGCGTAGCTAATCAGTCGTACGCTCGTTGCAGCTAGAGCACGAATTAAACAAACGTTCGTATCAGAAGGCGATAGGCTATATAACGAGGTACCCGCTAGTGCAATACTTTAGGGGCTGTTTAATAGTATGAAATCGAAGTTGCTATAGTATGTTTATTATAGTTCGTAGCTCTATTAAATACTTGAAAATTGAACTATAGCTATAAATATAGCTATTAAACGCTTTTTATAATTAATAGGAGGCAATTATATATAGTAGGAGCAAAAGTTCTAAATAGTAGGAGGTTAAGTTTGCCTAAGGTACGCGTATATATATTGCGCTATATCTATTATATTGTGTCTATCGTATAGTGTCTATTATACAGTGTCTATTATACAGTGTTATATAGTGTCTATTATATAGTGTCTATTATATATAGTGTCTATTATATATAGTGTCTATTGTATAGTGTCTATTATACAGTGTCTATTATACAGTGTCTTATATATAGTGTCTTATATACAGTATCGATTATATATAGTATCAATTAC
>NW_016017383.1:1135419-1361787 GCF_000320565.1 Sphaerulina musiva SO2202
TATATATATATATATATATATATATATATATATATATATATATATATATATATATATTATAATAGAAGAGAAAATAGCTAACAAACTTATAGTTATAATAAGCGCTATAGCTATTGATCGAATAATCTAATAGTAGGTAGATATAATTTTGACGGTTACATTACATATATACATATTGATAGTAAGTAATATAAATTCATCTTCTGGCTTTTAGCTAGCAAAATAGTATTAGTAGCTAGAGCAACTACTCTTAAGGATTAGCAAGTAGTATAGTACTTTAAGATTACAAATATGATTTCGATAGTATAGGCGGCCTTCTAGTATATTGAATAGATTAGCTAATAGGGTGTTTGTATCCGTTAGACTCTCTATATGATTCTATAGCTGTTTGGATAGATTTCTATATAGCATTCTGTAGCTGAGACCTAACTATGCTATTAGTATAGTATATAAGACCCTAGCGTTGTTCCTATACATATAAATAAGCTCTAAAATATAAGAAATATATATTCTAGTCTGCCTTTACATATTATATAATAGAGAAGAAGTATTTATTATTAAGTAGTAGGATATTACTACTAACAAGTTTATAGTAAGTTTTAGCAAACTTGTTATATATATTTAAAGTAATAGTGCTATATTAACAGACCTACTTTAGGAATAAACTTTGCTTTACTTCGATACTTATAGTAAGTATATCTAATTACTAGGCTATCTGTAATATCAAAATAATAGGTCCGTTTCTTACTAAGGCGAAATAACTACTAACTGTAGTTATTGTCCTTATTAATAGCGGAAAGTTATACTATAATACAACAGCTAGCTATTCTTCTTTATATACTGCTTCTTCTTTAATAATCGTCTCGTACGTTGTATAAGTAGTTACCGCCTTAGGATATACTATAGTATACTAATCGCTTATTATAGAAAGCGCTATTATAGAGGTTTAGGGATCTAATAGCGTAGACTATAGTACTAGAATCGTCGTTATTGCTATCAATAGGCTCCGACTAATAATTACTAATAATACTTGCTAATTCGACTATCTCTAAGCTCTCCTCTATTACTTAACGCTACTATTTATCCTTCTCTATTCTTTTGTGCAGCTTGAATCGCTCTAATTATCGTTATTATCGTACTTTCGCCTCTAGTCGAGTAGAGTAGTCTACAATCGAAGTTATACTAAGACTTTGATTAAGGTTTGGCTTCGAACTTTAATCAAAATTAAGTCTGTCTTCTTAGCATTAACAAACACCTATTATATCAACTCTCTATATAGATTCTTAAGAACCTATCTTTAAACCTATTGCTATAGGCTAGTTCTGCATACTTTGTTTTATTATATAGGTCCTAGAAATATAAGAGAGATGCTTTCCTTACTATATAGTTACTAAACTCAAAATTATACTATAATACCTGAATATCCTTCCCCAAACTAACGACTAATATTGCAAATAGCCTGGTTAGGCGCTTCTTACTATTATAGAGGGTCTTAATTAGTTATAGGTTTAGTAAATTAGTAGGGGTATCCAAAAGTTTGATATTTTAGGCCTTAATTTAGGTGCCTAAGGCAGAATGTACGTACTGTACGCAATATAATCCGTACCTACATTCTTTCGCTAGAAGGTACTGCCTACCTACTTTCAGAAGGACTTAAACAAGACAAGGTCCCTAGATAATCGAGACGGAGATAGAGATATAATACCTAATAGTATAGCTCTTTATAAAGAATTCGCTTTATAATAAAAGGCCAAATTACATAGATTCTTTTTAGGATTAGGGCTATAGCTTACTATTCTACTAGATAATAGAATTCGTGAAATTATTGAAGTTACTAATCCAAAATGTAAGGTCGCTAATTTAGACCTAAGGAGTAGAGCAATTAGGCGTAAAACTTGCTTTCCCTAATAAATTTATAAATAGATAGATATAGGCCAAACAAGGGTTTTTATATATGGCGGGCGCCGAAATTATACATAGCGGGCGCCCCGGCGCCAAGACTGTAGCCTTAGGCTGAAACTTCCGAGATTTTCAACTTCTTAGACATATCGCAGTTTCTATATACTTCGCTACTGTAATAGCGATAATACGTACAGTTACAAGCCTATAGTAGCGAAGTATCGGAATGATCGTAGCAATAATATACTAGAAGCCTGCATTTGTTTAACGGTTAGTTGTTAATATATCGCTATATTAAGTTCGGCTTCGGCTAAATACGCGATTGCCGCAGTCTCTATCTATATTACCTACTGCTATTAAGGGTATATCTCTATCTCCTTATTAGCTCGGCTAGAACCGTAGTCTGCCTTAGCGCTAGTATGTCGGCCGCGTAGGCGACGAAACTACTATATTAGCCTTATCTTTACTATTAATCTCGAACTTATTAGGGCTCTCTGTATTATTATCTAGCTCTTGTACCTACGTATCTATAACTGCCTCTTATACCTACGTATCTGTAACTGCAGCTCTACCTCCTCTTAACGCCCTACCTCCTCTTGACGCCCTACCTCCTCTTGACGCCCTACCTCCTCTTAGTCTACCTCGTCTACCTCGTACGCGCGTCGGTAGTAGCGGTAGCACCTACAATACCTCGGCTATAGTAGTAATTCGAGCCTATATTACGGTAAACTAAGCTTGAAACTCGGCGAAGTCGGATAGTAGAGGTTATAGCTAGTATTGACTATGTTAGCTAAGCCGGAGTAACGTTCTCCGCTCATTTTTGGTTAGACTCTATTAACGTCTAATAGCCCCGAGCTAATACCTATATTGTCTATAAGGATAACTACGAGAGATACTAAGAGATATAAGTAATCCTTCCTATAGCTAAAAACAATCGGGTTCCCTCTCTAGTCATATCGTAGACCGCTCCTCGTCTATACTACGTATCCTCGCTAGATCTATGCCCTAGATAATAATTTATAATATTAAGTAAGTAGTTAGCCTCCGGTCCTTTTGGTCGGCTTCCGCCTCTTCCTATTAGTCGGCTAACTTTCCTTTAGAATAAGAGCTTTTAAGGGCCCAAAGTTAGTACTAAAGGCTATAAAGGCCTTGCGTTTAGTTAAGCTCCCTAGTCTTTTGTCTCGGCCCGTCGCTCTAGAGTTAAGTACTACAATAGCGTAGGCTATTGTCTTACATATACTATAGGTAGAACTCCTACTTTTATAATTAGTCCTCGTAGGTTCTGGTAGTTTTCGGTCGGCGTCCTTTTTGTTTTGTAAAGATACCTTAGAGTAGGCGTTTTTAGTCGGCCTATACTAACTTTTGCTCTAGGCCTAAATAACTAAATAAATAGAATAAAATAACATAAATAAAATAACTTCCCTTATTCTAAATAAATATATCCTAATCACTATACCTATTTTCCTACGTTTTTCCGTCGGCCTATAATATTTACTCGCTCTAGGCCTTTCCTATCGGCCTACGTTTCTTTAATTATTTCTCCTATTTCTCTCTCGGGCTGTCTATAGTTTACGCGTTGCTATACTTTAGTTTATAGGTATCGAGGGCTATAGTATCTACTACATACTCTAGGGGTTCCTAGATAGGTTTATAATATCCGGTCTACTTTACTAAATCTTCGCGCCTCTTCACTTTTCTCTTAGGCTATTCCTTATATAATTCTACTAGGATAGGGTCCGGTTGTTTGTTATCGGATTCCTAGCTAGGTAAGGGATCTTAAGCAGCCGGTCTTAAGAGGTCAGTATAGAATACCAGATATATATTACTAGGGATCTCTAGTAAAGCGGTAAATTGTAGATAGACTAAATCAACTTTGTTCTAAGGATATTATAGTCTTATACTTTAGGTTCTATAGACTTATAATCGGATTCTAGGGCTATAGAAGCACTAGGTAAAGTCCTTCTCTACTATTTTCTTCTAGAGTTAGTTTATTTCCTCCTTCTAGAAAGGTCCCTTAAATACCCTACCTTCTTCCTTAAAGGTAGTCTCCGGTTATTCTACTATAGGCTCTAAGATACCTAGGTTAGAATCCGCGTCTATTAGTTCAGTAGCGAAGGGTAAGAGTATCGGCTAATTTTCTTTAAATAATCTAGCGATAAGAATCTCTAGAATTGTAATGGTTTATTATCGGCCCCTAGAGTATCTCATTCTCTTCTTAAGAGTATATTAGGGATAATAGCCTCGGCGCCTAGTCGATAAACTATAGAGAACTAAAAATTTGCTAGTATATTAGCCCATCGGATTTGTCTTTTAGAGAGTTGCTTCTTAGTAATAAAGTACTCTAGGTTCTTATAGTCCGTCTAAATAGTAAAGGAACTATACGCTTTTAGCTCGGCCTCCTAGAATTTTAGATAGGATATGATTACTAATATTTCCTTATTATAGATATTATAGTTTATTTTGGCTTAGTTTAGTTTTTTCGAGTAGAAACCTATCGGTCAAAGGATTCCGTTCCTTTCTTATAGGAGTATATCTCCTAATACGAAACTACTATAATCGGTCTCTAGGAAGGTAGGAAGGTAAGGATCCTATAGCACAAATACCGGGGAACTATAGTATTTTTCCTTTAGGGTATAGAATACGGTCTCCTCTTCTTCTCTCTAGGAGAACGATATCTTTTTGCTAGTAAGCCTAGTAAGTAGCGCTACAATCTTCGAGTAGTTTAGGATAAACAAGCGATAATAGTTTATAAAACCTAAGAACCTCTAGACTTCCTTCTAAGTACCTAGAGTTTTCTAGTTATAGAATACCTGCTTCTATACCTTTTCTATTAGTGTAAACGATAAAACCTAGGTACTTAATCTTCTTCTTTATAAATTTATATTTCTTAGGGTCGAGGAAAAGCCCTTCGTCCTAGAGTTTTTAGAGTACGAGACAAACCTTTTAGAAGTGTTCCTCTCTTGTTCTACTTGTAAAGATCGTAAAGATACGTAAAGTGGAAATTATCGAGAAATTCCCTTAATAATAAATTAATATACTGTTAGAAAGTTACTAGAACCCTAGAGAGACCGATTGGATAGACTAGCTACTTAAAGAGCCTAAAGCGCGTTCGGAAGGCAGTCTTATATTTATATCCATAGGCTATCCTAATATAGTAGAAAGCTACTACGACGTCTACCTTCGTAATCTACTTAGCCTTCCCTATACTTTTTAAGGTCTCTAGTATAAGAGGTAAGAGGTAACGATCGGGTTTAGATATCGGGTTTAGAGCCCGATAGTTATAAATAAACCGTAATCCTCTACCTAGCTTCTAGACGAATATAACGGGATATTAGAGGCGGAGTCCTTATTTCTCTTCTTCTATTTCTAGTTCGAAATCTTAAACTAGTTAGTTTCCTCTAGATTAGTTATAATCTTTTCGACCTTCTTAGAGAACTTGTAGTAGTCCGTATATTTTAATATAGTAGCTATATATAACTTAGCTAGGTTAGAGAAGGTATTTCTTAGATACCCGATCTTTACCTTAGAAAAGAAGTTTTCTCTACTCGCTATAAGTAGGAGTCTATCGAAATCTAGCTAGTATTTATACTAAGGTTAGCTTTACGAGTATTTTAAATAGAAGAGTTGTTCTAAGGCCTTAGCTTTCTTGTTACTATTCCCGAATACTATGTCGAGTTACGATATAAATACTTTAGAGTCCTTCGTCTTTCTATTGCTATTTTCCTAGAAGTGTCGTATTCTCGCTCTTTCCTAGGCTAAGAGGGTATCGTAAATAGTATCCTAGTAATAATCTATAGAGAGCGTTAGTTTAGAGGTAGAGGGTACTTAGTAGGAGCTTCGGAGTCGTATAAGGTAGTTACGGGAAGGTATCGGCGTTCCTGTCCTAATAGGCCGGTTTCTACTCTTAGAGGCCTATTACGACTAAATTATTGTAGCTAGTAGTTGTTATATTAACTCTAGGCTATTCGATTGATTTAGTAGCTCTATACTCTATAGGCCGGCCTCCGCTATAGAATTATAGAATAGGCGGACAGCTATAGAGTAGTCGTAGAAGTAGATTGCACTTCTTTAATAGTAATCTTTATCGCTTAGAGCCGGAGGTATATCTACTCTATTATACTTATTAATTCTTCTAGCGCAATACTTATATTAGGGTACGTCGTCGTTTGTCCGATCTCTAGTACGTTTCGCTCGGAGGAGGTTATTTTATCAATCGTACTTATTGTTATAGGAGAGTAACGTATATATAGAAACCTTATAGTATTAATATAGCAAGTACGATAAAGAAGGAAGGCTAGCTATTCTAGCCGGTCTATAAAGGAAAAAGGATAGAGTACGGTAGGCCTACTTAGGGGCAGCTATTGTACGTAACCTCTAGCTATACGTAACGCCCTAGATCTTCTAGAGCACTGCTTAAGGGCTCGCCCTTCACATCTAGTTGCTAGTTCTTCGTAGCTATATCGACCGAGCCTACATCTTGTAAAGCGACTACCTATAGTACTATAGCTCGATCTATACGAGATACCTAATAATAATAATAAGGACGAGTAGGAGACAGCGTTAAGTACGCTAAGTAGGGGTAGTAGAAGGCCTGTACAAGCTAAGGTAGCAGCGCGACGACTAACCGTCTTAGGTACCTACTATTCTATAAGTCTAAAGGTACAAGATAATAGCGTATAGGCGGCGGGATCTACTAAGCGAAGGGCATTGTTATCGTACGTTAGCAGGATTAAAGAAACTCCTATAGGGGCAACGTAGAGTCTAGTATACACGTAGTATATAGCAAAGGGTTTCGTATATCGTATATATTCGGCAGTAGGGGGAGAAGAGTTTGTAGGTAAGAAAGGCAGCAATACGTACATATAGTTTTATTATTTAGGAAAGTAGTATATTAGTTTATGCCCTTAATAATAAGTTTATACCCTTATACTGTTTGCTTAGTAAGAGCGAAAACCTTAGTTATGTCTAGTAAGAGTATAAACCTTAGGTTTTGATATATGTCAAGTTAGGTAAGGATATAAATTACTATATATTAGAAAGTTATGTATTAGCAATTTTTATCTAGTACGATTTTTGATTCTAAGCCGATTAGTACTATCTCCGTATTTATAGATACAAATAGGGGCATTTCTCTAGCCTCTTATTAGTCTATTAAATCAAAGCTTACTATTAGTAGTATCCTTATTACTATCGGCCTATATGCCCTAGGTAGGCGCTATAAAACTATTATCTTTACTATACTGTCCGAACAACGCTGACAATAGTAGCCGTATACCTCCGCGCTTATTCTCCTTATTGCCTTACTCTGGCTATATCTCTTTACCGAGCCCGCCGGCTATTATTAACTTATTCTTATTATCTCGCGCAGTACGTCTATCTCTTCTACCTAATAGAATAAAATTATTCTCGTTGAATCCGAGCGAGTTACTACTACTATATCCTTACTCTTGCTATATCCCCGCGCCTAGGCTACCGGCTATTATCAACTCGTCCTCGTTGTCTTACGGAACAAAGTACTTAATATTAACGTAGTATAGGAAGCGAGGAGCTACTAATTACTATATTCAAGGGTATTACTACATAGGCCTTCGAGTGCTCGGCGGAAGGCAAGTTGTCCGTTGCCCTGTTGTCGTATAAGACGAGTCAGTTCGAGGGTCTAGCGGAATACGTAAAATACTTAACGACCTGTAATCTCTAGAAGTTTAGTGTCTATAGAGATTTTAAATAGTAGGCTACTAGATACTAGTAGTAATTAGAAGAAGTTACTATAGATTACTATATTTATACTGCCGAATAGGCCGCTACTAGAGAGAGCCTATAATAGGCGCGACTTGATTATCTTTCATCAGGCAAGGCTAATTATTGATTTCGTTAATAATCAAGTAGATGATACCCTCGATATCGGCCTAGACCGTTTAGAGGCTAGCAGTTAATAGCTCTTCGAAAGTACTTTAAGTAGGTAGTCTGAGCAATTTATATAGGGTTGAGCTATTAATAGCGTATATAGCAATACTAGTTAGAGCTAAGCGGACGACTAGAGCTCTGCGCTGTTGCTATAAGCGCTTAGCAAAAGTTTAGAGGTATATAGATATTAACTTAATATCGTAAGATTTTCTAGTTCCGATAAGGCTACTTACGTTAAATAGTAATTATAGAGGATTTCTACCTATAAGGACATCCTCGAAGTAATAAATTACGGTATTAGATAAGAGGCGTTGCTCGGAAATTAAGAGATCCCTCTAGCCTATTAATTGTAAATCTATACGGAGCTCTGTAGGATTAGCGGTAATCTATTCTTTCTAGTAGTCTCTACCGGGATAGTCGTAAATAGTAGGCTACTACTAGATATACTTTCTAACGAATAGTATCTAGTTAGTATTAATATCTATTAAGCGGTTGCTAAGGGTATTGATATCGCACTAGCTTATCTTTTTGGACTGAGCGTTCTTCGAAATCTTCTATCTTAATTCGAGCCTAGACCTCTAGAGAAAGCTTTTAAAGGGGTATAATATATAAATCTAGGTAGTGTTTGTAATAGCGCCGATACTAGTAGTAGGCGTCAGAGTACCGATCAAAGGTATAGCTATTTTAAGAGTCTTGTAGGGTAACTAGTAACGTCGGGTATACGCGCAAAGGGTCCTCTAGTAAGACAATCTAGGTTCGATAATAATCGTTGTATATAGGATCAATAGCATCGTTCTAGTACTTAGAGAAGTAACTTAATAATCGTAGTATTCTGCAAATATTTATTATCGTTCAGAGCGAGAATACGGCCTTAATCGGACGGAGCTCGGTAATCGACTAAAAGTACTATACGAGTACCCTTCTAAAGGTAAAGTCTAAGAAGTAAGTAGTATACCTCCTATATACCCTAATCGCGGCTGCCTACTATCTTGTTTATTGCTTTAGCTACAAGCCGGATAATTAGTTGATTAGTTAATAAAATTATTAGAATTAGGGCCTTCAGTGTCTCTTTAAACGAGACCTTAGTATATAGTACTTAGTATATAGCGAAATATCTATATTAGCGCGCTAAGCAAGTAATATTAGGGGATTATAATAGTTTAGTATAGTTTAATTGTTTTATATATAGAAGATCTCTAGTAGGTAGGATTACGCTTCTTACTTGTCTCCGCAATAGGTTAGAATCGATAGAACATACTAGGGTCGTTAGCTCTCTAGTTTTTCTTACGATATTAGTAGTACTCTAAGTACTTTATAGCGTTACACGCGGTTCATTATATTAGAGAAATTCTAGGGCCGAAACTAATAGTACTATAGTCAGTTTAAGCAGCGGTCCGTTAGGGCTCCGGGTTAATAGCGAAGAGGTAGCGACGCTAGACATTCGTAAAGTCGCTACGTCTATCTTCGTCCTCTATATTAAATAAGCCTATTGTATAGGACTATACGAATCTATATCCTTAGATTTCAAACCGATACTAATAGTCTTAAATATAGAACTTTAGCTTTGGTATAGTCTTAATTAAGCAATCTAATCTTTGCTAGAAATAGGCCGTAGTAATATATAGATTATCGCGAAGCGTAGCTCTCAATAATTTGATTCGACCCTAAGAATTACCTTAATTATAGTCTCTGTTATAGCCTATACAGAAGAGTCTAATAGCTTATAACTAGGATACTACTACGGCTGTAGAACTTGAACCGGTAGTAATAATCTTTAATATAGAACTTCGGCTTTAAAGGGGTTTTTATATATAGCGGGCGGTTTTTCTCTAAATGGCGGGCGCCTCGGTGCCAAGCCTGTGTAGCCAATTCCAGAGAGATCTTTCACTCTGAATATTCCTAACAAAATGTACTCTCTACCTAGGTAAGGAGGAGGAGGAGGTAGTGGTAGTAGTAGTGGTAGTGGTAGAGGAGGTAGAGGAGGTAGTAGTAGTAGTAGTAGTAGTGGTAGTAGTAGTAGTAGTAGTAGAGGTAGAGGTAGAGATGGAGATGGAGATAGAGATAGAGATGCCTAGGGCAATGCCTAGGAAGAAGATGAAGGCCCGTACGCCCGCCTGCACGGCGCACGCACGCAGGCGTACGAAATTGGCTATCGTTCCGTACTACTAGTAGGCAGGACAAATAACATTTGGGGCGCCCGCTATTTAGAGAAAAATCGCCCGCCATTTATAAAAACCCCTTTAAAGTATACCTAAAAATATATAGTATTGAAAGTATATAGGGGTTTTGATAATCAGCAGGAGCACAAATCATAAAGGCAGGAGGCCTACGCTAAGCTT
This sequence comes from Sphaerulina musiva SO2202, assembly GCF_000320565.1. Classification (NCBI taxonomy): domain Eukaryota; kingdom Fungi; phylum Ascomycota; class Dothideomycetes; order Mycosphaerellales; family Mycosphaerellaceae; genus Sphaerulina; species Sphaerulina musiva. The sequence goes on from NW_016017383.1 coordinate 1,145,562, forward strand.
AAGGCCTTAGGCTGCGCTAAGCCTACAGTAGTTATATAACCTACTCGTCCAAACACTACTTCTACGTTGTACATTCTAATATATATATACTATATATATTACAGTCTATTAACATTCTAATATAGAGCTACTTAATAAGACGCTCGCGCGCGCTGTATTTATAGACGTAGAACTAGAGGAGTCTATTAATAGACTCCTTAATAATAAAGACGTAGCCGTAGAGGCAGCGACTAACCTAGTAGCGACTAATCCAATATATACGCTAGTACTGCCGGACGTAGAAGCGAGAGAACCGAGCCAATTGTAGGCTAGAGAAAGAGATAGACTTAGTATAGGTAATAATAGCGAACAGGGCATAAATCGTCTAAAATCGACGAAGGGCTAGTCTCGAATAATACCTCTATTATACGCTATAAAATTCCGAAACCCCGTATCTAGCGCTTCGCCTCTAAGTCAGATGCCTATTAATATATTAACGTATACGGAAAGCGACATAGCTTTAGCTAGACGAAGAATAGTAGTAGGAAGTATAATAACAATAAACTACTAGAGTTATAGAAGTATGCCCTTAAGTACGCGAAAGGCGATAGGAAGAATAAGTTAATACTCGACCGTAAGCCGTTAAAGAAGAGATATACGTAGAAGTTAGACTGCTAGGCGACAATAACTATTTACGCGCTAGATAAGGACAATCCTTTAGCTTTAGAGTAGATATTCTTACTTAGTAATTATACAAAGCACAACTACCTTAGTATCTCTATAGCCGGACTAGCCTTCTTCCGCCGCTAAGAACGTAGTAAGGGATTCGTAGCTTTTATCGCTAACTATCGTAAGAATAGAGCCTCTCCTTAGTTAGCGTATACTATAGTAAAGGATAAGTTTATTACTAAGGTAGGCCTGTTAGGTATAGCGGCTATACTAATTCTGCGCAATATCTATAACGAGTTCGCGTATATCCAATATACTATAATTAATATACTTATCCTAGTAGACAAAGTGCTCTTAGAGCTTATAGATAACGGCTTCTTCTTAGCTTATAAGGTTAATTACGATAGTAGTAACGAGAGACTACGCTGTATATTCTTTGCGTATCCTTAGCTTGTAAGTATCTATAAGGACAACGCGTATATACTAATATTCGACTATACTTACAATATCTATTTATCCGGCTTACCGCTACTCTGCTTCGACTTTATTATATACCTTAGTATTGTACTACCTCTAGCGCATATATTAATACTAGATAAGACGTTCGATAGATATAAATAGGCCTTTAAGACGCTATAGCGACTCTTCGAGGAGTATAAAATCGACGAGCCTGATATTATTATTTACGATCGCGATAGAGCTACTATAAACGTACTCGAGGCCGTCTTTCTAGGCGTCTAATCTATACTATATATATAGTATATAGACACCGCCGTCGAGGTATAGGCCTATAAGATATTTGGATAGTAGAAGAGCGAGGATAGTATACGTTACGTCGCTACTGAGTTTATTGCCCTCTACAAGATATATTGTAATACTACTATAGAGGATAGATTCGAGGAGGCCTATAACGTATTGCTAAAGCGGGCGTAGCGTAACAAAGCCTTAGATAATAGCGCTAATAGCGCAGATAGCGCAGATAGTATAGATAGTATAGATAGTATAGATAGTATAGATAGTATAGATAGTATAGATAGTATAGATAGTATAGATAGCGTAGACGACGAGGTAGATAAGATCGCGCGGCCTATCGAACTTAGTAAGTATATATTAGAAAATAATAAGAGTATACCGGAACAATAGCTTAAGATAGTACGATACCTAGAGAAGTATTAGTAGGTATACAAAAAGAAATACGTTAAGGTATAGACAAACCGAGTATACTATTACAGCTATAATATATCTTCTACTAGTAAGGGCGCTTACGTAGGGCTCAAACGGTAGATATAGAGCGCTTGTAATAATACTCTTATATTCTTTATAAAGCTAGGGCTATTCTATAATAGCTATATCGATAGATACAATACTACACTATTAGTAGTATAGAACAACTTATCGATATAGTTCATTAACAAAGCGTTCTATTATAGTATTAATACTATAATTAGTGTCTACGTACTTTAATATATATACAAATAGAAGGCTAAATTAGACGTAGAGCTCGAGTATATATAGAACGATCGTTACTATATCTGTAGCGTATATACTAGTATATTTATAATAACAATAGGTATAGACTACTCTTATAAGCTCGATAGTATAGAGGTAGTAATACTTTATAGCTACGATATATTCTAGTATATTCTAGGTATACTAGTAGATAATAGCGAGCTAGTAGTAAGAGTACTCGAGGCCGTAGTATACTTCTATAAGCGCTTAGTACGATAAGTACGCTCGTATATAGCAAATACTAGTACTTCTACCTTATAGCGTAAACTAATACTCGTAGAGAGGCTCGATCCAAATAATTGCAATACTATACTAAGAGCTCGTACGCTAAAATAGCGAGCCTTAATGGCTAATTTAGTAGTAGTCTAGACACCGTGTTACTACGCCGCCTAGTACGGTCTAGTATAACTATAGTAAGGGCTATAAATACGGCAAGTACGCTTGTCTTACTGCTTAACGACTGTATAGCGCTCGGTATAAGCACAAAGTAGGCGGAGAGCCTTATACTAATCTATATAGTATATTTACCTAGCGACTAGCAATAGCGATACTACAAGCGATACTACGAGCAATACTATAAGCAATACTATAAGCGATACTACGAGCGATACCGATAGCGACCCCTAATGCGCTAGCCGGTATTACGAACGAGTAATTCGTATAGTTGCTACAATAGTAAGCCGATATTTTAGCGCAGATCGCCGTACTCGCTAATAGTAATACTATACTACCTCTACCCCTCCCTAGAAGAGTAGTATGTACGAACGTTAGGTAGTATATAGACGACTTCGAGCTTAATAAAGATAAAGAGGAAGATAAGGACGACGAGGACGATAAGGATAAGGACAACGGTAATATAGATATAGACAATAAGTTTATATAGCTAGCGCGCGTACATCGCCGTATTAGATAACTACGGTTTAGGCCGTATAAGAAGAGGGCAGGTTAACGGCCGCTAAGAAGTTAATAGGTATTCTCTAGCCTATAAGTAGCTGTCGTTGAAAGCAGCTACAATACCTCTAGAATAGGGTAGTTTATAACTTTTGCAAGGGGTTCTAGTATATAGGTTGCTAGTTTAAGAAGCCTACTTTTAGCTATATGTTTCTTGTTAGATTTAAGGCTATTGTTTATATTATTAGTATAATGCTCCGCTACTATGTTTCTATTGCTACTTTATCTGTCGCTGTACTATATATTACTGTTAAGGAAAACTTATTAATTTGACATTGTACACTAAGAAAAGTTTTAAGATATATAAAGCCTAAGGCCTCAAGTTTGGCGTAGGCCTCCCGCCGTTTATAATTTGTGCTCCCCCCGTTCATCAAAACCCGTATATAGTAGTAATTTTTAGATTACTATAAAGATTAATCCGAGATAAGCAAATACGTTCCTAGGAGTTACTAGCTCTCTACTAACAATATATACTATTTGGTGTTAATTTTATTAGTAAGTCCTATTATAGGTTAGTAGCACTAAATAGAAACAAGTTAAAACAACTATTAAATTGAAAGTATACTTTATAATTACGCTTTGTTCCTATATAGTAGGTATATAAAGGGCAAATAATACCTTCACTAACAGATTAATATCGAGTAGAGTAGTATTTATATATACTATAGGTCCAATTTAATAAAGAATTAAGAGCTGTTTCTAGTCTATAGACCTATTTTTATATTAAATACTTTATAACGCTACTATAGATAGCAAGCAAAATAACCTTCTTTATACTTTTAAAAGGTATACTACGTACTCTCGGTAGGTAACTTTATATAATCGTAGTAGGTTAATTTCTACTTGTTGTTCTAGATATAATACTAGGAATACGAGAGAGAGAATAGGCTAGGTATCGAATCGTTCTACGTTAGGGTACACTAACTATAGCCGCTACTATATTTAGTTACTAGCTACCTAAGGGACGAGTACTGACGCGGTTAAAAAGAGCCATTATATCTAGATTGGTATTTTACAGCTAGTATAGTACTAATATTATATCTAGGATCTTTACTATTGTTACCGTCGAGTAACTAAAGAGGTATAGTTTTAAGTTAATTAAGTTTGTAGACATTGATCTCTAAGAGTATTAGTTCCGGCGCCTTTGTCTTAATACACTATACTACTTAATTAGTCGAGAGAGATTATTAATGTAGTTACGGTTAATAGTAATTTTATAGTAGCCTAGATAGTACGCTTTATAGTACTATAGCTACTATAATAGTAAATTCTTAGCTAAAGTAGAGGAGGCGATCTTGTTAGAGAGAAAGAGATAGAGATAGAGATAGATATGCCTAGAGCAATGCCTAGGAAGAAGATAAAGATAGTAATAGAATACATATAGACATACGCCCGCTTGTATATACGCCCGCTTATATATACGCCCGCTTGTATATACGCCCGCTTGTATATACGCCCGCTTGTATATACGCCCGCTTGTATATACGCCTGCCTCTATATACGCCTGCCTATATATACGCCTGCCTATATATACGCCTGCCTATATATACGCCTGCCTATATATACGCCTGCCTATATATACGCCTGCCTATATATACGCCTGCCTATATATACGCCTGCCTATATATAAGCCTACCTTTTTGTATACCCGTCTATATGTATATATATATACGTACTCGTTCCGTACTACCTTACTAATAGGCAAACCTATAGGGCATATATTTCGGTTACCTACTATTTAGAGTTTTAGGTTAAGGAAGGGACATCTATTCTAAAGCTTCTAGAGTACTAAGCAAACTTCCCGGAAATAGTCCCCTTATTCCGTTTGTATATATTATAATTTTATCGGTATATACGATCTAAGTACTCCTTAATAACAAGTTAATATACTACTAAAAGGTACCTTAGAAAGACCGAATAGGTAAAGTAGCGATTTAAAACGCCTAAAGCAGGTATAGAAGGTAGTCTTATATTCGTAACTTTAAGCTCTATTATTATAGTAGGAAGCTAAAATATCTACTTTTTTAATCTATTTAGCGTTTACTATATTTTTTTGAGGTCTTTAGTATAAGAAGTAAGTCTAGTTCAGAAATTGAGTTTAAGGTATAGGTAAGTCTAGTTCAGAAATTGAGTTTAAGAAGTAAGTCTAGTCCAGAAATTGAGTTTTACTAGGTTTCTATATAAATAGACCTCGAGGTCTAGCGTCTAAGCTATACTATAAAATATGTTCCTTCTCTAGGTATACGTTAAAAGCCTTATAGCCGGCCTCTAGTATATTCTAATTAGAGGACGCTAAATTATTAATCGTACTTATCGTTATAGGAGAGTAAACAAAATTGGACGGAGTACAACAGCCTTAGTTAGGGGTCACAGTATATAACCGTATATAGTCCAAGTATGTAATGCTTAGAATCGACTAGGGTAAAATCTTAGGGATCGCCCTTTATATCTACGAATTTGATTGTCCTAAAGGCTTATATATCTACTAGGTAAGTATTTATAATCGTATTCTCAATGCCTAGCTATTATAGAGGAACAGTAGGACTCCGTTACGTATAGTACAATAGACAGGTTTTAATACCTCTCTACTATCTAGAAGATACTCTATAGTATTACTAATATAGATATATGTTAATTACTCTACTTCAACCTTTCTTAAGAGGTAAAGCAGTTAGGTTATTATAGAAGCTATATACTATAGCTATAGATCTTATATTAAGATGTCTATAATATAGATATAGAGTTTAACGCTAAGTATCTAGTATTTGCAGAGGCAGCTACTTGTAGCATAGAATTCCAATACTAGTACTACTAGGCTTATTACAATAATACCAATATTTAGCTTGAAGGTAATAATAAAGCTAATATAAGAGATATAAGAGATACGTAGACTACATAATAGTATATATGCAATACGCACTTTCGCTAATACTATTATATAGTGCTTGCTTGCTTGACTAGGTCCCTAGCAGACTAAAGTAGATATCATTCACTAGAAAGGACTATAAGTATACCTAGATCACTTAAGGGTAATAGTTCATTTATATTTACTTATACTAGCAACTTCTATATAATTGGGTCCTAGTAGTAAAGAGTTTATAGTAGATATGCTAGCGCTATATCGGTAGTTGCTAGATAGCTCTACTCTATTATTATACAATATAGTATATAAGCGTCGATAACTACTAGACCGTAACTTGCTACTACTACTAGGAGCATAGAAGCGCTAGAACATCAAGTTTAGATAGATAAGGCGCGCCTGCTGTCTAAGCGGACTGACTAGTCCCCTAATATATAGTAATTATAGTCCAAGTACGCTATTACACGTTCGTAGAAATTTCTAGTTTTAACTCTAGAGTATAAGCGGAGAGCTATTAGCCTCTCTAGATAGACAAGTACCTTTGATAACTTTCTATTAACATTCTCTATTTCTATTTGTAGTTAATATAAACCTCTTAACTGGGCTAAGGTTACGTAATATAGCTTTTCTCTTAGATTCCCGGCTACACAAATAGCAGACCCCAAAACTGGCTTAGGGCAGACCCTATTCGAAGTCATTAAGTTATTACCGTATATACAATACTTCCGGCCTTTACGTCAAGGCCTTAATATATAGTAGTACTTCTCGTATAATTAGTTACTTCCCTAGTATAAGAACGATCCTAGTAATCTAGTTGTATATAAAAACTTTCTATAGGCTAAAATAGCGCTATATTATCTATTCTGTATATACCTAATACTATTGTATACTCTATACTATATAAAATAAAGATAGTACTCCCTATATCTTTTAGACCTTAATAGAAGTACGACGATTGTATGATCGAGAATATATCGCTAGCTATAGGTACAACTACCCCTCTAATTCTATAGAAGCTCTCTAGAAACCTAAGAATTATAATAAGATCAAGGATTAAGACTTCCAAGAGTATAAGGTATTGGAAAATAAGATAGTATTACCTTAGGGCGAGATTAGCAACGCTATTCGTATAGTAAATAACGATCCGAATGACATTAGACTAGTCTCTATTTGTTAGTAAGTATTGGTACTTATACCTTAATACTTATAACTACCCGTTACGCGAGTAGCTTAACACTTAATATAGATACTTAGTCTACCTTAGCAAAAACTTATATAAACGAAAGTAAGGTTGATTATATAATCATGTATTGAACTACTATATCTAAAGACATACTAGCTGTATGCTAATATAGCTTCTAATGAATATCAATAGCTATACTAGGGGTTTTGATAAATAGCGGGCGCAAATAGCAGGCGCCCCGGTACCAAGTCTATATAGCTAACACTCTAAGCGTTCCTAACAAAAAGCACTCTCTGCCTAGGTATTACAAGAGGAGGAGGAGGAGGAGGAGGAGGAGGAGGAGGAGGAGGAGGAGGAGGAGGAGGAGGAGGAGATAGTAGTAGTAGAGATAGAGGTAGAGATAGAGGTAGAGATAGAGGTAGAGATAGAGGTAGAGATAGAGATAGACATAGACATAGACATAGACATAGACATAGAGATAAAGATAGCAATAGGATATATATATATATACCTACATGTATATACACTTAAGTACGCCCGCCCGCCTATATGTACATACGGACCTACGTACCTACGGACCGACAGACTTACGGACCTACGCGGGCTTACGAAATTGGCTATCGTTACTCGCTCTGTACTACTAATAGGCAAGCCTATAGGGCGTATATTTGGGGCGCCTGCTATTTAGAGGAAATTCGCCTACTATTTATTAAAACCCTATACTAGTACTAGAAAGTTAGACGTTATTACCCTTATCTCCGTATACTTATGAAAGGTAGTATAGGAAGCTAACTACTTTAGGGCTACTATTCTCCAACTAGCTCCTACTATTATTGTAGTATATAGTATTAACAATTAAACTCTCTATAAGTTCTTTGAACTCTCTATTAGTTAAGTCTTTAAAGAGCTATCGAATAGTAGTATTTAATAGCTTTGTACTTCTTTCGATAGTATCTTTTATCTTACTATTGATAAGGAATCTATAATTAGTCCACTTCTATTTAAGTAGATCAAGCTTTGCCTATTATAAGTATCGTCTAGTCTAGAACTATTGAGAGGTATAAATTATTTTACATAATAACTTCTTTTAATTAGCTACTACTATGCTAGGGGTTATTATAAACGTCGGGCCAATAAATTTTAAACGTCGGGCCCAAAGTTTGCCTTAGGCCGCATTGTGTACCTAAGGCAGAATATTCGTATATTACCTGCTTCTATAACGAGCGCGACGAGACCGACGAGATACAACGAGACCGACGAGATACGACAAGACCGACGAGACGCGACGCAACGAGAGCGACGCAACGTAACGTAACATAACGAGGGCGACGAGAGCAACGAGAGGAACGAGACGCAAAATACCTATCTAGAAAGGAGAGAGAGAGAGAGAGAGAGAGAGATAGAATACCTAAGAGAAATAGTTTGAGATATCTTCTGCCTAAGGCAAACTTTAGGCCCGACGTTTAAAATTTATTGGCCCGACGTTTATAAAGGCCCCTCGCTAGATACTATACTTCTAAGTATACTATTGAGTTTCCTTAACTTGTATAGTAGTAGGGCCTTGGATAATATAGCTTTCGTAATACTTTAGAGGGTCTTTATAATAATTAGGTTAAACTGCTGTATTAGGCGCTTCTTACTATCTATATAGCGTCTATACTTAGCCCTTACAAACGTCGCTTATTCAATAATACTACCCGTATCTACTTGAATAATACTAATATAGCTACCTAGAATAAGATACGCCTTATAGACTCAAATAAGCCTATCGACTAGCAAGCTTTTATTAAGGAGTATAGTTAGCTAGAACTCGAAATCTAGGTCTCTACTAGCTATAAACTTATATTACTTAATAATATAAAGACTAAAGCTAGCTTAGTAAATAGTACTGCCTAAGGCAGAATGAACTTTCCTTGCTTACATTCATTTGCTACCTCCTACTGCCTCCCTACTTTTAGGAGAACTAAGAGAAGACAAGGTCCCTAGGCAATTAAGAGATAGAGATAGAGATAGAGATAGAGATAGAGATACAGAAATAGATACGGAGATAGATACCGCAATAGATACGGTATAATAGACACTACGCAATAGACACTACGCAACAGACACCGCGCAATATAGACACGCGTGCCTTAGGCAAACTTGACCTCCCGCTATTTAGAATCTTTGCTCCCGCCGTATATAATTCCTCCTAATATTGAGCTCTAAGGGAATTATACGTTTATACTGTTTACTTTTAAGCAACTAGGGCTATATAGCTACTCTTCGTAAGTATAATAATTTATACCCTTACTAATATTCCTTTACTAACTTAGATAGTTTAAACTCTTACTATGTCTTACTATATAGGCATAAACCTATATATATATATATATTGTATATTGCAATAGGTAAGGGTATAATCTTGTTAGTAAGGGTATAAACTAATACTCTTGTACATTACTTCTCTAAATAACAATACTATATATAGGTATTACAACCTCTCTTACCTATGTACATTTCTGTCTCCGCTCTAGTATATCAATATATAAAGCTCTTTACAATATACTAAGTATATACTAGATTCTACGCAATCCCTATATTAGTCTCTTGAATTTTTTGTACTTTCCTACCTATAGAATAATAACTACCTAAGGCAATTAGGGTTTTTATATATAGCGGGAGCATAAATTTTATATAGCGGGAGGCCTCTTAGGGTTAACCCTAAAGTCTAGGCCTTAGGTATACTTCTTAACGCTAATAGCACTTCCTCTATACAAACATACACATACGCGCGTAGTCGTAGTATATAGTATAGTGTTTTACCGATAGACAGATAGCAAATAGCGATAAGAGTAGTAATACCTTAGGTATATCGCGATTTACTAGAGCGATAGACGCGACAACGCGACGACGCAACGACGTAACGACGCGACGACGCAACGATACAACAACGCGACGACGCAACGACACGACGACGCAATAACACGACGACGCAACGACGCGACGACGCAACGATGCGACGACGCAACGACGCGACGACGCAACGACGCGACGACGCAACGACGCAACGACGCAACGACGTAACAACATTACGAGATTGCCGTCGCTATCGCAGTATGTTAAGAGAATTCTTCCTATCTACAGAGAAGTATGCCTAAGGTTTTCGTGCCCAATAGTATTAGGGTCAACCCTAAGAGGCCTCCCGCTATATAAAAAAAAGCCTCCTACTATATATAAAAGCCCGCAATTAGTTGCTACTATTCTACCTTCGGTTACAATAGCCTACCTCCCTTCTTTAGTACACTAGGCGCTATCTCTTACTCTTCCTTATTGTTAGGTATTTCGTATAGATTAAGCTATAGTACTATACTTAGCCGTTTTAATAGACGTAGGCTCGGCCGATATAATTACAAAGAAGAACTAGCAACTAGTATATATATATATTGATTGTGTTTGTCTATACTTATATTATATTAGCTAATTATTGACTAGAGAATTACTATTGCTTCTATATCTTTATTTGTATATAGATAGTACTAAATGTATAGAATTAATATATAGATATATATATATATATATATATTATAGTTTAAATTTCGAGAACTTAGCTATATATATAGATATAGATATAATATATAATATACGCTAAGGGTATAAACTAAATTCTAGTAAAGAAGGTTAGCTACTTAGCCTCTCCTACTTATAGGCCTTCCTATAGGACTTTATAGGCCTATACAAGTCGGACTAACTATATGTAATATATTAGCTAGCTAACTCTATTCTAGTTAGTATAAGTTAATCTATCTAGAAAGTAAAGTTATAGCTAATACAACTATAGTATATCCTTTAAAGTAGAGTATACTAAACCGAATACATTACTACCTCAAAAAAGCCTACTATAGGCGCTAAAAAGAAGCTCTATATAGTAGCCGCTAGAGGTACCTCTATATAGTTCTATAGCAAAGCGAAGGACTACTATACCCGCCGGAGATATTAAACGTACGCGCAACGTACGTAGTATACATTGCGTACGTTACGTTGCGTACGTTGCGTACGTAGCGCGTAGAGCGCGGCTTTTAGAGCTAGAAGAACCTTCCTCTAGTATAACGTATTATACCCTACGTCGAAATCAAGACGATTCTACGCTAAATCGGCAATCCGAACCGAATTGCAGAACCCTATACCGAGTTTAACTAATCTAGCAACTATATGCTAAATTTAACCGACGATAGCGATAACAAGCTAGATCGAGACAAACCTATACTAAATAGGCAATCCTAATTGAATTATAGAACCTTATATCGAATCCAAATAAACTATTAACCCTATACTAAATTCAACTAAACTATCAACTATACGCTAAATCAAACTAAACAAGCGACGACGACAAGCCCTACTACTAACGACTATATATACCGCTACCGATACCCTACCGCCCTAGTACGACGCTATCGAAAAAGTTACTCGCTTGCTAACCTATATACCTTCTAACAAAGTGTCTATTAAACCTACGTTTGTAAAAACTTAACAATACTAACCAACTTATAGGGAATTATATGCGGCGGGAGCAAAAAGTCTAAATAGCAGGAGGTCAAATTTGCCTAAGGCACACTGTGCCTATATCGCGCTATGTCTATCGTACTGTGTCTATCGTTAGGTATGTCTATATCGCGCTATATGTCTATCTATCGCGCCGCGACCATCGCGCCGTATGTCTATCGCGCCGTGTCCGTCGCCGTATCCGTCGCCGTATCTATCTCTCAATTGCCTACCTAGGTAGTAGGGCATCTCTATCTCTATCTCTATCTCTATCTCTATCTCTATCTCTATCTCTATCTCTATCTCTATCTCTATCTCTTGATTACGTAGGTATTTCTATTTCCGAGCCTATTTCTTGATTGCCTAGGTAGGCATCTCTATCTCTACATCCGTCTCTTGATTCCCTAGGGACCTTAGAGGCAGCAGCAAAGGAATATGCATTCTGCCTTAGGCAAATTTGACCTCCCGCTATTTAGATTTTTTGCTCCCGCCGTATATAATTGCCCTAACTTATAGAACTATATATACTAAACTATACGCCGAACTATATACCGAACTATATACCAAACTATATACTAAACTATATACCGAACTATATACTGAACTATATACTGTATCGATATACCAAACCAAATTGTAGACCTCTATACCAAATTAAGACGAATTTATATACCGGATCGACAATTAGTATTGAATTGCAGAACCCTATACCAAAATTAAGACGATTCTATACTGAATCGATACGCCGAATCAACTACAGAACCCTATACCAAAATCAAGACGATTCTACGCCGAACCGATATACTGAATTAAACTATAGAACTCTATACTAAGATTAAGACGATTCTACGCTAAATCGATATACCGAATTGAACTATAGAATTCTATACCAAAATCAACTAAATTAGCGACTATATACCGAATCTAATCGACAATAGCGATAACAAGCCTTACTGCTAATAACTATACCTACTACCGATATACCGAAGAGACATTTATATTACTATTGCCGATACGCCGCCGCTAATATACTATCGAAAAAGTTACTTGCTTAACAAACTATATACCTTCTAACAAAGTATATAGCAAACCTACGTTCGTAAAACCTTAATAATACTAACTAACTTATAGAACTATTACCTTACTATATACTATACTAACTTACTATACCCGAATTAAGTACTATAAAGTACCTACTACTATTCTACTATATTTGCCCTATTCTACTATACCTACCCTCTATATCTACTAATCCTCTCTCTACTATACCTACTAATCTAGTTAATAGCTACTATTTAGGATAGTGTAGCCGGTAGCGACGAAGAACTACTAAACAAACGACTATTCAAGTATACCCTCCTATTAGATCGACCTAATTAATTTAATCTAGATAAAGAACACGAATCGAAATACGACGCCGACTATCCGAGTATAAAGAGGTATACCCGCAGCTACTAGCGAGCGAAGAATTACTTTGTAGATAAGCGCGCCGGATACTACAAAGCTGTTACTACCTACGCCGATTATCGACAGATAGCGCCTAGTATACCTATAACTTAGTATATACCCCTAGCTAAAAAGACTAAAGTAATATCTCGTACTACTATAGTACTAGTACAAGTACTAATACTAACTGCCTCCTCGTTGTCGTTAGCGCTCTAACAAATATTAACGATCCTTAATTTCCGATATAGTACTAAGCAATAACGAGCTAATTAGGTATTTGTAGCCGATTCTAACTACCTATACCGTATCCTTTACCTGCCGCCGTACCTATATATAGTAAACTGGAATTATCAAATGCTACCTACTAATACGAACGATGCTCGATTCGATACTTAATATTAATTACTATAAGCCAATTCGGTATTAGTAGTCGGTTCTAACTACTCGTACCAAACTAAAACCTATCTACAACTATAGCTGTACTAAGCCCTATACCAATACCTATACCTACTATATCTGTACCTAGCCTCTACGTCGAGACTATATTAATTGATATCTCTCTGTCCCTATCGCTCCTAAGCTAAATAAACGACCCCCGATTTCCTACGTAATATAGGTTAATTACTAACTAATTTAGTATTAAGACGACATCTTCCGCAACCCGGAGTTATCTAGAATTCCTCTAACGACGCCAATTCCTTCCGCCGACCTTATCTTAGACACTTCTACTGCCTTCGTCGTCTTAGACGTTAGACTATAGACTACTTCAAGACGTCGATAAGTCGATACTATAGGAATCAATACTATAGGTATTGATACTATAAGAATTGATACTGTAGGAATTAATACTATACTAATTCGGTATCTCTAGTTTATAGTTTACCAATCCCGCTACTACTGATAATTACGACAGCCTACAAAGCTCGCAAGCTACTCTATCGCAATACGCTACTTGCCTGTAACGTAAGTAAGCAATATATTATATAGTTACTAACCGATAAGGCGAATAGACTACTATTGTTATACGACGACCTCGTTTAATAATACTCTCGGTTTAGATACAATAAGTATATACAATATATAAAATAAGCGATAGTTTAGTATAGAACAACAGACGTTCTTAATTAAAGGAATTAAATATACTAACGTCTATAAGCTCTACTATAGTAAGACTCGTAAAGGAGGTATAAACAATAAGAAACAAGGCGCCCTACCGCTTATATCTACCGGGAATTGTATAGATCTAGGACGTATTAACTATAGGCTAGATAAGCCTATAATAGTCAAAGAGATGTTAATAGCGTACGTATATATTTAAGTAGAATGCTTCTAGATTCGAGGGCAATAATAGAGCTATCGCGGCTATATAGTGTCCTTCCTTAAGGACGTTATCTAGGTCTATAATAAACTCCTACTTATGCCGGCTAATCTTAATATCGTAGTTCTTAAGGCTGCCGACGCTAACGATACCGATACTACCGATTGTAGTACCCGCTAGTTATAATTAAGCAAAGAAATTACTATCTGTAAAGATATTAGGGATTTATAAACGTCGGGAGCATTAATTTTAAACGTCGGGAGCCCTACGCAAGACTAATGCCCTAGGCAAGATCCTGACTTCAATCTTAGTATACCTCAAATCTGCTGTAGGCAGAAAGACTGCCTACTTATATACCTGCCTACCTGCCTACCTACCTGCCTACCTACCTACCTGCGTACCTATCTATGCCTACGGGCTACCTTACCTGAAATTCAGAAGAGAAGGACAAGGACAAGGACAAGGACAAGGAGGAGGAGGAGGAGGAGGAGGAGGAGGAGGAGGAGGAGGTAGAGGTAGAGATAGAGATAGAGATAGAGATAGAGGATATGCCTGCCTAGGAAGAAGCCTACTAAGAAGCCTACTAAGAAGCCTACCAAGAAGCCTACGGAGAAGCCTAGAAGCCTACGAAGCAGCCTACGAAGAAGCCGCCTAAGAGAGGAGAAGAATATATAGACGGCAATAGAGATAGAGAATATACGCATATATGCGATATCTTGCATCAGTCTTGGCGTAGGGCTCCCGACGTTTAAAATTAATGCTCCCGACGTTTATAAATCCCTAAGATATTGCTTTAAGTTAGCTCTACTTCTTAAAAGTATACTACCTAGGCTACCGAGACGTTCAAATCGATAATACTATAGATCTCCTATATAATAGTAATACAATTAATAATATTACTAGCAGCGTTACGGTAATACCGGCCCTAATAGAGACGGCCTTAGTAATTATCGTCTACGTACTTAGCTAAAAGCTAAT
The DNA here is from genome assembly GCF_000320565.1 of Sphaerulina musiva SO2202. NCBI lineage: Eukaryota > Fungi > Ascomycota > Dothideomycetes > Mycosphaerellales > Mycosphaerellaceae > Sphaerulina > Sphaerulina musiva. The sequence continues at coordinate 1,160,976 of NW_016017383.1, forward strand.
CTTACTAATTCTACAAAAGCCGACGCCGACACCGAAGATAATAGTAACAATAGGTTTAATAGTAGCACTGTACCGGCTCTCGATATAGACTACAATATAGATAACCTCAGCTGCTAGATAGATATACAAACTCTTAGTAGCTAACAACCTGAATAGCAACTAGTAATTACTTAGCCTAATATAGAGGAACGTCTACTATCCGAATAGATTAAATTCTAAGCAATTCTGTTACTAGCCTTCCTATCTCTATACCTATCCTAAGGGCCTTATAGAGATTAAATAACCTCGAGATCGTAATATTATACTACTACTACTACTACTACTACTACTACTACTACTACTACTACTACTACTACTACTACTACTACTACTACTACTACTACTACTACTACTACTACTACTACTACTACTACTACTACTACTACTACTACTACTACTACTACTACTACTACTACTATAATAATAGAGATACTCTACTCCTATTACTTTAAAAGAATCTACTAAGGAGTAAACCCTAAGGTATTATAGGAAGTCTACTATGTCCTACAAAGCAGTATATAATCCACCTAATAATACTTATAATGTCCCCTTTATTATATAGTAGCCTACTGTAACTCTTAGCCTCCTTTATTCTAATTATTAAATAAATATAACCCTTACCATTGTATAGATTATGTATAAGGATTCAGAACTTATTAGTATCTTAATTCGAGATTAAGGATTCTGCTACCTTCTATCGGTCTCTATACCTTAGTCCGGATTAGTATACTCTAGGAAGTATTATATAGTTAACTCTAGAAGTGTCTAGAGCCTGCTCTAGGATTACTTATATATATAACCGCCAAGTGTAATGTAGTCGTTATAATTTACGTAAGCGTTAGATATATCGTAATTATTAGATATATCGTAATTATTAGATATAACGTAACCGCTAGATATAACGTAAGCGTAAGATATTACGTAGCCGCTAGATATTATGTAATTGCTAGATGTTACGTAGCGTAAGATGTTACATAGCCGTTAGATGTTGTATAGCTATATCTCTTAGCTAGAAGTTTCTAGAGAAGTAGGGACTTCCTCTAGAGATATTTATATCTATTGCTAGATTTAATATCCTGCTACGCTTCTAATTTATTTATCCTTATATACTTATAGAGCGTAACTATAGAAGCTATACTAGAAGAGCTAAAAGAAGAGGGGAAAAGGGAGCTCCTCCTTAAAATTAGGAGCTAGGAGCTAAAGGAGTATTCACTAAAGAATAGCCAGCCTAAGGCTAAGAAGATTATAGATAGAGAGCTTATATATACTAATATAGTCGTTAAGAAAAACTTCAGTATATTTGCTCTTATTAGCAAAGGATATACTTAGTACTATAGAATAGTTAGTAGAGACCTCCTAGAAGGCCTCGGATTACTATATATTGGTGATAAAGAGAGGAAAACTTAAAGAGTATCTAAAAGAATAAAAAAACTCGGAAGGGAACTAGAGTTATCGTATTCTATATAGAAATTAACAGATATTATAAGAATATCTATATACGTCTAGATTTTCCACTAATATTAGGAGAAATATAGAACAAGGCTAGGACTATACCTGAAAAAACCGGTTCTGTTTACGGCGCAAAGGGCGCCGATACTATCAGGGAATTTATGATAGTAGCTGCTATTTTACACAAAGATATTGAGATACCTTTAAAGAATAAACACCCTTCTATAATAGAAGAGGCAAAGAGAATAATACTTCTAGAGCTTGATAATATACTTCCGCTATTTTTCGAATAGGAAGTAGATAAGCTAGCCCTATATAGAGAACGAATTAACAATAAAACTCAAATCCGGACAAAACTAGATAAACCTACTTATGATTTATTTTAAGGTCCGATATATCGCTAGTATACTAGTACGCCAGTATGCTAGTACACTAGTACACTAGTAAGGTAGCGTATATATAGAGGAACTATTTAAGAACTTATTATATATAGCAAATAAGGCAATTACGCTACAGTACTATAATAATCTAAGAGCTAACAGACTATAACCTAGCTAGGTAATACTTACTATATAACTGGACACTACTAGAACGCAACAGAATATCCGTACCTATACCCTAGCCTAATCGGTACCTTAAGTTACAACGCAACGCCGCTACTATTAGGCTGTATATATACTTACTACTAGCTAGGCTGTCCTAATAAGTAACAAATAATTACAAGTATAGCCTTACTAACAATAACCGGTAAGGCCTTAATTTAAGTACCTACTATTGTTAAGTATAGGTACTAGCTATAGTTACTATACTAACATCTACTTAGCCAAGCCCGAGAGTTAAGGGGGAGGACAAACTGAAAGGATACCGGAAGCTGACTAAGCGTCGGCGCGGATCAACTATAGTCTGCGGCTAACCTTACCTAAATACTATATATATATATATCAACTATCTATACATATTACCGTTCCAAATAGTATAATCTACTACTTTATGACCGACCCTCCGCTATATTAGTCTTAACTGTATTATATAACACTAAGAGCTATTAGATTACTAAGTAGTACTATAAGGAGTACTATAAGGAGTACTATAAGGAGTACTATAAGGAGTACTATAAGGAGTACTATAAATAATACTATAAATAATACTATGCCTATAACTACAACTACGTCCGCGGCCGTAGCTCTATACTAGTTTAGTACTAATATATGTCTTAATCTCGGCTGTTTCTGCGGTCTTAATCTCGGCTGTACCTAGTACATATGCCTTAATAGCCCGTTACTAACCCGCAAATTCCGAGCGCAACGTAGTAGTAATAGCTCTCTCGGCCGCTACTACGTTGTTATAAGCTACCTCCGCGCTCGTTATAAGCCTATTAGTCGTCTTAGTACTACGCTTCAGTAGGTTTGGTAGCTATAGATACTAAGCCGGTTTTATAAGACCTACGAATAGAATAGCCTTATGCCTTGAATAATCGAGTTAAGTACTCTATAGGCCTATTAAATAGACAGCTTCGAAGGCTTTGAGCTTGTCTAGTAACGCTTATAGTTAAGTTTAAGTTCTTATAGTAATAGCTATTAGTATATAGTGTTATATAACTCGTTTGTAAGGCGATACTACGCGGCCTAGGCTATAGCTTTACTAAAGCTAGGTATATATATCTTGTAGATAGAATAAACAGAGGAATTTAGCGCTACTTTGTATAAATAATCGAGTAAATTGATAGTAAGTTACTATTACTTAACCGGGGTACCTTGCCTAACCTATACGTAGCTTAACCGATAGTTCTAACTATAACCCTTGTATTGTATATTTTCGCGTTACGTATATATAGAGTAAGTAATTCACCGTCGCTAATATTACCTATATAATTGTCAAATCCGTCGGTATTCTTAGTAGTCCTACTGTAGTAAATATACTTATATATCATACAGCTTATATTACTAGGCGTATAGATAATAGCAAATCCTTTACTAAACGCGTAGTCTTGTAGTCTCGCCTTGTAACAGTTATAATAACATAGATCTATTATATTAATAACCTTAGCATCTCGGCGAGCAGTAAATACAGAATCTATACTAGATATAGCCGAGGCGCCGGCAGTTCTATATAGAAAACGGACGGTAGGTATATCTTAACCTTCTTACCGCTACGTCCTTTATCAACGGCAGAAGCTATCGATTCCTAGGGTGCCGGCTACTACTATAAGGTAGGATGTTTAGGCAATAAGAACGCAGACGCGGACGCGGACATAGATGTAATACTAGCGTTGTTGTCGATCGTAATATCAACTATAGTATCGTCGATTATAATAGTATTAGAGGTATGCTTGCCTTAGTATAGCTATAGCTATAGACTAATCGGATCGTCCGGCGTAGGTAGCTTATTAAGTATAGCAGTATTATTTTACGCTAGATCGTAACTATCCTTGTCTTAATTAGTTAATATAGTTAGTACTAGCTCTTCTAATAGCCTAATACGGCGGAAGCCGTTCGGTAGTATAGTAAATAGTAAAGATAGGTCTAGAAGCCGGTCGGTTATATTAGTATCGGTATCGTCGACGAATAGGCTATTATTCGGGCTATTTAGATCGTTCGTAGCTGTCGTTTCGTAGTTCGTTATAGTACTTAATTAAATTAAGAGCCGTATCTCGCGCATTTGTAGTCCGAATCTAGTAATATTGCAGTATAATATTAGTATAAGTATATAGAAACGATTTAAGAGAGATATATATATATATCGGTACGTCTAGTAAAGATATTAGTATCGGTATTCGTATCGGTAAGATCGTAAGAAAAGTCTTCTTAGGAAGTAAGGTTAACTAAGGATCCGCGCCGAGTATAACTTATAGTATTAACTTATTCCGGTGTCTTTTTAGATTGTCCTTCCCCTTGACTCTTAGTAGCCGAGCAATTAGGGCTCTCTAAACACTATTAGCGAAAATTATAAACCGCTAATTGATCAATACTACAAATGCTTACTTACTATATCGCTTCTTATCGATTGTAATACTATTCGGCTTCTATTACCCCTTAACACTTAAAGCCTTTCTCTCTTACCTTATTAACCTACTAAATTTATAGTATGCCGCAACTACGTACTCTATCTTACTAACATCCTACGATACTAATTAAGTAAGAGGTAGTCGTTTACTCTATACTTGTAGGACGCTCGCTAGCAAAGGGATGATCGGTATATAAGGTACCTTCCTATATAAACGTATCTATTTAGCTAGTATGTTCCCTTCTCTCCTACTTACCTCTTTGTAGCAAGTACTTAATACTTAAACAACGCCTCGTTTCTATCTTATATAGACCTGTTACACTAGTATAGATTTGAAGTATAGGTAGGTCCGACTATCTACTAGTATATTTCAGGCTATACAAAGCAGTATTTAGATAAAATACTTTATACTTCTGCCTGTTTATTTTAAAAGTTTTCTATTGTTTGGGGGTTTTTATATATAGCGGGCGCTGTTTTTATATATAGCGGGCGCCCCGGCGCCAAGACTGTAGCCTCAGGCCGAAACTTCCGAGATCTTTAACTTCTTAAACATATCGCAGTTTCTATACATATATACCTATACATATACCTATACCTATACCTATACCTATACCTATACCTATACCGACGTATACGTACACGTATACGTATACGCATATAGGGAGTTACGTGTATATCGCTATACTACTAAGTATAATACGACACTAATAGCAATAGCTACTGTATGCTAGCGACAATACGATCTCAAGCGATAGTACTCTCGGTATAATCCGAGCCAATTAGAAGACCGACAAAGGTATACAATAGTAGTAGGTAATAGCTAAGAGCGCGGAAATAGTAGAATTGGCGGTAATTCGACGCCTAACAGAAATGGTAGAATTAGCGGTAATTCGACGCCTAACGGAAATAGTAGAATTGGCGGTAATTCGACGCCTAACAGAAATGGTAGAATTAGCGGTAATTCGACGCCTAACGGAAATAGTAGAATTGGCGGTAATTCGACGCCTAACGACGACGATGCCTACGACAATAACGACTCTAGCGACGCAGTTACCGAGGACGAGGATACCTTATATAGTCTACGCTATAAGATCCCTAAGCCCCGTCGCTAGCAGTTTCCTAATAAGCCCTCGGCATATATATACCTTGTCGCTTATAGTAGTCGCTATAGCGTTGTTTAGATAAAGAATAGCGGCTACAAATACTTTACTAGTACAGACAAGGTAAGGAAATATATAGTTAAGTATACTAGAGGCAACCGCCTGAACAAGCTCGTTAAAGAGCGTACTAGATAATTATTATAGAAGAAGTAGTATACCTAGAAGAATAGCTATCGTACGATAGTACAGGTTTCAGCTATCAATAAAGATAATACTAAGAGTAAGTAGTTATTTAGCCTTAGAAAGGCAGAGAAGTACAACTACCTTAGTATTAATCCTATAGGGCTGCTATTCTATCGTCGCTAACAGTACGGTAAGCGCTTTCGCGAATTCCTCCGAACGTACTATAAAACTAGTATCTCTCCGGCACAAACGCGCGCTATAGCTAAGGTAGAGTTCGTTACTAAAGCAGGCCTTACTAGTATAGCCGTAGCGCTAGTCCTTCGAGACATATATAATAAGTTTACTAAGATCTACTACGAGCTAATTAGTACTAATACTCCGGTCGATTAAATACTATTACTTCTCGACGAAGAGGGCTTCTTCTATAGCTATAAGTATAAAAATAGTAGGCTCGAATGTATATTCTTCGTATACCTAGAGCTTATTCAACTCTATAAGGACAACGCTAAAGTCCTTATCTACGACTATACCTATAATATAGTAAAGTCTAAGCTACTACTCTTATACTTTAACTTCGTCTTACGGCTTAGAACTATACTTCTACTTACGTATATACTTATACTAGATAAGATATACGAGGGGTACGTATAGGCATTTCAATAACTATAGCTCCTATTCGAATAGTATAATATCGATAACCTAGAGGTATTTATATATAATAGGGACAGAGCAGCTATTAATACGCTTACAAAGGTGTTTCTAGGTACTAATACTATACTCTATACTTAGTATATAGATATAGTAGTTAGGGCCTACGCAGCGAAGACGTTCGGTTAGTAGAAGAATAAAGAGACAAATCGATTCGTACTAAGCGAGCTTGCCGAAGAATTCCTCGCTCTCTATAGAAACTGCCGCTATATAGTCTTTAAGGAGGCATTTAACGATATATATACTACCCTTAACGAGCGCGCGAAGTACGGCGAGACATACTACGACAGCGACAATAGCGACGATAATAAGTACTATAATACTGTATCTAGAGCTACCTTTATAGCTACCGAGACGGATATAGAATTAGAAGAAGAGCTAGATATAATTATACGACTACTCGACAATCCTACTATACCTACTACAATAGTTAAGGATACGCTAGATCGTTAGTAGAAGATTGTACGATATCTATAGACTGCTTAGTAGGTTTATAAGGAAAAGTGTATAAAGGTATAGACAAACAAACTACGATATTTCGGTATTAATACTTCCTCTAGTAGTAAGAGTACTTATAAAGGCCTAAAGGTATAGACGACATCGTCGCGCAACGATATACTTACGTTCTTTATAAAGCTCGTACTATTTTACGACGCGTACCTAGATCGCGAAAAGGCTAAGTTAGCTAAAGCACAGAATACTACGTCTACGGCTTTCGTATATAAGGAGTACTATTATAAGATTAACACTATAGTAGAGACTAGAGGGCTCTACTATATTTAGAAATAGAGGGAGAAACTTCAGGCAGAGCTTGAATATATTAGAAGTAAGAGGAACTATATACGTAGTCCCTATACTAGTATATTTACGCGGACAATAGGTATAGACTACTCTTATAAGCTAGAGGGCAAAGAGTACCTTACAACAGAGTTATTAGATAAGTTCTAGATTATTCTAGGCACTTATAATACTAGATATAGCCCGGCAATACGGCTACTCGAGCTAGCGATACGTCTACGTAAGCGAGTAGCGCGTCTTATCCGCTCTTACCAAGCTGGTACTAGCGCTTTATCTAATAGACGAGATCCGACAGGTACAGAGCGTAATAATCTAAATAACCGTACAATACTAATAGGGGAAACTTCCGAGACTACGTAGCTCGCGCGGCGTAATAGCGAGCTACAAGTGCCTATCTACTACTAACCGAATCGCCGTATCGTAGCGCTAGATAGTATAAAGTATTGTTAGTATAGTATAGGTTATATATACGGCAAGTATATCTGCCTTCGTAATAAGCAACCCTATAACGAGCGCTACAAGTATAAACTACCTTATAGCGGCTACGAGAACGTCTATAGTATAGCGACTAAACGACCGGCGACCGTACCGGCTATACTAGTAGCATCTCGCCGAGCGCCGTAATCAAACCGCGCAGTTCATGAATATAATAATATTCTCGAACTACTATAATCCGGTTAGACAAAGCCGGAGGCTAATAGAAAGAGGACTTACTATTCGGAGAAAAGGGGCAGGGTAGTAGTAGTAGCGGAGGAGAAGGAGGAGGATAGCGGCGGAAGGCGGGGGGCCTACGAGATAGTAGGTTAAAGAAGAAGAGAGGGTTTTTTATAAAGAGAAGCGCTCTCCTATAGTAGGGAGAACAATAGTAGCTTAATCCGGCTATAGACAATAGGAAAAGTAAAGCTACGCGAAAGCTACTATTTTCTACGCGTACCCCTATCGCGATCGTAAAGAGGAGGAGGTATATCTACAAGATAAAGGCCATTATGGTCATAGTGCACCAAAATTATAGTTATAGTGCACCCCGCTGCCTCAGGCCACAACTTTCTAGAACGTTACTTTCGTATATATCGATTTCTTCCTTCTCTTACTTAGTACTATATCAAAAATTAATATATTAATACGCTAATACCGCGCTGCAGTTCAATACTCTACGCAATAGTTATAGGCAGTGATATTAATAATACTGATATATTAGACGCCGCTGTGCGCTTACTAGCAGTAGAAGATTTAACAGAAGAGGATAAGTATCTTTTTCGTTCTAAAAGCACTACCAACGTACTATACGCCAATAGTATTGACGACGACGACGATAATAATAATAATAAGGAGGAAAAGGATAGGGATTAGAGCAAGCGCGCCGACTACGACAGACGCGAATAGTTAGATATAGTAAACTATCGGCGGCGATTCCGTAATAAGGAAGTATACGAGTTCCTTTCTAACGCACAGAATAGCGGTATAGAGCCTAAGCGCGTTTGCTCTATAGCCTTTAAGTAGTTCTGCGGTCTATTATATTCTAAGAACCTAGTAATTATATAGGATATCTATAACGAGTACGCGCGCGTCAAGGCTAGCGATATAGTCTTTATTACGCCTATAGAGCGTACTATTCAGATACTGGATAAGGACTATTTCTACGACTTTCTAGAGGATAGGAGTACGCTTATATACCTCTTCTTTACGTATAAGGATAATAGCAGCTCGCGTATAGTACTAGATGTTACTTATCGTACTAATAAGTATAATCTGCCTATTATAGTTTTTGTAGTAGTTACTACTATTAGTATCTGTATACTAGTAGTACTTATATATATCGAGAATATGTAAGAGACGGACTTTAAGTAGCTTCTACGGATATTCCTTAACCTTATAGAAACTAACGATATTTAGCTACCTACTGTATTCTTCTATAATCGCGACTAAGCTCTGATTAGGGCCCTAAAGACTGTCTTTCTATCTATACTAACTATACTCTGTTTATAGTATATACGTAGGGATGTTAAGGCCTAGGCTATGTCTGTTATTAGCTATAAACCGGATAAGACGATAGGTAAGAATAGACTTACCTTAGAAGGCAAAGAATTTATAACCTTCTATAACGATATTATTAATATACTAAGGGAGGTAGAGTATATAGATGCCTATTAGAAGCTTCGAGAGTACGGTAATAAGGAGGTTGTAATATATAACGACGATCGGTAGCAAGTTATAGAGCGCTACCTATAGAATATATAGTATAAGTTATATAAGAAGAAGTAAGTAAAGGCGTAGACTGACCGGATTCTATACTATAGTATAAGTACTATATCTCCGGGTAAGTCTGCCTATACGTATCTCAAAGGATAGATTGTCTCTATATATAGCGATATTCTTATATTCCTATACAAGATAGTACTATTTATAGAGTACTATATTGCGTACTATAATATAAAGGTCGGATAGGCTCGCAACCGCGCTGCTATAGCATTTATTACTAGCGTAGGCTACCGTTTCTATATATAGCTTATCCGTATCGTACCTATAAAGCGATTACTTAAGCTACGTAAGCAGAAGGAACTCTTAGAGATATAGCGTAAGAAGGAGTATACAGACGACGAGTAGTAGACATAAGAGATGCTATATACTTATACGTTACGGCCGTAGGTAAACAGGAGCAACCTAGAACAACTTACTGCGACAAATAGCAATTTTAGGCAAAGTAACTTAATTCCGTAGCTAACATACTTTATAATCGACTAAGGTAGGCGCCTATAGGAGTTTCGAGTACGTCCGCGTAGACGACACTATATAGCTATAGCTTATAGTACTAGTACTAGTTTAATAGGTACTCGGCGCGAAGCTATACGTATAGAGCGACTAGATCTAGCATATCTAGCAGAAGTACCTTTTATAGTAGCTGCTAATACAGCTCGGACGCTAGTAATTAACTTATCTAGTAAGACTCTAGCAATTAACTTATCTAGTAAGACTCTATCAAATAACTAGCTTATACGCCGTAACAATATACTACTACCGAAGCGTAGACGACCGAATAGACCGAGCTATCTATCTAGTACTTAAAGGTACAACTATATAGCTAGTTATATACGGAATTGTCTATATTGTAGAGCTGTAAATAGTATAGGCAGAGCGTATATAGGCTTTACTTATTCAAGAAACAGCCGAATTGCTAGAGGAAATACGTATATTATAGGCAGAGAATACTACTATAAGAGAGCAGATAAATTAGCTCCTACAGTAGTTATCGCAGCCGCTAGTAACGCTAAGGTACGACCTATATACTAATCCGTAGAGCTAAGAGAGCTTATAGATAGCGTATAGAACGCTAGGTAGGCAGAATATATTAGTAGGTTACGAAATACTAGATCTAGGCTAACCTTAAGAGATAAGGGCGTTGAACTATCCGCGTTAGTCGCTACTATTCCGACCGGCTAGGGCAAGAAAGCCGTAAGGTAAGTATATAGCGACGTAGCAATCGTAGAGCTAATCAGACAGTAGAGATATAGTATTAGTAGTTATAGGTATTATAAAGAGAGCGGCAATTGCGTTATTAGAGCAAAGAAAGCTAAGCTACCTCTAATCGATTGTAATACGACATTCGACCGTCTAACAAATAAGTTGCTACTGTCGATCTAATGCTCTACTATACTAAGTTTGTATTTATATATGTCGTTACTGTCGTATAAGTAATGTGTAAAGAAAGTAATATCTATATTAACCTAGAAAGTACGAAAGTAACGTTCTAGAAAGTTGTGGCCTAAGGCAGCGGGGTGCACTATAATTAAAATTCTGCTGTACTATAACTATAATAGCCGCAAGATAACGCGAGCTTGTTTTTATATATACTCTAACTATTTTTAGCTAGAGGGTAGGGGGAGGGGGATAATATAAAGGGCGAGCCCTTAAGTAGTACTCTAGAAGATCCAGAGCATTACGTATAGCTAGAGGTTACGTACAATAGCGTACTGCTACCTCTAAGTAGGGCTGCCGTACTCCGTCCTTTTTCCTTTATAGACCGGCTAGAATAGCTAGCCTTCCTTCTTTATCGTACTTACTGTATTAATACTATAATGTTTCTATATATATACGTTACTCTCCTATAATACTAGAGAAGCGACCGGAGAAGAAGTAGTACTAGGCTATTTAGGTATAGTATAATACTACTTGTATTTGCTACTATTATCGATTAGCTCTAGTATTAGCTCTACGACTATCTTATTAATCGCATCGTATATCTATTAATTGTCGTCGGCTATACTTGAATTAGGTTAGCTAATTCGAAGCTAGATAATTGCTGTCGGTTCTATATATAAATTCGTATATATATAGCGCTAATTGACTTAGATTAGTATATAAATATAGATTTATACGCGACGCGTATATAGAATTCGTAGAATTCCGATGTTTGCGTATATTTAGGTACGGTATACAGTATACGTAGAGGATATAAACCAAATTCTAGTAGAAAAGATTAGCCTCTATATTAGCAAGATTAGCCGACGTTCTATAATACTAAGAGGCCTACCTATAGGATATATTATCTATATAGGGTTATAGGGATGTAAACGCGCTATATACTTTGCTTGTATTAACTATAGGCTTGTCTTCTAGGAGGTATAGTTACCTTCTATAGCCGATCGTTAGACTTTCTATATAGTATACCCCTCTGTCTAATTCTTACTAGGATCAAAATTGTAAAACATATCTATTTTGCTACTTATTAGTACGGAACGACCTCCAAACCTTCCGAAGCGCAGTATAGGTCAGGTGTAGGGGGGAGTAGAGTACTAATCAATTTGAGGTTTAGTGTACTCTAGCTAGAGAAATCAGTCCGGGAGCGCCCGTCGGGCCGCGCGGCAATTTCCTATTGGCGTATCCTTTGCAGTGGAGCACGCTAAATCTACTAGGCCCAATACGTTACTACCTCAAAAAACTACCTACCTGCCTACCTCTCTATCCCTACAGGCCACTCTGCCTAAAATTCAGGAGAGAAGGACAAGAAGAGAAGAACCAAAGAGAAGAGAAGAACCAAAGAGAAGAGAAGAACCAAAGAGAAGAGAAGAGAAGAGAAGAGAAGGACAAGGACGAGGACAGGACAGGACAGGATAGGACAGGATAGGACAGGACAGGATAGAACAGGACAGGACAGGACAGGACAGGACAGGACAGGACAGGACGAGGACAAGGACGAGGACGAGGACGAGGACAAGGACGAGGAGATAGAGATAGAGATAGAGATAGAGATAGAGATAGAGATAGAGGTAGACATAGACATGCGCGCGCTGTGCGCGCGCGAAAATTGAGATTGGTACCTCCTATACATTCCGTACTACTAACGGGCAGGCCTATAGGACATATTAAGGTACAATAAATCTACTTTCTTAATCCTTACTAGGTATCCTATTATAGAGCTATAGGTAGACTCTATTTCTGTCTAGCTATAGACCCTATTCTAGTAATTTATTAGTACGGAACGACCTCTAAACATTCCGAAGCGTAGCGTAGGTTAGGTATAGGGAGAAGTAGAGTACTAATCAATCTAGCTTAGACGCTCTTAGTTAGAAAAAATCCTCGAAGGCGTATACTCTAATTAGCGCGATCTTTAGCGGTAGGGCGCGCTAAATCTACTAGACCTAATACGTTACTACCTTAAAAAATTGCCTACCTAGCTACCTACCTACCTACCTCTCTATCCCTATAGGCTACTCTGCCTAAAATTTAGTAAAGTAGAACAAAGAGAAGAGAAGGAGAAGGAGAAGGAGAAGGAAGCTACGAAAGAAGAGGAGGCCGAGAAAGAAGAGGAAGCCGAGAAAGAAGAGAAAGCTAAGAAAGAAGAGAAAGCCGAGAAAGAAGAGAAAGCCGAGAAAGAAGAGAAAGCCGAGAAAGAAGAGAAAGCCGAGAAAGAAGAGAAAGCCGAGAAAGAAGAGAAAGCCGAGAAAGAAGAGGAAGCCGAGAAAGAAGAAGAAGAGGCCTAGAAAGAAGAAGAAGAGGCCTAGAAAGAAGAAGAAGAGGCAGAGAGAAGAGACGAGAGACGAGAGATACATATGCGCGTATACGCGTATATAAGAATTAAGATTAGTACGTACTCTATACTACTAACAGGCAGGCCTATAGGACATATTTAGTATATCCTTTATCTTAGGGCGCGCTAAATCTACTAGGCCTAATACGTTACTACCTTAAAAAAGGCCTACTATAGGTAATATATCCTATAGGCCTGTCCGTTAGTAGTACGGTATCGGCCAATTTTCTATATATACGCGCGCGTATGCGCGTACGTATATCTGTCGTCTCTTCTCTCTGTCTCTTCTCTCTATCTCTTCTCTCTATCTCTTTTCTCTATCTCTTCTCTTTGTCTCTTCTTTCTATCTCTTCTTCCTTCTTCTTCTCCTTCTCCCTATCCTTGTCCTTGTCCTTGTCCTTCTCTTCTCTATATTCTTCTTTACTAAATTTTAGACAGAGTAGCCTATAGGGATAGAGAGGTATAGGTAGCCTACCTATAGCGGGCTTTTTTTTAAGGTAGTAATATATTAGGCCTAGTAAATTTAGCGTACCCTACCGCTAAAGATCGTACTAATTAGAGCATATACTTTCGAGCTAACTTTTCTACCTTAATGTACTTTTCCTAGATTGATTAGCCTCTACTCCCCTCTACGCCTAACCTACGCTACGCTTCGGAAGGCTAGGAGGTCGTTCTATACTAATAAAGTAAGAGATACCTACCTATATACCTACCTATCTGTCTCTATAGGCTACCTTACCTAAAATTTAGAAGAGAAGAACTAAAGAGAAGAGAAGAACTAACGAGAAGAGAAGGATAAGGATAAGGATAAGGATAAGGACAAGGAGATAGAGATAGAGATAGAGAGATACGCGCTAGGTATCTCTAAGGTATTTAGTATCTCTAAGGTATCTAGCATTTAGTAGAAAGAGAAGTCCTAGAAGGGAGGTTATAGGTATAGAAAGTAAAGGAGATATATAGTTTTTTAGAGGATAGGGTTATAGTAGAAGGGTATATAATTACCGAATAACTTAGAATAGGGTCTATAGCTAGATAGAAATAGGGTCTGCCTATACCCGGCCCTATAGCCCCGCCGGTATTCTGTACCTAGAAGCCGGAAACTTATCTCTTTCGAGTAAGTTCAGGGTATAGATAGACTATCGATCGACTATAGGAGGTAGGAGGTAACTGTACATTCAGATCTTGAGTTTAGACTTCGCGCTACCTCCTAGTGCAGAGACCCTGCAGCAGCTCCTGCCCGTTTCGCGGCGGGAAGGTGCCACTTACCTCGCCCTGGCCGTTGCCCCTCAGCACAACACATCTAGGTGGTAGTCAACTACCTATCACACCCAACGCTTTGTGGTCGATTTGCCTCTGCCAATTGTGTTTTGCGCTCATCTCACATGCACCGCCGCCAATACAGTAGTTGTAAACCAACATATCGACCGACAGACAACCGATAGAAAACCGACAGACGACCGACAGACGACCGACAGACAATCACATTGATCTGGTGCCGCTACGACAATTGTTTCTGCCGCACTCTGATTGTACACACACGACATCACCACGACGAGCGAAAACGTCCTTGTAGCGCCCATGAGGGTCGTCGTCGGTGCTGGCCAGACTCGCTAGGAGTAAGGAGTCCATGGACGCCGCAGGCGATGCTCGACACCGCAGGAACCAGTCGACCAGCAATGCCATTCCACTGCAGGAACTCGACCGACGTGGCGGAGGAGAAGGCGCGGTACAGGGGCAGGGAGGCGGAGGCGGAGGCGGAGGCGGAGGAGAAGGAGGTGGTCTCAGACGCACTGGCGGCCTTGCGCGGGAGGAGTTGCATCGGCGGACTCTCAGTGATCGCGGTCGAAACCTATTCACGCGGCGCGACGTACACAGAAACAACCACGCCGGAGGCAGCAGTGGTGGTAGGAGCAACGTACAGTACACTGCGATTGACGCGCCGGTGACGCCCGTGGCATTCGTGACCACTCCATCAGGAGAGCACGAGCGGATCCATGACGGCGACAACGATGAACAGCACGGGTCGCCCATCGCGGATCGTGGTGCATTTCAGGCGGCCATTGGCTTCGCAGGCCTGTCTTTTGCGCCGCGCAACCGCGACTCCAGCGACTCGGACGTGGACAGTGAGGATCAGGACCACGTCACACCAATGCCTCAGCGCGCGTCCAGAGCCACTTTTGACTCTCTGCCCCCACTGCAGACCCCGAGCCGCAACAGTAGCATGGAGCGCATGGTGTCTGTCGAGCTAAACGACGGACCAGCGTTCCTCTCGCCTGGCGGTGCGGATGACAACGATGACACTCTCCCACTCACCGAGCCTGCTCGTCTGCAGCCGTCTCCTGATGCTCCGCAGAGCACTCCACAGCAGTCCCGACGGCGGGCAGCTTCTGCACTGAGCGTAGGCGGTCTGGGCGTCCGCTTCTCGCCGGGCTCGCGCAGCAGTCGATCGCGTAGCAGCAGCACACGCTTAGGTGATGACCTGGCCACTGCAGAGCTGGGCGCGCGGGCGTCAGGTCTTGAGCGTAACGCGTCGTCGACATCCTTCTCGCCCAGCGTGGAATCGTCTCTGGCACGAACCGGTACTATGCTTCGGAAGATGTCGCAGCGAGTGGTCAATCTAAGCAACGAAGCCGAGCGTGGTCAGTCCATGCCTCGACAACACTCCATAATCCGGCCACGTATCGAACAAGATGTTAGCACCTCCCAGGAAGGAAATCTAGATGGCAGTGCAGCCCCTAGATCACCCTCTAGTGAGAAGGCACCCCGTCTGGTAGCGGAGCCTGATTCGCCTGTTCTGCCGCCCATCGAGCGCAATCCACTCAAAGGCAAGTCTCTGGGGATATTTTCATCGCAGAGCAGACTGAGGCGCTGGCTGCTGAACTTCTTGGTACATCCATTCGTAGAACCTTTGATACTCGTCCTGATTGTTGTTCAGACGATCATCCTGGCTGTGGACGCGGCCCCAAACGCATTCACAGACACTCGTCCGACCAACTGGGGCACCAATTGGACAGACTGGCTACTCTTTGGCATTTTCATCGTGTACACGCTGGAGATTGTCGTCAAAGTTGTGGTCTCCGGCTTCATCTTCAATCCGGTAGAGTACAGCACCATCGATCGCAGTGTTGGCGTGAGAAGAGCGCTCAAAATGAAGGCCGATGCTCTGTTTGCGCTGCACAGGAGTCCCTCGAAGACTGGCTTTCGATCCAATACTGTAGATGCGCATCACGCGCCCGCGCCTGATTCGCTACTGCGCTCATTCACAACCCAAACATTCGACGATGTGCCCGGTGGCTCAAGGCAGGCGCAAAAGTTGCGTCTGGCTCATCGAGCTTTCTTGCGACACTCTTTCAATCGTCTGGATTTTGTGGCCGTTTTGTCCTTCTGGATCAGTTTTGTGTTGGGATCCGCAGGTGTTGAGCATCAGTATCACATCTACGTGTTCCGCATGATGAGTTGCCTGCGCATCCTACGACTGCTCGGCATCACCAGCGGAACTTCGGTCATTCTCCGCAGCTTGAAAAGAGCCATGCCCACCCTGTTGAACGTTGCCTTCTTGATAGGCTTCTTTTGGCTGTTGTTCTCCATTGTTGGGGTCCAGAGTTTCAAATCCAGCCTGCGCAGAACATGTGTATTTGAAGGTCCCGACGGGAACAATACGCAAAACCAACCGCCCCCAGCGGGAAATTTCCAATTTTGTGGTGGCTGGCTCGCAGACAACGGAACTGCCATGCCTTGGCTCAAAGCAGATGGCGTGCCAGGCACCGCCGACCACAAGGGCTTTCTGTGTCCGAAAGGGTCGTATTGCGTGGAGGGCGGCAATCCTTACAATGGCACCATCAGTTTCGACAACATCCTCAACTCAGCGGAATTGGTTTTTGTGATCATGACCTCAAATACGTTTACTGACACCATGTACTATCTGACCGACTCAGACTATCTCGCCGCAGCGCTCTTCTTCGCGTTCGGGATCATCTTCCTGACGTTCTGGCTGATATCGCTGTTGATCGCGGTCATCACGTCCTCCTTCCAGGTCATCCGAGAGGAGAGTAAAACCAGCGCTTTCATGAACGCTGCGGACCCTGCTGAGGAGTCTGTCGAAGACGGAGACACTTTCTCACCCGATCGTCAGAGCAGCACGGCGCACACCGCAGGCCTGAGACGAGCGTACGCGAAGACCTACTGGTTTTGGATTTTGGTCATTGTGTTCGATTTGGTCGTTCAGAGTTTGCGGACTGATACGATGGGACCCTTCATCAAAGACCTCATTGGCAACACTGAGCTTGCCGTCACGTTGCTGCTGCTCGTCGAGATTGCCTTTCGCTTCGTTTCTGACTGGAGAGATTTCCACCACCATCGTCGGAATTGGTTCGATCTGTTCCTTGCCATTATGACAGGCATCATTCAGCTCCCACCGATCAAGCATTCGGGCGATCCATACGCCTGGCTCACGGTCTTCCAAATTCTGCGCATCTACCGAGTGGTTCTGGCCGTGCAGCTTACGCGGGACCTCATTCTACTTGTGCTGAGGCACGTTTCCGGTGTTCTCAACCTCATCTTGTTTGTATTCCTTCTCACCTTCCTGGCCGCCATATTTGCATCTCAGCTGTTTCGTGGACAGCTACCGATGCTCGACGGCCAAGGAAACTATGTTCAGGTGACGTTTGCGACAATTTTCAACTCTTTCCTGGGAATGTATCAAGTACTTTCCTCTGAAAACTGGACACAGGTCATGTATAACGTTGCTAGATTTAGCAAGCAATATGGGACAGCCTGGATTGCAGCGTTGTTCTTCATCATCTGGTTCTGCCTGGCCAACTTCGTCGTTCTCAACATGTTTATTGCGGTCATTCAGGAGAATTTTGATGTGTCTGAGGATCAGAAACGAATGCAGCAAGTCAGGATGTTTCTGCAGCGCAAAGAACTGGGGGGTGACAGTGGAGGAACGCTGTCTCTGGCCACCATCTTCAAGTTTGGTCAAGTCAAACGTCAGGACCCTCTGGACTTTGGATCTGCCGCCACGGAGATGCTGCTCAAGGATGCCGTCGTGAAAGACTTCTTGGACGAGATTCAGCAGGAGGAAGCAGATTTGCGACGCGCTCCTACTGCTGGGCTGAAATCTGCATCGACTCTCAATCTGATTCAGCAGCCATCCGGCTGGGCCACCAAGTGTCGAGCATGGCTGAACAAGCATCTCCGGAACAGGCAGCCGAACCCATTCTACGCTCGACTCCAGTTGACGAAGCCTCACGAAGAGCTTAATCCTCGCCAGCTGGCCGAGGAAGTGGTTGCAGCGGCCGAGCAGCGCAAAATCTCACAGCGCGAGTACCTGCGACAGCACCCAAACTACAACACCACGCTCTATCTTTTCACGCCGGAAAATCCGATTCGCAAATTCTGCATGCGCATCGTCGGTCCCGGCCGGGGTCAGCGTATACAAGGCGTGCAACCCAACCCCACCATCTGGTACTCTTTCTCAGCCTTCATATACGCTGCAATTGTTGGTATGGTTCTCTTGGCTTGCATTACAACACCGTTGTACCAGCTGGAGTACTTCGACAAACGCTACGCTGGCATCAGTGACCGGTACAACTGGTTCATCTGGACTGATATTGGGTTTGCCGCGCTGTTCACCGCAGAAGCCAGCATCAAGGTCATCGCCGACGGCTTTTTCTGGAGTCCCAATGCTTACTTCCGTAGTTCATGGGGATTCATCGATGGAGTGGTGCTTATCACGCTCTGGATCAACATATTCACGTCTCTGTACGACCCTGGAAGCGGATCGCGCGCTGTCGGTGCATTCAAGGCTCTCAGAGCGCTCCGGCTGCTCAACGTCAGCGACAGCGCTCGGGACACGTTTCATTCTGTCATTGTGTTGGGAGGCTGGAAAGTATTGAGCGCCGCCTTCGTCTCGCTCAGCTTGCTCATCCCGTTTGCCATCTACGGACTCAACTTGTTCGCTGGCAAGATGACATGGTGCAACGACTGGCAGCAATACGACATCCACAACCTGACCGACTGTGTGGGTGAATCGGTATTCTCACCTATTGGCTACGACATGCTCATGCCCCGACGCGCGGCTCCGGTCAACTTTGCCTACAATTTTGACTCCTTCGGCGACGCACTGTTCATCCTCTTTCAAGTCGTGTCGCAAGAAGGCTGGGTAGACCTCATGTGGAGCGCGCAGTCCATCACAGGAGTCTTTACACAGCCGGCCTGGTTCTCGCAACAGGGCAATGCCGTCTATTTTGTCCTGTTCAATCTGCTTGGCGCTGTTTTCGTGCTCACGCTGTTTGTGTCAGTCTTCATGCGCAATTATACCGAGCAGACCGGTGTGGCCTTTTTGACCGCCGAGCAGCGATCGTGGCTGGAGCTGCGAAAGCTGCTGCGACAAGTCGCTCCATCAAAGCGACCGAATCGACAGCGACGACGGCAAAGCTGGCAAGAATGGTGCTATAGACAAGCCATCATGAAAAAGGGCCGCTGGCAGCGCACTGTCACCGGCGTCCTTGTTGCCCATCTCATTCTCCTCTGTATGGAATGGTACCCTGAACCTTGGGCGTGGACACTCACGCGACTGCTCATTTTCTTCGCCTGCACGCTATTCTACATGGCCAACATCTTCATACGTCTCATGGGCCTTTCCTGGGCGAGATTCCGCAAGAGTGCGTGGGACATGTACTCCCTAGTGGTCGTTTCTGCAGCGTTCATCACTGCGATCTTGGTCTTCCGAGACGTGCACAGCAACATCGCCTCGCAGATTCATAAGTTGTGTCTGGTTGCCGTTGCTCTGCTCCTCATTCCCCGCAACAATCAGCTGGACCAGTTGTTCAAGACGGCGGCTGCGAGCTTCAGTGCCATTGCAAACCTGCTGGCTACGTGGTTTGTGCTGTTCCTCGTGTATGCGATTGCATTCACGCAAACATTTGGGCTAACCCGCTTCGGGGCGAATGAGTCTGACAACATCAACTTCCGGACCGTACCAAAGGCCCTGATACTGCTGTTTCGCATGAGCGTCGGCGAGGGCTGGAATCAGCTGATGATGGATTTTGCCAATATTGAGCCACCATATTGCACATTAGCTGATGAGTACTACGACACTGACTGCGGCAGCAAGCAATGGGCCTATACGCTCTTCATTTCCTGGAACATCATCAGCATGTACATCTTTGTCAACTTGTTCATCTCCCTGATTTACGAGAGTTTCTCATATGTATATCAGCGGAGTACTGGGCTGTCGATCATCAGTCGCGAGGAGATTCGGCGCTTCAAGCAGGCTTGGGCGGAGTACGACCCTGACGGAAGTGGATATATCACGAAAGAACAGTTCCCTCGGTTCCTCGGCGAGCTTTCGGGAATATTCGAAATGCGCATATACGATGGAGACTTCACGGTTAAGTCGCTGATAGCAGACTGTCGATTGGGCGCCGGACGCAACCCACATTTGTCGCTGGATGGCCAGTCACTGCATCAGGGCGTTGAACTTGATATCGCCAAATTGAGTCGGAGATTGGCCGACTTGCCTGTGCAGGAGATTCGAAACCGCAGGAGGAGAATGAACACATTCTACGAGGAAGTGCTAGTGTCGGCCGATCCTGACAAAGGCATCGCGTTTAATGCACTGCTCATGATATTGGCGCACTACAAGGTCATCAGCGACAGCAAGAGTCTTAAACTCGAAGAGTTTCTACGGCGCAGAGCACGATTGCAGCGTGTGGAAGAGGCTGTCAGCCGCCATATTGTGGTTGGCTTTTTCGACACGCTGTATTGGTCTCGCAAGTTTCGGCGAAGGATTGAGGCCAAAAAGGATGCGCGAATGACGGCAATACCCTCGTTTGGTGTGCCTGAAATCCTCGTTCAGGACGAGACAGATCACCAGGGCACACAGCTTGGGAAGCTCGACGTTCCGGCCCTGAGCATCACACGTGTGGACCCAGAGTCGGATGATACTGCTGGCACGTTCGGCACGTCACCACGGTCGGCCGGTGGGCTCACGAATGCATCCAGCCCCAGGTCGCGCGCCAACAGTGGCGGTGGTGGCATCGCGCTCAGAGATACGACACAGAGGCAGCGAAGTACATCGATTCAACTCACGCCCACCTCGTCCCCGACCCGCGAAGAGTTCCGTCTCAGTCCGCAACTCCGGCCCCAACACCAACCGACAGCCAGCAGTGGCAGTATCCAGCCCGATTGGCACTTTGCTGCCGCTCTCGAAGGCGCAGGTGGATCGGATTTACATTCTCCGCCCGCCAGTCCGGGGGGGCTAGGAGACGGCCGGAGTGGCGGCGGCGGCGGCGGCGGGGACAATAATGCACGCAGTCGCGCCAACAGTGCCGTGTCTGAGATTTTCCAAGACAGCGCATGGGGACAGAGCATGCGAAGAAGTGTGACGCAGAAGAAGAACTCGCAGACGGGACGGGGATCACGGAGCCCATCGCGAGACGGAGGAGATGGACTGCCTTTGAGTCGGGGGAGCAGCAGCAGGCGGAACGAAAGAAGTTGACGAGTGCCATGAAATGACCACATGCAGACCAGGTTATGCACATTGTTGGTGACTTAGTAGTAGTAGATGATGATACAGGTCAATAATCAGCAAAAACATGATGATGTTTCCTCTTTCTAGCCCGTTTGATGATGGGGCTCGTAAGGAACAGTAAGTACAGGTAAGGTAGGTAGGGTAGGTAAGGTAGGTATTGTGAGAGGTGCCTAGGAATAGGTAGCCGAGGTTCTCCAACGGGTCTGACACTATCTTTCTACTGTAGACACACCGACACCAGCGACATTAGGTGCCTCGTTCCCTCTCGGGCAGATACATGTACCTATTCTTCGGCCTCGTCACCGACACGTCTCCGCTGGGCCAGATAGATTCGTCCCGTTTCGTAGACACCGAGGTACAGGCCACTTCCGATCATGGTCCAGACGGCGCGCAGAGCGCCGCCACGAAACAATCCCTTGACGCCTTCTTGCTGCATCACTTCGCGGGCCACGGTGAGACTGGACTTCCGGCCGGGTGCAGCAGAGGTAGCGCCTTTCCATGCCTCCCAGGGGTTCTGGCGTGCGGCTGCAATGGTGTGGGCGGTGGCATCCACGACGGCATCCTTGGCCTGTTTGACCGACTGGCGAGCAGCAGCAGCAGCAGTGCTGGCGGCGGCGGCAGCGGTGGTGGTGGTGGTGGTCTCGGCCGTGTGCAGCGAGTGCGGTTGGTGGTCAATGGCCGACAGCATGAGCCTCGTCTTGACCACGTCGACGGGGGTGGTGGCGACGGCAGCAACACTGCCGCCGGCGCCGGCGCTCACGGCGGTAATGATGGCGCTCTCGAGCAGCGTGTTGGTGCGGGTGCCGCGGTCGTCTCGATGGCGGCGAATGCTGGTTTTGATGTGCTCGAACAGGGGGAATTGCATGGCGGTAAAGGGCAGATTGCGGCCGGCCAATGCAGCATAGCCGCGCCACAGAGCGAGAGGGTTGGAGCGGAAGCGTTGCAGAGTGTGCAGCGTGGCATTCTTGGAAGGATTCTTCGCATTCTTCGCATTCTTCAAAGTAGTATTCACATTGTCATGGTTGACCATCTGCGCATTCTGTTTCAAGACCTCGGCGGGCGTGAGAATGGCACACGACACCAGCTCAGCGATGCCTGAGGCAGCAGCCGCATTCACGACGGCATTTCCATTATCGCCGAAGAGGGTTTTGATGCCCTCATATGTGCTGAAAAAGGCGCCCGAGGAGGGGAGAGTGGCGATGATTACGCTCCCGACGCCCTGATACAGTCCGCGATACAGGGCCGGGGTAAAGGCAGTGTTGGAGGCATTGCGGTAGAGGGTGCGGTAGGCGGGAGACTGCAATCGCGTGTTGACCGTGTCCAGCGGGTATACGATCAGGTCGACGGTGAAGGCGGCCAAGGCCCCAGCGAGCCAAATGTCCGCATTGGTGTTGGTATTTGACGAGGCCATTCAAGACTTCCAGGTTATATCAAGTTATACCTGATGTACCTGGTAAAGGCGACTTAGGTACCTAGGTCGGCCGTACCTGATATGTCCGTCATTCATGGTATTGGTGGCATAGGTACCTTACATGTACCTGACATGAACATAATTGATATCGACGTCGTCATCACCATTGCCAGTGCCACTACAGTTTACCACATGATCCACATCGCCCTCGGAGGTACCTAGGAGGTAGTGTATTACCGCATGTTACACTGCCCGAAATAGCCGAGAGTTCGCCGCGATATGGCCGCGCGGGAGTGTCTTCACCTCCGCGGAGGACTGACTGACTGACTGACTGACTGCTCCTGCTGGAGGTACCTGACACTTCCAGTTGACCTCCTTCCTTACCTAGGTTCCTTCTACCTTCCTTCTTCCTTCCTCCTCCCTTGCTCCTTCCGCCAGCCCCAGACAGGTGATGGTGGTATCGGCGCTGGCCACATTTATGCGCTGCCCCATCCGTCACGTGTCCATCGATCCAGCTGCTGCAACTCACATCGCCGCCGCCATCACCGCCACCACCACCACCACCTCCACCTCCACCTCCACCTCCACCTCCCTTCCCACCTCTCCCGCGCGGGCACGTCGAGCCTACAGCCACCAGCGCAGCCCATCATCCTACACCCATCGTGCCTACACATTCAAGCGCTTTAGTCCACATGGCCGCGTCGTGGGCACTGGCCGTAAGCGCCAGCGCGTTGTCTCAGCAGACCTGCAGCGCAAGTCGCTCGATCAGCCTGCCAGCGTGATTGTGTTCCACGATATCCACGAACCCGCTTCCCCGCCCGGCGCTGTTCCCAGACGATCGGAGCTCCAGGAAGACGACGACGACGACTTATCCCATGGCCCCCAGTCATCGTTGAGCGCTCAGGACATTGAACATGCCATCACGGGTCGTCAACGCCCCCCGGAAGAAGCTGAGATCAACACATCCATTCATGACACGCGGCCCCAGACGACCCTTCTGGACCAAGCAGCGTTTGAGCAACTTCGACAACAGCTCGTGCGAAGTTACACACTGCCCCAGTTGTCGCACTATCTGCGAGCTTCCCTGCGTCCGCCTTCTGCAGATCAGGCGAGTGCCGCCGAGCCAAAGCAGACGAGGAAGGCGCTGCGCATTTCGCCGTGGCAACCCCTGCAAACTCCTCTGGACGTGCGCCGGCCCATGGTGGTCCAACCCACTGCATTGAGCCGCAAGCTGCGAACTGCCGAACGTATCATCCGTCTCGCCTGGAGTGTCACGGTGGATGCCGAGGAGCAAGCAGTAGGCGAGTTGGAATTGATGCTACAACCGTGGCAGCTGTCGATGCTCTTTGATCTGTGTCCCAGTGGACAGCCTTATTACAAAAGCCTCGTCACTCCGCGGCTCTTACTGGAATCGACCACTGTGCAGAACTACCGGCGAGATGGCGTGGCCAGGGTGACAGGTCGCCGACGTGATGCGGAACAGGTTGCCTACCAGTTGGAGCGTGCCCTCATGAGCGTGCAACATCTCGATATGGATCTGGCCCGTCTTGTGAGCAAAGTGTCGACGATCAAAGACTCCGCAACGCCACGCCCGGGACGGTGCACGGACAAGGATTTGTCTCTGGTGTCCAAATTAACGACTTCTGTGATATGCAGTCGAGGTCCGAGTACTATCACCATTTACAACAGAACCTCCGCGGGGGTGAACCATGCGTGTCGTCTTATCCTCTCCTTGTTGGACCTATCTTCCGTCTCTGGCACGACATACGAACTCTCCTCTGCGCTGGGCTCACAATCAGGACCGAGTGGTATCCTTGAGATGGCACCAGTGGATGCCTCCATCTCTGGTCTGCATGCTCGCTGGAAGGGGTACGATCTGGTCCGTCGGGTCAAGGCGGCGTCACAAATTCCATCTATCCCGGTCATCTCTCCGGACGAATCAGGCGAAATTGCCAGAGACATTACGTCTCATTTGCGCAGCCTCGAGTGGAAGCACCGACCTGTTCCATCTCGTGAAGTATTATTAGGCCACGGATATTGGCAAAACGGCGCGCTTCTATCGGGCGAATGGGACGCAGATGTTGTCAAACTGCTTCAAGTCCGCTCTGCTTCAGCATCCGATGCTGAACCACAGCATCGTTTGCATGCTGAGAAAGACGCTGCTTCAGCGCAGAGCATAGCCCAACGGCACTTGCCCGCGGTGGACATTGCTCTCTCCTACTTTGACACTTATCACTCACCAAAGATTGTTCCCGGCAAAGATGCACGAGGTGCATCAACCTCTTCGAGTCAACAAATCCCGCACTTGATTGCGTATCTTGTGCCAGCGCCTCACAGCAAAGGTGGTGGTGGACACACTCCTCCACGCGCCGAACTGCACTTTGAGTTTGCCACATGGCAACGCGAGCTCAACTTGACCAGCTTGCGAGTCGTGCTCGAGACCCAAACTCTCAACGTCTCTCTTCCGACCCGTGCAGTGGACTTGGCCTTTGCGCGCTCTCACGCCATGGTCGCCGACATCGGCTCTGCCAGGCTGGACCCTCATATCTCTGCATTCTTTGAAGAGTTGAAACATTCGGTGCAGGCCACAGATGGCGCCATAGCTGCACCACCGGAGCTGATTATTCGCCTGCCCGCGTGGCTTATCAGCGGCTCCCATAAGCAGAGGAGTTCCGTACAAGACATTCCCATCACATATCTCCTCGAACGGTTCGAGCAGAGACAGAAGAAGATGTTTGTTGCACAAGACGACTCGAGCCATGCACCACAGCGAGAGTCGGTTGTCCAACTGGCTATAGACAACCTGGGGACAAGTCTTCACCTCGAGTACCAAGAAGTGGACGGTGGCGCCATCTATGGGTCAAGTAGCACTCTATCAGTGAAAAAATGTACGGGAACACAGGATCGTTGCCAGGAAAACACCCAACCTGCAAAAGAGGCTAGCAAGGTAGGGTTAGATGATCGTGGCGACTCGATTGCCCAGGTCGTCTCTGCTGCGGTGACTGTCGCGGATTTGATGACGCACGCCGCAGAGGGCTCCCTGCGCGTGGCACATTCGATGCAATGAACAACGTCCCAAAACGGGAAGCGCGAGTGACCATTCACTTGTTATCTAAGTAGGTAAGACGTCCAGCCTCGTGCACGCCTTTCTCTCTTCTCTCTCTTGAGGACTTTCTTTTTTGTCTCAACTCATGGCTTTTGCCGAGCTCTCGCGGGAGTGCACGGCACTGAGCGCTCTGTGTGGAGCGGGCAACATACACGGCATCGGGCTCGTCGTTTTGCATTGACGCTTCCATCCGCAGTGCTGGACAGCTTTGAGGCGAGTAGGTCACAAACTGCATGTCTGAAAAGAGCTTTCACTTGTGAGCTAACAAAGGTCAGCATATATGGCCGGTCCATCAAACATGGCTCCCCGGGGTAGTCACGTACTAACGCCTTCCACTGGCACAGGCTCGACGCCTGTAACCTCAGCTGCTTTGGGCTTTGGTGCCTGAATCTCATCCTTCTACGGTGGAAATTAGCGTTGAAAAGCGACAAATGCAGTGCCATGTGTAGCTCACCATGAATGGGAATGTCAGGACTTCCTTGATGCTGTAGTGGTTCGTCAGGAACATGACCATGCGGTCAATACCCATTCCCCAGCCTCCCGTTGGTGGCAAACCATATTCAAGAGCGTTCAAGAAGCCCTCGTCAAGCGGTTGCGCTTCATCATCACCTTGTGCTTTCTGGTTGGCCTGCTCCTCGAAACGCAGACGCTGGTCGAAGGGATCGTTCAGCTCGGTGTATGCATTGACAATTTCCTTCTTGCACACGAAAGCCTCGAAACGTTCGCAAATACCTGGCTGCGAACGATGATACTTGGCCAACGGACTCATGACTTGAGGATGGCCAGTGATAAAGGTCGGGTTGATGCACTTCTCTTCGATGAACTCGCCCACAAGTTTATCAATGATGCGTGAGTTGGTCAGCGGCGGTGAACACTCAATGCCAGTCTTCTTCAGCATGCGCTTCAAAAATTCATTGGTTTCAGCTGTATGAAGTTGGTCTCCAGGAGGGAATTTCTCGCCACAGGCCTCTTCGAGCGCGGGAATCATCTCGACGCGCTTCCAAGGCTTGGCCCAGTTGACGTCGTATTCTTCACCATCGACGGTGGTGAACTTGGTCTGGAGGCCACCCGTGACATACTTGACCATGCCCTCAACCAGCTCTTCTGTGCGTTCCATGACGTCGTAGACATCAGTGAAGGCTTCGTAATATTCGCAAGTTGTGAATTCAGGGTTGTGCGTGAGATCGATGCCTTCGTTTCTGAATTGCCGGCCCAGCTCATACACCTTGTGAATTCCGCCTATGACGAGTTCCTTCAGGGGAAGTTCAGTGGCAATACGCAAGGCAAGAGTCATGTTTAGGTCGTTGTGATGGGTATTGAAGGGCTTGGCTGTAGCGCCACCCGCAGACTTGAGCAGAATCGGCGTCTCCAGCTCATAGAAGCCATTGTTATCAAAGTAGTTCCTGACATAGCGAACGATCTTGGAGCGCGCTATGAACGTGTTGACGGTGCTCTTATTCATAATCATGTCCAAGTGGCGGTTGCGGTAGCGGGACTCCTGGTCACGGAAACCGTAGTGCTCCGAAGGGATCTGATGCAGACAGGGCGAGAGCAGCGTGACCTCCTGGGCAAAGATAGACAGCTCGCCAGGGTTGTCCTCACGCTTTGGGCTGGTGCGTCCGGGATATCCCTTGACGCCAATGATGTCGCCACGACGCAGGATGTCGTGCTGGGCGGCAAAGGGCGTCGCGCTGGTGCTCTCGAGGTTTTGAGCCATGATCTGGATCTCGGCGCCGTTGACAGCCACCTCGTAGAAGCGCAAGTTCTCACCCGAGGTGCGGATGTTGTAGATGCGCACGCCCACGCTGATGATCTTGTCCTTGACCACGTCGCCCTTCTTGAGGTGGCCAAAGTCCTTCTGGAAGTCGCGCAAATCGTAGGTGACGTGGTACTTGTGCGGGTACGGATTGGGACTGCTGGTCTCCTTCATGCGCTTGACGGCACGCGAGCGAATCTCAAAGTACTGGTTGGGGTTGAGTTGTGCCTCGTCGTCCTGCTCGCCGCTGCTGCCCGCCGCCTTCTTCTTGCCGGCGGGCGGCGCCTGCTTCGGTGGAGCGGCCGTCTTCTTGGCCTCCTTCTCGCGAGCCTTGATGCGCTTCTTCAGCTCCGACTTGGACACCATCTCGCCCGTAACCTCGTCTTTCTGCA
This sequence comes from Sphaerulina musiva SO2202, assembly GCF_000320565.1. Taxonomy (NCBI): domain Eukaryota; kingdom Fungi; phylum Ascomycota; class Dothideomycetes; order Mycosphaerellales; family Mycosphaerellaceae; genus Sphaerulina; species Sphaerulina musiva. Next base: position 1,189,482 of record NW_016017383.1, read on the forward strand.
GGTTTGTCTGCGTGCCCCCACTGGCAGCATTGGCACCACCACCACCACCACTGCTACCGTCCATCGTCAACGCCGACACCTGCTCAGCGGCGTTGCTGACGGCGTCGGCGACCGCGTCTGCTGCTTGCTGTGCTGCCATGTCGTTGTTGCGAAGCTCCGGTCCGTCAGACAGCTTCAATTTGAACTTTTCTCAGGTCAGGTAGGTACCTTGGTCCTTAGCTAGGTAGGTATGAATAATCTTCGTCACTCACGCACACTCGCCGCTGAGTCACACCCGCCCGGCCTTGGCGTTCGCGGGGTACTCAGCCCCCCACGAAGGCTCCAAGGCTGGTGAGGTAATTGCTTAATCAGCAGATATGTAAAAGATTGAGTTATCGATTCGCCCGACGCCCGTAGACGGTAGGAGGTACGAGAAGTGATTCAAGTGAATTAATTACCTTTAGGCTGGTTACAGCTATGACTGTGGCCCGTGGGGCATGAGGTGCAATTGAATATAAATGACTTCCAGGTTGTGGAGCTCACTACTTGACACTCTACTGCTGCGTGCGTGCATCGACACGAGGTCCCAGCTAATTACCTGTACTCATGTTCAATTGTTCATGTACAGTAAGTAGGTAGTCGATAACCTGCCTGCCTGCCTTGATCATCGGATTGCCTTGCTGCGAACAGTGTATCCAGCCCTGTTCCACCATGCCATGCCGTGCCCACTTTGGCCTCCCTCGTCGAACTTCTCCCTCCAATTGCACAGTACACCGTCTTAAGAGAAGTATTGTTGGAGCCAAGGCTACTGGCTGCTGGCGTACAATCTCTGTGTCAAAGCGTCAAACTGAGTCTGAGTCTCGGGATACTGCAGTAGGATCGCACGCAAGTTCTGAAGCTGATCTGTAGAGATGGAGGGCGCCGAACTCAGAATTGTCTGAGCACTCGATGCGTACTGCAAGTCGCCCAGGATGTGACTCACTTGCGGGTCCGGATGAGGCTGTCGCGGTGGCGCGACGGGAAGGACAGGTGGCTGTGGAGGCTGGGCCTGCGGTCCGTACGGGTTAGGAGGAAAAGCGACTGGAGGGCCGTAGCCTGGCTGTTGCGGCGGCACGCTGTTGGAAGGCGAGAATGTGGCGTGCTGAGGGTTCAATGGCGAGCCTGCAGGACCACCGATGCTCTGACGAACGTGCTGTGGCAGATGGCCGTTGGCAGGCGATTGCTGCGGAGCAGCACTCTTCGATGGGCTGTCTGGAGCTCGCGCGACTATGATGGTGGCGAGCAAGACTCGCTCTTGTACTGGTTTCTGTAGTGTGCAATGCTCAAGCATCTCCACGTGGCCTGGAAGCGTTTCGCCGACCTCGACCGGAATGATGTACAAGTCTTTAATCATTACAGGCTTGTTCTCCGCCACCACCGCGTAGCGCTTCCTAGTATGAAAGTAGTCGAAAATCGCGTTGAACGCTTCGGCATTGTCGTCCGGTGTAAGCTGCAAGACCGAGACATCACTGCTCGAGCTCCATCGCAAGCCGCACAAGTAATCCTCTGCTTTCGAGATTGCCAGTCTGCCGTCAATAGAAAGTGCGGGTGGTAAGATATGTTGCCATGAAGTACCGGCTTGCAAATCACGTCCGGCCACAAAACGTCCATTTACGACTGGAGCGCCTTCCTCGCTGGTCTGTATCAGCTTGCCACGCCATATTACGGATTCACCGCTTCCTTCTGCTTGTGGATATGTATCGTCGTGATCCTCCAGCATGCGATCAATGTCCGGATCGTCTTTGGCGCCGTTTGTCGGGGCTTGTGGGCGATGCACGGAGCTGCGACGTCGGTTTGCTACCTGCGTAGGTCGGATAGCTGCATCTTGCGGTCCAGTGGGCAAGGTTGGAGAGTTAGCTGTCTTTTCCCATATTCCTTTCATATCAAACTGCTGGCTTGATGAGCGACTTCCGATTCCAGAACGCTGCATAGTATCAACAGCTGGAGGGAGCTGTGACGCTCGCGGTGGAGATACACTCTTGTTAGGACTACCATCCATAGCCTGTCCTATGGTGGTGCCATCACGACGTGCCGGGGTCTCAGATTCAACCAGGTGGTAGCCTTTGTGGTCTTGAGCGTACTTTGGTCCTTCGGGCTGGTCAACAGTTGCCTGACGGTCCAGTACTTCCTTCATCTCAGCGCGTTGACGTTGCAAATCCTCACTTGCCATGTCACTACTGCTCATGGTCGAAATCTCGTCTGATGTAAGTGACCCGTTGAGCAGCCGCTCTACCAGAACATGATTCTTCTTGAAATTTGCGAGCAGCGCTCTGAACTGTATGCTGTAACCCTGCTGATTGCCGCCATAGTTCATGTGAAGAGCGTACTCGATCCTCGCCGCATGCAGATCGCCGAGGGCAGTTGCATTTTGACCTTTTGCAGTCTTGTGTCCAGATCGGACGCGCTCTTCAACAGTAGACGTGATAGCGGACGCTAAGGCGCGTGCCGCCCTCTGGCGATCTTGAGGCAACTGATCGATTCTGAGGAGCGCAGTGTCCGCATCAGATGAGATCGTAGTGCCAGTATCTGCCTCTGCCTTGCTCGGTGCGGTGGACGACTTGCGACGCTTCTCCTGCCGGCTCGAGCGAGTCATTTTCTCATCTACCGCAGACTTGGCGTCTTCCGGCTCTTCCTTGGCTTCGCTTCTCTTGCGTTTGTTGCCAGTCTCCGTGGTGTCCGCTGCTCCGTTGGCAGGTGCTGACGTCTCTTGAGAGGCTGCCATAATGGATGTCTGCGGCTTCGGCTGCGGCTCATTTTCCGCTACAGTCTCCTGGACAGCCTCCTCTGGCTCCGGGGCCACATCCTTCTTGAGCCAACCAGGTCTGTAGGGCTCGCCAGTCTTGGTCCTGCTCTTACGACTCTTGCTCATCTTCTTCTCGTTCTGAAATATCCTGTTACGTGTCTCCCATATCTTCTCGCCCCGACGGATGGCTTGTATGGTCTCTGGGTGCTCCTCTGGGCGGCACTCTTCGCAAAAGTAGTGCTCAGGCACGTCGTCCTCATCGTCGTGAACGCCCATGCACACATTGTGCTGCCACACAGTGCATGCATCACAGCCAATAAAGGCGCGCTTGTCCTTGGGATCAGTGTTGCCGCAGATGCAGCGGATCAGCTCTTCCTCTTCCTCGTCCTCGTCATCTTCTGGCGGGACTGGCTCTTGGCCGCCCGGCTTCTTACTTATGCTGCTGCCGCTGCCGCTGCCGCTGCTCTTGGCCTTGACGCTCTTCGCGACCGGCTTTGCGCTGGGTGCTGGAGATGTAGACGCATTCTTCTTGTGCTGACCTTTGCCCGATCGGTCTGAGCGACGTGGTTTTTCTGCGCACGAATTAGCCAACAGTGTCTTGCAAGTTCTGGATCGCGATTGTGGGTGTGGCTGCGCTCGCTGTCGCCGTCGTGGTCGTGACGGTGCTAGTTCTGGCACCGCATGACAAGCCGACGACCGTCTACACCGCTGAATGAGGGAATTGGATGGCTCACCTGCCATGTTTCGTGGCATCGCAAGGCAACGCAGGCGCGCGCGCGCGGCGTGATAGAGTAAGTGGCTGGGTGAGGGTGTGGTCACTCGGCACGCTTCAGTTTGACACGATATCTAGCTAATACGTAGAGAAGTGAACCCGTCCGCAGGCTCGACGCCGCTTCCCCAACACCTTTGCGCCCTCTCGCAGTGACCACTGAGCGTTTCGCGCGCCTTCGCAGACAGACACTGCTGCTTGAGGTGTCCGGGGTAATTGTTGCGCCGCGACCAGTGCCTCTGACACAATCCTCCAGGCAAAAAAGCGGACTACACGGTAGCGTGCGCGAGATCTGCTACTTCAAGATGCAGCGACAGCGGTGGGCGTGGTCCGTTATTTCTGTGATGGCGGATGAGAGGAGAGGAGCCGATGGTGAAGTCACCCGAGGCTTTCTTGGTGAATCACGCGACTTGCAGGGCGCGCGCAACGGTGATACAGGCTTGTCGCAATCCAGTGCACAAAATTCGGCGCACACGATCCGACAGCGCAGGCGAGGTGGTGGTGGTGGAGGCGGCGGCGGTGGTGGTGGTGGTGGTGGTGGTGGTGGTGGTGGTGGTGGTGGGAATGGCAATGGAGAGAGACGATGAGGGTGAAGGGTGGAGGGTGGTGCAAGCGAAGGTGGCGATGTTGTGGTGGTGGTGGTCCAATGGGAAGGGAAGACAAGCTACTGCAGCTGCTGCTGATGATGAGAGAAGAGGAGTTGAGTTGAGTTCAGGGCCAGTCCGCCAAGCGGCTGCCAAAGCCTGAGCGCGAGCGGCGAGCCTGAGCCTGAGCCATGTGGATCGGCAAGCTTCGTGAGGTTTCTCTCACTGTCTACTCCTGTGGGACCTGTGCAATGTGACGGTACGGTCCGCTTGTCCGCTTCGGCTTCGCGGTTCGCGCAACAATCTGCCCTGGTCATGCTCATGCTTCCATGTCCTGTCCTGTCCTGCCCTGTTCAACCTGTTACCCCCTACTCCTAGGAGGTAGACCCCTTCTCTCTACCCACGACAATACCTCTACCGCCCACCCTGCATCGATGGCCGACGTCCGATCACTTCTCAAGGAGGCGAATGCGGCCAGGAACAGTTCCACTGGCGCTGAAGGCGCTGGCAAGAAACGCAAGGCCGCTATAGCGTTGTCGCAAAGCCCTGGCAGGAAGAAAGCCAAGTCTGGTCCCATCACGCCTGCAGCTATGGACATTGTTGAGCGGCAAGCAGACGAGCAGCCTCTTGTGTCCACTGTGAGACAGGCAGGAGAAGTCCACGACCATGGGGTGGAGAGCAGCGACCCACGACACGAGGAAGAATTGGCTGCACTGGACCGCGATCTCGCGATGATGGCTGCTGCCCATGCCACATCTCACAACATCGAGGCTGCACCAGCCGTCTCCGCTCCCCCTATGCGGGTTGAAGACATTGCTGCTCAAGCTCGCATAGAGCAGAGTGCACATCCAGGCAGGAAAGAAGTCGAGATTGAGGCCGAGCGTGAGGACGCCGCGAAAGCTCTCGAGGACGAATTCGAGGCCATGGTCGGCCTTGAAGAGCGAGCCAGACGATTGCGGGAAAGGCGCGAGGCGTTGCGTAATACGCATTCAACTGAACAAGGGGGCGACAGTGAAGCAGCCACTGCTTTGCCGGCCTCATCGACACATTCACCGGGCGGGGCAAATCAACCAAGACCACGTTCCGCTGTCGAAAGGGATGATGCTGAGGTTAATGATGACGAAGACGACGACGAAGACGACGACGAAGACGACGACGAAGATGACTTTGCGGATTGGAATTTTGGCGTCAAGGCTTAGGTAGGTCTTGCAAACTCGAGGGCAATGGTCATATCCGATACATTGTGTGTACAAGCTACTTGGGCTCACTACACAAATGAGGTCGTCGGTGCTGTGCTAGCTACCAATGAGAGGATGCTCTCGGTAAGCCACTGCAGGTTGTGATAGTATGTTTCTGGCTCTGGCTCGTAGCGCAGTCGTGATTGTGATTCTCCATTCGTAAGACGGTCGATACACGATGATATGGAGGCCAATCAGACAGAGTAAGTCATAACCTAGGTACCTTACCTTACCGGAGTCTGCAGAACAGCTGTTAGTATGTCGCTATAGTATCTCTGATCAAAATAAGAAGAGATAGGATCACTAGGCACATCTTGTACGAGACAAACGGGCAGCAGCGACCAAAAAAAATACTCAAAACAACAGAAAACACATAAAGAATACTTGACATGTGTTAGTCTCTGACGTTTGAGAAGTAGGTACCTCAGGTAGCTAGACGATGGAATGTCAAGATTGCCCGAATTCGGAATGGCACCTCGTGTCACTGTCCACAACACAACATTAATGTACCTTTGAGTACAAGAAGCAAGTCGCGTAACAGTTGACGATGACGACCGAGTACAAGGGCCATAACAGACGTGTGGTTGAGCATCAGGGATCCATTACAGCAGGGAAAAAAGTCACTGAAAAGAGACATGCTCCTCGTAATAGTTCACCGCCTTCACATTCATGACACATCTAGGAAAAGCGTAGGTAGAGTCTCATCACACTCAGGTATGCATAGGTCCGTCAATCACTTCTTCCATATGCTCATCGACCTTCGCTCCCGTTAGCTGGTGGATTCACAATAATGTGCGAGCACAGGGAGCTTCATACCGCGGCTTGTGGAAATACAGCATCAATATGCCAGCAGCAACGCGATACAAGAATCCAATGAGGAACAACATCCTGCACACGTGTCATCAGAAGGCGCCCTCGATCATGAGCCATGGTGGTTGCTACTGACCCGACGTCCATTCCATAACGTCTGAGCTTGAAACCGAAGTATTGGGCCGCAGCGTCCACATCATACAAGTAGTCGAAGGGGACCAAGTTCTGTGTCCAATAAGCAAGGTAAACGATCCAGTCAGTGGCAGCGTCTTCCACACACCTCGCTGAATATGGCTTCTGTGAAGTAAAGCCCAGGGCACGAGCGCCACAGCCATAGCATGTGCCACTCCTCTGCTGTGCGGAGTCGAGGAGCCACCCCTCCGAACAGAGCAGTGGCAAGAGAGGCCAGCACGGCGCTGAGAGGCCCATTTTCGCGACGCGCGAACACGGAAACCAAGCTTGCCAGCCCATACTGTCCCCAAGGTCAGCATATCTCATTCATACTTCGAGTCCGGCATGTAATGTGTGCTCACAATGCACCAGAAGTACAACAAGACCACAAGATAAAGCTTCGAGAAGCTGATCATTGGTGTCGCAAGTACTATAAGGAGGGCAGCAAAGTGGAGGCTGCTGAGAACCATGCGGACGATAGTCGATGCGACTTTGCCGATGTAGTATGCTGATCTAGAGTGACCAGAAGCAGCCTCTCTGAAATATACCAATCGTTCTTCGCCAAAGATCCAGAAGCCGGGTGCTGATGCAACCAGTCCAATGGCCATTGCGGATAGTAGTGCTAGCTGCGGCGTGCTCAAGTAGTCGATTCTGGTGCTGAGAAGGGTGAATGGAGGATGAAAGAGGCCTACGAAAAGGCTGCCATTTGATGGATAGGTAGATAGACCAATGAAACCTCCAGCACACGCAGCAGTACCAAGCTCCATGATGAAGCATGATTTTTGACGCGTTTGCTGAACAGATGCTCTCTCGAAGCAGTACCATACTTGGATCGGCCATGCTGCACCTCTTTTACATATCGTGCGCTGCAAGCCGGTCTCAAGCTCACGCTCACTATGTTCGTCAACGTGCTCAGACTTGTGAATACCTATTACTTCTTTGGAATAAGCCGGAGGATACTGCTGCACTTCATGGTGGCCCATGGTCTGCCAGGCTTCAATCAAAGCTGGCATGCTCGTGGAGGTACCCGTGCCGGCGGCATACACGGCGCCATCTCCTGTAACGATGTCGAGCACTGTGTCGGATGCGTTCACATTGCCAGGAAACGCATAGCCTTTGCGCTCAAAATAAGGCTGGACTTGTTCTGTAGGACCGCAGTATACTGTCTGTCCTTGAGCCAACAGTAATATATGGTCGAATAAGTAGAAGATTTGCTCCCGTGGCTGATGTACAATCACGATCGTTGTAATACCAATCCTGCTGATTCTGTGCAATAGTCGCATGATTGAAGCTGCAGTTTGTGAGTCCAATCCTACGAGACAATGCGTTGAAGTCAGCAAGCGTCTTCTCCAGCCCACCAACGACTCGCGGGCATGTTACCGGAAGTCGGTTCGTCCAGAAAAAGGGCCATGGGCGCAGACGCCAGCTCGATTCCAATATTGACACGCTTTCGCTGACCGCCAGAGATGAGAGGGTGGCTAGGGTCTCCAACGCGACAATGTTGGACGTGGCTGAGCTGCAAACAGTCGAGAAGGGCGTTGACATGGTTGTCAATCGCCTTCCGCGTCCACTCAGCGGGCAATCTGATCTTGGCCGCGTGCATGATGTTCTCTCTCACTGTAAGCTCTGGTAGCAGGGTGTCATCCTGCGGAACATAGCCATATATTTTCTTGTAGCGACTCAGATCATCTTCGCGACCATTGATCCTGATACTGCCCGTCGTTCCGCGCAGTTGTCCCATCAGCACGTTCATGAGTGTGGACTTGCCTGCTCCACTGCCGCCCATGATTCCAAACAGGGTGCCTCTATCGATGTTGCCTGTAACTCCCTGCAAGATCGTCTTGCTGCCTGTAAGAGTCAGGGTGAGATTCTCGAAGCTGAAGCTGAGGCCCACAAACGAGGTGGTGACAGCCGTCGTGATCGAGTGTATGAGGTTCTGCATGGCAGGACTACTGGTAACGTCTTGTTCTGGAGCGGGGCTATCCTCATCCACACAACCATCGTAGTTGTCTGCTCGCATGTGGGCCCTACGATTCGGCCATGTTTGAGCAGGCTGATTCCTTGCTCCAGCTTTGGCAGATTGCGATGTGTTCTACATTTCGCGATCCGCCTGTACCCATGTCGCCTCGTCGGTCGGGGAAGGGGGCATGGCACGATTTCGTCGCTGCTTTTGACGCCTGTTGATCCAGTGCGTAATGCCGATCGCTAGCAGTATCGATAGGTCGATTGCGAGAACTAGGTAGATGGGTGCAAGTTGGACTTCACGCATGCTCCCTGGAGGGCAATATGCCCAAAAATGGCCTGTTCGATCAGTATAATCAGCATTTCGGGGCGAAAGTGTGCGGAGGCGACTGACATGGCCGTGGTTCGAAGCTTCCAGTAGGGCAGAAGTGGCCGGCTGGGCATATAGTCTGGACTCTGCCATTGTCTTTCCTGTCACAGAAATGTCCATACTTGCAGACAACTGGTTCGAGTATGCCTTGAGCGTCGCAAACTGAACCCGAGAGGCGGCTAATCTGGCAAGCGCTGCTGGGAGGACAATACTGGGGAGGGAAGGTCGCATTCGAGTTGGGGCCTGGAGCTGTGAGCCTACGCATCCGTGTCTGTTTGCATGCGCCGTGGAAAGGCGTAGTAGACTCACAGTAGAAGCCGCTCAGACAGGTATCGTTCTGTCCAAGCGGGAAGGGAGACGCACTCGGCTCGTTGCAACTGGCTTCGAGAAATCGGGTTATTGGACTCGCGCCAGACGGCGCTTCCACATTCCTCGCGTGCGGTTTAGGGATGGTAACGATAGTTTCGGGGGTAGAAGCTCGATTAGATGGACGGACTGCCGAAACGAACGTGGATATGCTCTGTGCTGCCATGACTGATCATAATGCGTGATTGCGTGCCTTGAACTATATGTACCTTGATAATGTGAATCGGCGTCTCCCTGGCCAGCAAGCGCGAACATAATTCAAGGTAGTGATTCCAGACTCGCCAACGTCGCAACTGCGCTTGGGTGACATCGTCGTTACTTCCGGGCAGGGGCAAATTGCAGGCCAGCCGCTGAAAAGCTGGCCAAGCACATGCAGCTGCTGATACAAACGTCCAATAGATATCTCGCGAGTCCTCGCACTATCACTACAGTTCTATCTTGCTTCTCCAACTCGCATGCCGCTCCGACAGGCACGCGTAGGCATACATTCGACTCTTGGTTTCTACTCTTTCATGATGTCGCTGGTGGTCCCTAATGTCGACGCTCAAAATCCGGTGCTGGGACTGGATCTCCCGGAACGCCCGGCTAAAACTGGCGCAAGTATACAAATGGCAACGTTATTGTGGGGGCGTTTCTGTTCTCATACTCCACTATGAGGCGGAGCACCAGATTCCGTATCGACCTGTGTGGGCGCGATTCGCCGCCTCTTCTCCCGACCTTGATCTTCTGATTCAGAAGGGTGACTACTGGCGTTGCTCTCTCTTTTGATACCAGATACCATAGCAGGCACATGGGGCATGGAGCTACTGTTCGCTGCAGATTGTCCTGGCGTTTGCGGCGGTGTAAAGAGTGGCATACTCGGGTTGCCCAGACCTGATCCGGCTGCCGCAATCGATGGTAGCGGTGTCAGCGACGGTGTTGGATTATTCATGATTGGTGGTGCATTTTGATCTGGTACACGCGCAAAACTGGCGTCTGTCGCTATACTCGATTGAGACATGCTTCTCGCTGGGCTGGCTGGACGGCCTCCCATCTGGCCAGTAATAGCAGTACATGGTGAAGGCGAAGGGCGTGAGGCCTTTGCTGTCGTACTCGAAATACCGTTGCTCGTAGATACTGGGGCTGTGCCTGTGGATGCTGTCGTAGTAGCGAGACCAGTCGATGTTGCCAGCGGCGTCGATGCCGCAGAACCTGCCTTTGCCATTTGGAAGGGTGCCGGTGAAGGTTTGGCACTGGTAGTATTCGCTGACTGCTGATAAATGACGCCGAGCTCGCCAGGAGCGAAGGTCAGCGCCGAGCAAAAGCCGTCTGAGGATGTCATTAAAAGCGTTTGGCCATCACCCGTCCTACATTGAAAAAAGTCAATACTGCCGTAGCTCACTACCGCGAGGCAATACTTACCAGCTCAAGTCGGTAAATGTGGCATAGTGAAGATTGCTCACAACGCACAGCGGCTTCTGCTGCTGCGTGTCGTACAGATGCACAGCATCTTGCGTGGCCACAGCATAAACTATGCGATATGGCAGACCAAATGCAGGTACGGGTCCTGGAGGGGGTAGAGGTGTTGTCGAAGTCGATTCCGAGTCTGCTCTCGTCCGTGGCGACGGCATTGTACCTGCACTGGGCGCAGGCGAAGGTGCACCTGCGAGTGGCGGAGGCTCCATTGCCGCATGAGACGTTGGCGCTCTGGTTGGCATGACCGGCTCTGGTAGAGCGGGGAGATCATCTTCAGTCCTGGTATCGATGGTGATTTCCTTGGTCTCTACATGCGAAGAGCGGATCTGGTAGAGTATCGGCGAGCATTTGACAGCGATCGAGGGCTTGTTGTGGCCCGGAAGATATGCTACCGGAGGCTTGTTGAGCCCAGCTCTGGTGTAGATGTACACGGTATTGATGATTTCGTCTGTACTTTTGCCTCCATCGAGCGCTGGATGACTCGTCTTGAACTGGCCTGCAGGTGTAAGGAGAAGGCTGCCATCTGGCGTGAAAGTCAATCGCCGGAAGAAAGACGTGAATGTCTCATTGGCGTAAATGTTGGTGTTCCGGATGCCCGTGGCGAGACCTAATCCAATGCTACCCGACAAGCTCGGCGACGCTGAAGGCATGACCGCAGGGAGCGGCATCGACGGACTAGGCGAAACGGATCTCCGCACGGACTGAGAACCAAAGGACGACCGTCGGCTGTGCGACGTCGGCGGCGGATTCATTGGCAGAGCCAACGACTGTGGTGTTCCCGGCGCAGATGGTCTCGGCGATCCTGCCGCTTCCGAGGCCAGATCCTGCACAAAAGAAGCTCGATGACCGCCGAGGGCAAAGTCTGGAGGTGCAGGGCTGTTGGATGATATGCGACGTCCAGGCAAGTCCATTTTCGTGACTTTGTTGTGTTGGCTGAGTGAGGGCTGGCCATCTTTCGTCTTGAGCGTGTAGATGTGAACGGAGCGATCCGAGGACTGTGTTGCAACATACTCATTGAGCGGATCCCAGGCAACACCTTGGACGTAGTGATTGTGTTCTGCAATCTGGCGCACCGTTTGTCCTGTATACTGTATCAGCTTGTGTTCGTCGGGTCACAGAACCTTTGGTGTCCTCAACGGTCGTACCAGTTGAAGCGTTGTATATCCGCGCTACGTTATCCATACTGCCAGTGATGAAGAATAAGCCGTCGGGTGACCATGCCAGATCGTATATCTCGGAACCCGTATTTGACCTGCACATTGTCTTGACTCTCCAATGCTCCACATCTTCTTGTCCATCGTCGCCAAAGGCCGAGGTATAGGCTGGGTTATCAGAAGGAGTCCACAGCAAGACGTTTCCATCATCTCCCGCAGAGGCCAGCAATTCGCCTACAACATATTAGGATGACAAATGTAGCTGGAGGATGCGAGAAGCACATACCGCGAGGGCACCACCGCACCACATTGACAGCTTGTGTGTGCTTCTTGAGCGTCGACAGGTACTTCACCTTCCGCTCGTCTCCGTGGCTCTCGACGCTCCATATCTAACGCTCCCGTTAGCCATTCAATGATCCCAATGCTGATGTATTGTGCTTTCTGCTACCCACCCTCACGTTGCCGTCGCCGCCTGCAGTTGCCAAGCGCCCTTTGCCCTGCAGTTCAAAGTGGGCAGAATAGATGGGGCTGTTTTCGTCGTGCCAGGCAACAAGCAGTGGTGTGGCTTTCATCGCGTCACAAGAGCTGGCTCACGGCCAGGGACGGGATTGTATGCACAAAACAAAGTATTCGGGCGGTATGGGTTGCGGAGGTGGTCGATGGGATGATGGAGGGCTTGTGGAGGGCGTGAGCCAGCAGGTAGGCGCGTGGCGGAAGGTCGGCGAGGTAAATGGATAGGTAGGTAGGTAGAGAGCTGGAGAGGCAGGGAGGTAGGTAGTAGGCCGATATCACGACGTCCAAGCGCACTTTAGAGGTGAGGTGAGGTGCGTGAGGTGAAGGTGCGTGAGGTGAGGTGAGGTGAGGTGAGGTGTGTAAGGCGGAGCTGGTGGGGTTCGCGGAGGTTGGTTGGCAGAGGGTGATGGTGAGATGAAGAGTGAGATGGAGAGGATTATTGAGAGAGATATAGAGAGAAAGAGGTCGAGAGAGAGAGAGAGAGAGAGAGAGAGAGAGAGGTAGAGGCAGAAGCCGAAGCCGAAGCAGAGCAAAGCAGTGGTGCTCGTTCGTTACACAACAATGTACGCTCTCCCGCGATGCTTAGGTTGCGGTGGAGCTACTCCTAGTACAGCGTGGTCACTGGTGGTAGGTAGGAAACGAAAGCTTGGGTATGAAAGAGTCAAAGACTGAAAGTATGTCTGTACCTCGCGCGTAGCTCAGGTACATAGACCTCCTAAGGTAGTTCCCTAGCTCACTGCCTCCGTAGTATGGAGACGAATGGTTCATGCGCTGCCAAGACACTCATCCGCGACGCGTGCAATTCTGACCGCGTGACCGTGACCGTGACCGTGAGTCCGTGACTGGGAGACACGCCATTCTGCCTCCGTTGTCCAGCGGCCTGCTCTGTGCACAGTTGATGATCATAACGACCACGTCGACCGCCAGTTTCGCGCAGTGTCTACAGGAGAAACTCCCCTGTGGCAATAGGAGGTAATGAGAAGGACATTTTGCTCCTTAAACGAGTATACCAATCCGCCAAGCCTGACAGATGGATTGCTATCAACACTCCAGAAACACTTAGGTAGCTACAACCACAGTCTTTGGGATTTGTCTTCTTGCAGGTCATTTATAAACGCATATGCATTTACTACTTATATGTAAGGCATACCTGTAATCATTCTCTTGATCGACACTGTTGCGACTACATGTACTATAGGTGGAAACACAAAGTCATTCCACCTAGTATAGCTAGGTCTGTTGCCTCCCTAAGGTTGCTACGTCCTAGGCTTAGTGTTGAACGTAAACACTCGCCAGCTCGGAGCTTCGCTTTGTTGGTCGTGATGCTGGATATATTGCTTTGGCTGCCGACTCTGCTCATTGTCGAACTAAATACAATCATCGGCTACTGTTGCTCTGGGACGCACACATCAACTATCAGTCGCATTGTTAGACCGGCGGCCTCGTGTCGCGAGTGCCCATGCAGTTCTTTTACGGAGTGAGGTGCCGAGCCAGCACAGAATACAGACTGACTACATGTGCCTAGTAAGGTACGGTAGTTATAGTTTACTATATGGACAGCATTATCACGGTTCTAAACACTGTCGCGAGTCTAGTGTTGTTATCAAATGTATGTTGCAGTCCAAGTACCTCAGTCCATCTGTCTCTTAGTATATAGTTCTAGTGTGATTGAGTAAATCTGTGAATCTGTTCCTAGAACCCGGTTCATGCCTTGACCAGGGCATAAGGCAGCACTATACCGTCTCGACGCCGCTGCGTGCCATGTCGTCCCACTCTCCGGACGCAACTGCGACTACTTCTTCTCCAGCGATGAAATTCACAACGCCTCTTGCCATCCTTGGCCGGGTCGGCAGCTCTGAGAAGAGGCTTCCAGTTGGACATGCCTTTGCCCGATTATTGAAGCTTCTTCCTTCAGAGTTCTTCGATAGTTCCTGAGACTTACCTCCTACAAGGGTGTAGGTGGAACGTAAGCCGTACAGCAAAGCACAGCTCAGGCACCTAAGGTACATATGCATATGATAGCGTATCAGACTTCTTCCGACTCTTGTTCACAGTGAAAGCATCTACACAGGCACGTAGGCTCCAAAGCGCGCCGTTCGGCCAGCTGGAGTCTTTATGCCACGTGGCGCTTACAACTCTCGTGCATGCACTCAGGTGAGTATGTACTCTGACAAGGTGCCGCACTAGAAGAGTTGCGGGTACCTCCTACATATATCTTGCACTTGGGCAGGTCTTTCTTGGACAGAGCGGTAGTGCGAGAAGACAGCTATTGGACGTGGCAAGCCCACAAATCTACATCATACACGTAGTGCAACTGTGGTTGCATGGATATCCCCGGGGTTGCACAAAACTTGGAATGAACCTACAGTATGTGAGCCTCAGTGAGGTACCTCCTACCTCCTAGGCTCCTACTGCCGTCGGCGCTTGGAAGGATCTCGGACCGAAGACCAAGAAGAGATCAGGTACTGTATACATATGCGAGCTGATGACCTGATGCGACGGAACCGGGACAACGGTGCCTGTGGGGAGATTACTGCGAACAGGACAACGCCCTCGTGTAACCAATTGGCGAGGACGCAACACGTGGATTATTATTATTGAAGAGAGTACCTCCTATGCCTTGAAGGCTTGAACGTTGATACCTTACCTCCTATGGTATATGTCCACGAGAACGAATCTGACGGGAACGATAGACTTTCCGGGGTCATGACCGCAACTCAAAAGTTGGACAGCTCCTCGGAAGCTGATAACTCAATTCCGCCCATGAGTCAGGACAGGACTCTTCAAAATGGATATACATGTATGTGCCTGTGTGATTGCTGCATCCGTCCGGCGCACCGCTGTTGACGCTGCTGTGGGTTTGACGCGAATAATTGCTTGGTCAATGAATCGGCGGGTTTCGGTAGTTCAGGTACCTTAGTGTAGGATATTGGTAGGTGGGAGACTGGTAGTACAAGCTCGGTGCGGTGGTGAATAATTTCTTGGTTGGCAGTTGACTAGATCCCTGTAATAATCCCATCCGGTGCTTAGTAAGGCGAGATGCCCTGATCTGATACGACGACCTGCTCTCGCTCGTTCCTTCCTGCTTGCTGACACCAGACTCATCCTCGCACCTCACCTCCATTTACCTCGCTGCACCTCACCGGCATCACCGCACCGCACCGCACCTCACCTCCCCTCCACTCACTTCACCTCACCATCGCTCACCTTTTCAGTCGCTTCCGAAGTGGAGAAGAGCACAGCCACGCCAAGCACAGCAAAGCACAGCAAAGCGCATGTTCGAAGAGAGACAATGATTCCAGCCGCCGCGCTTCACTGAGTTGCGTGCAGTCCGACTAGATCAGACCAGCAAAGTCCAACGACAAGCTCTCTGCCCCACCGAATCGATCCCGAACTATTCACGAATGCTCGTCCTGCACCTCCTACATACATCGACCGCCGCCGAAACTCCCTCGAAATAGGTCGGCCTGTTATCAGCACGGAATTCTGCACATTCTTATCGTCGAGAGCACTTCCTCAGACTGCTCGCAATCACGCCCATCTGGCGTTGTACGCCACCAACACAACAACACCACCCTCTATACGCATAGCCCGCTCACACAATGATCACTCGGACATGGACGAGCCTGCTGCTGGGCTTGCTGATGTCGTGTCTATGTCAGCCAGTAATCGGCGCTGATCGCTGGTTCAACTACCAAACAGACGATGGCACGACCGTAGTGCTCAATGACAACCGTCAGCCCGCTTTGTATACCAAGGACTTTGGTGACTGCTTGGGCGGCAGCACCATCAATGTCACCCGCTTTGATGTGGCCTACTACAAGGACAACATGACGATTCTGTGGCACATGGCAGGAGAGACTGGCGTTATTGGCGACAGTGTCATGATGAGCATTGGAGTCTACGCCTATGGCGAGAATAGATACGAGCTCATCT
The DNA here is from genome assembly GCF_000320565.1 of Sphaerulina musiva SO2202. Lineage (NCBI taxonomy): Eukaryota > Fungi > Ascomycota > Dothideomycetes > Mycosphaerellales > Mycosphaerellaceae > Sphaerulina > Sphaerulina musiva. Next base: position 1,205,571 of record NW_016017383.1, read on the forward strand.
TCAATCCTTGTGCTGCCAATATTCGGAGTCTGTGTCCGCTCAACGCGAGTGTACCGATAGTGGCCACCACTATCATTCCCGTCAGTGCATCCGATGTGGCTGCCATCATCCCGCTGGCCTTGACCATTCCGGACTTCGAGGGAGAGGCTATATTGCGCATCTTCTCCAACACTACACAATCGGAGATTGCCTGCTATTCTGCCGTCGTGACGAATGGTGCCTCGTTCAGCCACCCTGCCGCTGTGGGGACTGTGTTAGGGCTATTCACGCTGGTAGCTGTGATTGCTTCTTTCGCAACCGCCATCTATGGAGAAGTCGTCCCAACAATGAGATTGCACTACGCGCACTCCCTCTCAGTCGGCGTGGTCTTTGCCGTCTGGCAGCACATCTTTTTCTCCGGGGCTCTCTCAGTCAACTGGGCATCAGTACTGCCGGCATGGTGGAGCAACTTTGCGTGGGCAAGCGGCATGATTTACACCCAGAGCATGCAGGCCAACCTAAACGACTTCATTGGAAACGACTTGGGTAACACCTCTCAGGTGGGAGCTGCTCAGTCTGGTTCTTCGAATGCTGGCGTTGGTGGCGGCTTTGACATTAGCTCGATTTACAGGAGAAGTCTCTCCAGCGTCAAGCGAACTGCAGACCACCCTGTGTACCACGATCTTGCTGCAAAGATCTACGGTCGGCAGGCAGCTGCCACGGAGTCTACAGCGTCGAGCTCGGGCTTCTCAAGCAGGAGCCAAGGCTACCAATGGTATGGCGATCCAGTTCCCAACGGCCTGCCACTGCCAGGAAATTATTCTGGCTTCGCGGGAACTCTTGGGGCGGAGAGCATATCCGCGAGCACAGCTTTCCTGACCAGCTTTCTCTGGTTCCTGATCATCCTTGTGATTCTGGTCGCAGCAGTCATGGCATTCAAGTGGCTTGTAGAAGGGCTGATTCGCGTGAAGTGGATCAAGCAGGATCGATTGAAGTTCTTCCGCGATCATTGGCTGGGCTACAGTGCTGTTGTCGCACTCCGCATCTGCTATATCGGCTTCTTCGCTATGATGTTCTTGTCGATCTTCCAGTTCACTTACCTCTCTAGCAGCGGGGCTCAAGGCATTGCTGCGATTGTATTCATCATCTTCTTCATCGGCATGCCACTCGCAGCTGCATATGCTGTCTGGTACAAGAAGGCCATCACTGGTACGACATCTGGCCGAGTCTTCGAGCATAAGACGCTCATGGGCAGGATTCCCTTCCCCAAAGGATTTGGCAGCAAGACGCCAAATACCACCTCTGTGGAACTTCAACCGCCCACTCAGCCAAATCACGCGCATGCCGAGAGCAAGTCTAGCACTGTGCCCCTCTGGAAGCGCAAGGCCTCAGCTGATAAGGTGCCCACAACCGCTGGTAACGTGCACAGCGTCCATGATGATGATGACTACATCAAGAAGTTTGGATGGTTAGGAGCTCGCTTCAGGCGAACACGTTGGTGGTTCTTCAGCGCTTGGCTCTTTTACGAGTTCATTCGTGCCGTCTTCTATGGCGGCGCCTCTGGCTACTCCCAAGCACAAGTTTTTGGTCTTCTGGTAATCGAGATTATTGCCTTCGGTCTCATCATCTGGATGAGGCCATATGAGGGCCAGCGACTCAACGTGCTTGTGGTGTACTGCCTTGGCTTCAGCAAGGTCGCAACTGTTGCGCTGTCCGCTGCATTCGATGTGCGCTACAACCTGGCACGTATTCCCACCACAGTCATCGGCATCGTCATCATCGTCATCCAAGGCATACTCACCATCATCACCATGATTGCGATCGTGGTGGGCGCCATCAGCTCATACATGTCGGTGATGCGTAACGCGGAAGACTTCCGACCTCGTCGCTGGTATAAGATGCGCGAGAGGTACTTCGACCACCTTGACCGCACTGTTAACGACCTTCCGCGACCACCCAAGGTGAAGAAGTCCAAGCAGCTGCCGGCTGAGCCCGAAGAGGCGAAGGTTGGTTTCGAGATGAGAAATGTGAAGCGGGTCGCAAAGATCGAAGACGAAGATAAGAACTTCCAAAGCGAGATTGCCACCGGTCCGAACCAGACCTTGGTTAGCACCGAAGATCTGTCATCGACAGCCTATGGTAAGAGAGCGATGACGCCCACTGGTGTGAGCCGGGCGAACAGCAGAGCAGCAAGTGTGGCAAGCATCAGCACGACGAATTTGCCATACGGTGCACGAACACATAGACCAAGCTGGAGCACTCGAGACTTTCAGCGAGCAGGTTTTGTGACGCAGGAAGAGGACGACACGAGCCTGACTGCCGTTGGCGACGATCCCGTCACTTCGGGAACACCTAATAAGCGGCATAGCGGGGTGCCTTCGTATAAGCAACCTTCGCTGCGCACAATGCCCAGCAATGCTTCTTTGCGAGTTGGCGCGGAAGTCAGCAGCACGGATGCCATCGGTGTTGTGCCTGTACCTACCGTTCGCCCCAGAGCAGGAACGATGGGGTCTATCCGGAGCTCACGTCGCATCTCCGGAGCCTCCTGGGGCATTCCCGAAGCTGCTCCGAGCCCAGACCATCTCACTTTCGAAGTACCGCCGATACCATCGCAGTACTCCTCCAAGAGAAATTCATGCATGTCCCAACACAACGACAATGGGGAGTCGAGCAGTAGGCCTACCACGAGCCATCAGCAACATCTTGCACATGCCAGGGGCATTCCGCTTACACCAGCGCTGGAGCACGAGGAGTGGGATCTGAAAATTACAAAGACCAACTCTAAGCCACAATAGCGCTGTGGCTCACCGGTTTGGGATATCTCTTTCGAAGACTATCCCGCGAGTCCATATTCTCGCGCCGGTACCTTCGATTGGATCTGATTTGGTGCAAGCGTGGAGAACAAGACGTGCTTGCTTTGGACATGATTGGAAGAGAGACGGGAAGAAGACAATATTGATTCCGCATGGCGAAAGGCGTAATGAGGCGATTGCGCAAGCAATGAAACGAAGATGGATGCGTTGAGCGTGCTTTGGCGCATAACGGCTCCCAAGAGCAGCGCCAAGGCTTTCTAATACCTTTTCTTACGAACATTCCTTGACATATTTCGACAGAAGATACCAGCTCTACCAAGGGCAACACCCCACATTAGCGGGAAATCAGATGATGCAGAGCTCTAGCAATCGCTCACGCCTGTCATAACCAGTATGATGGGATGATAGAAGGATGATGGGCACAATCACGGCTGGACCGAATAAAGCAAACATGTGTAGACAGACAGATGAAATCAACAGACGTACCAGTATCCCATGAATTAAAAGTCTCGAAGAACCGCATCATTGACACGCCACTTCCAGTCCTGGCATCATCATCATCATCATCATCATCATCATCATCATCATCATCATCAGCTTCAAATTCTCAATGAAAATGCTACATGGCAAGCAATCTGCACGTACGTGCTTTTTACCACCTAACTAGGTACACTACCGCGCAGTCCCATTCCCATCTCTGACAGACTGCGTAGCCGCCGCCTCCTTCGCCGTCCTCCCCTGCTCCTCCAACACCACCCTCTCCATCTCCCGAAACCCTTCCACCGCCTCTCCATACTGCTCAAACACACCCTTCGTATACCCCTCGGCAACCCTCTTCACAAACCCATCTTCATCCCATCGCTCCCCAATCAAATCCTCAAACGTCTGATAACCACCACCATCAGACTTCCTCTCACAGCCCCACACAGCTTTGTACGCTGCGCCCAAGGCGCACGCATTCCCTCCAATGTCTAATTTGAATACGCCTTCCACTCCGCCGAGGACTTGGCCGGCGATTTGCGCAATGGCCGGGTTGGCGGAGCCGCCGCCGACGAGGTAGACGCGGCGGGGTTGTGGAGGGAGGAGTTGGCCTGTTTGGGGGTCTTTGGCGGAGTGGACGAGTGGTTGGGAGCGCAGGCGGAGAGAGAGGAATTGGGATTCGATGATGGTGCGGGCATCGTCGGTGATGAAGTCGGAGGAGGAGGCTGTGGCGGTGAGGTTGTGGGAGTGTGGGTTGTAGGTGTATCGCCACTGGCCTGCAGGGAGATTGGGGACGATTTCTGGACGGGGAAAGTAGAGACCGAGTCGCTGGGGATCGGAGGGGGATTTTTGGGATAGAGGGGGTGTGGAAGTGGCGGCGGAGTTGAATTGGTCCCAGTCTTTTGATGAGGAGAGCTGGTCGCGGATTTGTTCTCGGGCGAGGCCGCCGTTCTTGTAGCAGAGCATGAACATGTATAAACCGGACGTGGTGGGATGGTTCATGAAATGGTACGCAGGGTCGGGCTTGTATTGGGGTGTGCTCATCAGGAACGTCGTGCTTGTGCCCAGTGATACCATCGCGTCGGAAGCTCGGAGAGGGAGCGCAAGAATGGTCGATGGGTTGTCACCGGTGGTAGGGATGATTTGACAGTCCTTCGGAAAGCCATATCTTCCAACGAAATAGTCACTGATGCAGCCAAAAGCTTTGCCGCCATCCTCTGGTACATCTCCCAGTTTCTTCTTCAACTCTTCCACACCATGCTTGCCACCTGCTGCAAGTGCCAACAGTCTCTCGTCCCAAGCCCCCTTCTTGATATTCCAGAGGTTCATACCAGTCACATCCGCAATATCAATCGGCGCAAACCCACCAAGAAACACCGACGCCAGGAAAGACGACACCAACGAGATCCTCTCGGTCGCTTCATAATGTTCGGGATACTTTTCCCGATATCTCAGAATCTGCGGCCCACTGAATCGATGATGCGCCTTACTCCCCGTCACCTCCGCCAAAGTCTCCGCATCTCCCAACTCCGCATCAAAAGCATCACACTGCTTCTGCGTGCTAGCATCCTGCCAATTCGGACTCATATCATGCGCAAACGCTCCAGTCTCCAGCTGTTCTTTCAACGACTTCCCAGAATCCAGATTCGAGAGAAGTGCACTCGCATCTCGGGACCAGAAGACCGTTCCATGTTGCATTCCCGCTCCAGAGAGACCTTTGACTCGGTTGAAATCCAGACCAGCTTCTCGGAGGCGGGAGAGAACAAGATCGATGGCATCTAGCCACATTGCAGGCGGCGCGAAGACTTCGCCTTCTGCAGGGTTGGTGAGGACGCCCTTTTCGATGCCATAGGTGGAGAGATCTGCATCAAAGTCGACTTTGGCTTCGTGGATCAGTTTGAGATTGGACTCGACGACAATTCCTGTTATGGTATCAGTCTTGGGCTCAGATTGTTCATGGTATACAGATGGTATATATACGTACCCTTGAGTTGTTGCGTGGACAGGTCGAAACCCTAGTTCGACAAAAGGTAAGCTGGTATACCTCGAGTTTCTGCTCTCCGCCTTCACTTGCCATGTATAACGGGCCGTGGGAGGCCATGATGCGATATCCTTTTGTGAGATGTGGTGATTCTGGTCACGTTTCATCAACACACTTGATGTGTGTCCTGTCACTCCTGTGGATCCGGAATGCAGGTACAGCTTGAAGCGCTGAGCTCATCATTAGATTATTCCCCCACATGCAGCTACATTTAGTTCTATAAGGTACCTATTTAGCCTGATATGCCCGCAACTTGCAAGCCCCGGGCGGAACAAGCAATTGAATGAAAAGCCGAACTGCGGAATAAATTGCTTCTGCTACCTTTAATAAAATAGTCTGGGCCTCTAGAACTAGCTGTCGTTGTGTGTCGTGATACCTCCGTACCATCCGATCGTCCTCGCCACATCCGGGAAGATACCGCCTCGTATCAAGGAGTTGTCGTCGCCGTGCTGCTGGACAGAGCCTCTGTGCTCTTGATGCTGGTTGATCTGCTACGTCCACATGCCTCGTCGATCTCTTTCAATGCTTCCCGGCCACCAAGAGCACCTAGTTTCTGCGCCATGAGTGTATTCTGGGTCTGTAAATCAGCCACCTGGTTTCTCAGCAACGAGTTCTCTCTGCGTAATAGATCTGCTTGACTCCGGAAGTCGTCTCGTTCGCGCGACACCAGGGAGAGCTTATACCGATCGTCCTTCTTCTTTCGCTTTTCTTCAGCTTTGCGCTCCTCTTTCGCCTTCTTGGCCTCTAGCTTCTCGACCTCTCTGCGATGCTTCTCTTCCGTCTTCTTAAGTTGTTGCTCGATCTTTTCCTGCGTCTTGCCACTTTCGCTGTTGTCTTTCTCCTGGGCCTCTTTGATTTTCTGCTGTTCTGCCAAGCGCTTCTTCGCCAGCTGTTGATCGAGCTTCTCACGCTTGCGGACAAGCTTCAGGACCTCCTTCTCGTGGTGGGACATGCCTTTAATATTCTTTGCCTCCTCCGAAACGTTGCCGCTCATGATACTGAGGTTGTCTGTTGATACATCAGGGGCTTGTACCTCTGGCGCCGTAGATACTCGTCTGAGCTCCTCGGCCGAAAGAAAGGATTCCATCGATGATGTGTCCGAAGAGTCATCGGATGATTCTGGCTCCGGATGTAAGTGCTGCAGCAGTACGCCAGACACTGATGCGGGCGCGTACGCCTCAATGCCGGCTTCGATTGCATTGGTGAAGCCGGATAAATAGCCTCCTTGCGAAGACTCATGTGTCGTGGTCGTTGTAGAATACGCGGCGGCAGGAGCAGGTTTTGTCCGCTCTGGTAATACTGGATTCGATGCTGTTGTTGGAGTCTCTGAGCTAACAGGCGCAGAACCATTCACCTCGGAAGGTGCTGAAGAGGTGCCCCCAGTCTTTGTCTTCTCTGCTTGCTCTCCTGGAACTCCTCTCTGCTCATCGAGGTCATCATCAGGGTGTGGTATCTCATCCAAAGCACATGCCCAATCAAAGAATTTCGTCAGGTCACCAAGCATGGCCTCTGGAGTCCCGCGCTCAACAAGAAATCGAGGTATACCACCTCCGGGATCTGATCTAGTCACCATTATCCATTCGACGGGATTCAGTTCCGGTTCATCTGAAGCATTCGCGTCCCTGCCCTGCGTGCCTTTCGATTGAGTGTCATTCGAATTCGTCCTGACCAGCTTGGTCGTCGACGTCGATTTCGCTGTAGACAATGGTATCTCGCGTATGACCTCGACAGATTCGTACTGACCTCGCACAAGCCCAGACCGAGAGGGAGCGTCGGGATGAGCGACGGGCTTCGATAGCACCATGAAGTGTCTGGGGACATGCGTGTTACCGCCAATATCGACAGCACTCTTGTCAGACAGAGTGCTGTCGCTGCTGATGACCAGAGCCACAAAGTCTCTCGGCGTGACCGGACCAGGGAATGCAGCACTCAACTCATACACTTCAAGCTTGCCTAGTCCAGGTATATCGATTCTTTCGAGCCGTCTGTCGGCTGCGATGCCTCGCACGGCACCTGCTCCGGGCTCACCTTGAACCGTCAAAGCCTGTGAGAACTCTCGCATCATCGCTCGCTTGAACCGATCATATCCAATACCCTCGTGAACCGAGCGCCTTGCGAACCATGCGCCATGTCGGTCATTACCGGCCATCTTGTAGAGCGCGACATTGTGTGGGTTCTGTTCTTTCTTGAACTTGTACGGCTTTCCCCAGCTCTTTTGCAATCTCACATGGTCTTCGTGAGGCGGATCCGATCGGGCTTCTGAAGCAGTCACTCCTTGGTGCGAAGTGGCCTGGTTGGGCTTACTTTGCGAGGCTTTGGAGGCATTGAACGGTGTACCATCAGGATTGGGCGGGACGGAATTAATGATGAGCTCGCCGGCCGTTAAGCAGGCCGATGCGAACTGCTTGAGATCGTCGGTGGGCACTTCATTCCAGTCCACTGGCCCCAGGTAAGTGAGCGCTTCGTGCAGCTCTTTCATGGTCGCTGTTTCGTGGACGACGACGAGTCGTGGTGTAGGAGTGAGGCGGTCGAGGAGAAGAAGGTGGTATGCACATGCCCGTATATCGAATGCTCCATTTCTCGCTTTGCTCCAGTCATGCAGCAAACATTGCAGCAAATGTAATAAGGTACCTAGTGTAAATGGCACTTACAGTAATCACAATTGGAAGCTGAGGTGAAAGTAGCTGTACACGCTTCGACGCGACGACATTATGTCACAGCGTTGTCGTATGATGATGATGATGCGCCAGGTTGAGCCAAGTTCCTTGGTTTTGTCCCACCTTATCTCCGTACGGATCACGAGTCCGCGGAGCTGTCTCCTGACCACTTGACCCAATAGGAGGTAGGACGTAACGTAGACCTAGGAGGTAAAACATGACCTCGGACGCCCAGGATCCGGGCTGATGATATGCGACATCCACCGCTGAAATAATGCAGTGACAAGTCAACGACCGTAGAATGGTTTGGGTGTACGTATAAGATGACTGTTCAGCGCAGTCAAAAGCAGCATCAGGAGCAGTAGTATGCAAAAACAAGAACGCAATATCAATCACAACGACAGTCTGGGATTCCTCCCATGCTTCTTTCCCGTTCACTCCCCTCAACATATTCTGTCTCCGTCCATCAGCCTGTCAGGAAACTCATTGCCGTACGCACTCCGTTTCGCCCTCCACAAGTGCCACGACGTACTCTTGGCACAGATGACCCGAGTAGTCGGTATATCCAGTCGATTTCCACCAGTACACGCAGAAATGAAAGCGCTGGGTGTTTCTCGACTACTTTTTTTTAGTCGGGATAGATGAAGCTTCGTCGACCAAGTCGTGTTAGAGAGTCTCTCATAGCAACTGCTCATGCAGTATTGCTTCGATCTCAGGTTGGGACCCACAACTTGCGTTGCTGACGGGGAGCCTCTGGGCGGGCGAAGCTGCCCGGGTCGATCTGTCCATGGGTAGTCACAGGCGTTGCGGCATTTTGCTGTTGTTTGTGGCTGTTATACTCAAATCCGCCGCGACCAGCGAAATTACCACGGCCTCGGACAGGAACGTTATTGGCGCGAAAGTTACCGCGCCCGCCACGGGCATTGCCACGCGGAGCAAAGGGCACGGCATGGTGATTTCGTGGCGATCCGCGTTGAGCAGGCACGTTGCCAATGCGTGGGGACTGAGGAGCCTTTGGCAGGTCCTGCTTAAGTGTTGGCTGTGGCTGACTTTGAGGCTGTGGACGACGGTCGAAGGCATTTGGATCGATGAGGTCGGGTTGCGGCTTGGGCAACATCGCCGCTGGCGCACGTGGCGGCCTGAACACAACTTCGTTGTCCTCGTCCTCGTCCTCGTCCTCGTCGTCTTCCTCGTCGACTGCGTCCTTGGGCGTGATCGGTCGATCGGCCTTCTTTACCTCCAACGGCTTCTCATTGTTATTCTGTCTAGCATCGATGCTCTGGTTCTCACGACTCAGCATGGCTTGCCGATTCTTAGAGTCGCGGTCCTCTCTGCCCACAGCCTCACGCAACTGCTCAAGTCTCTTCGTCTTGATGTCAAAACCTTTGGCAAAGCCGACCTTGCGAGTATCGTTGCACAGGAAGATGAAAGACTCGAGCGCTGCAACGGGATCCAGCTCCTGATGAATGCGCCAGATAATGTAGTTGAATAGAGGCTGTAAGCCAGCCGGGACACTAGCACTTGACGATTGTGGTCGACTGGCAGCTGCATTCAGGGAAGCAATGCTCTTTGCTGGCGGGCCGACTGCCTTCTGTGGAGTAGCCGGGAACGAGAGCGCGCTGGCACTTGAGCGTGGGCTGTGCAGGGACGAGGGCGACAACGAGCCACTAGCTTCCGTGGCACCTGAGCTAAAGGACGCCTTAGCATTCTCGTCGGAAACGAGAAGCTTGGCACGACTCTCATAGGAATTGTTGCTAGAATCGGCCAGTTCGAAATCATGATCGTAGTTGTCTTCCGAGAAGAGCGTGCGCGGCACGACGAAACGCTCGACCAAGGCCCATTTCTCGTAGGTGTCTTCAGGCCCTTGTACAGCGACCGAGTGAGGATGCTTGTCGGTAGCGTCGTCCAGCCACTGCAAAGTCTCGCGCACATCTTCCGCATGTTTGGTAGTTCCATTCTTTTGTCGGTTCAGCTCATCCAAAGCTGTCTTGTGTCAGTCCCGCGAAAGCTCCGTATATTATGCGTGCCCGTGCCACTCACCGTGCAGCGGGACAAAGAGGCGGATTTGCTCGTTCTTAACCCACTGCCGAATACCGTTTCTAGTGCTTCTCTTGACTCCCGCTACCAGTGCCGAGTCATCGACAATGCAGTTGAATATCTTGCGCGCTGGGCGGGTCGCTGGGGAGCGGGTCTGCGGCTTCGCGCCATGCTGCGAGACTGGGCGCTGTCGGGAGCGCATGGTTCCTTTTCCGCTCGATGCGGGCGGTGGTTTCTATGTGATCGCGGTATGAGATAGTGCAGGGAGGAAGAGGAAGAAGAAGAGAGAGACACAAGCAGCAAGCAAGTCGAAAGCTTGTGGGCGGCGCTTGTGACGAAAGTTCCGTGGGGGACGCGGCGGTCAGGTAGGAATGACAACAGCGCAGTGCCTCGAGTCAAAAGAAATGTAGGCGACACACCACTGAACCAGTAACCATCTTAAGCGAGTATGAGTTGGTGGTAGAGGTGAAGCGTTCATGTGCCGAGTACAGTCGCGGGCGGGAGCGCGCATATGGCAGTCAGGTAGGTAGACGGTAAGGTAGGTACCGGTAGTGTACTGTACGGTCGTAATGGCAGCTCGGCGAATGCGGTCGAGTCCTCTTCAGGGTTGGGCAGGCTCGGTTCCTGCGGCGGGAGTGGGAAGGGGCATGCTGTAGTAGCAGACGTCGGTTGTCGGTGTTGCAACTACCTGCGATTTATGCTTGTGTTGTGTGAAGGTCTGCGTCAAGTGATGAAGTGGAGCCTACAGTTATCGGCCTGCCAAGAACACATGCACATCCCAATCAGGACCGATGATGACCGCCAATCGCTCCCAGCCTCCCACCTCCATTATTCATTATTTATCATTTATTATTATTATTAGAACTACATGTAAGTTACTCACTGTTACTGCGTCCATTTCCGCGCAAACCTCAAACCTCGGCGCCATCTACACAATCTCATATGGGGTTCAGTCCGAAAAGTCTGCTCATCAACAACATCATTCACTCCTGGCGGCGACTTGTTCATCTGGCCTTCCTGTTGTTCTAGAAACCGGGCGAAAGCATGGAATTCACACGCAAGTACAGCAAGGTACCTTAAGTCGATCTGATCTGCTCTGTTCCTGGTCTTCACCTGGATCATCTCGAGCATGGCATAAAGACTCCCGTCGCGCCATAGCTCCGGTCATGAAACCATACCATCGCCTTCACTCCCCCCCTCTCACTATTGAAGTGGGCAAGGGAGTATGGTATCGGATTATTGGTAACAATCGATTCGGGACCGCGGTTCTTCTCAGAGTCAATATGTTTCCACGGTCTTACGAAAGGCGTACCCAACAGTACGATTTGTAACCCCTCAGATGTGCACAATACCATCGAGCGGTACCGTTGCATAGCCTATTGCTCGAGTCGGTCTCGCCTCATCGCACCAATGTAGACGTGAGCGACGATGCGTAAGCCTACACCGTCCGTCCCATGTGAAGCACGGAGAGTAAATAGAAGTGGAACTCTCGATTTTCTGCAGCGGCGCATTGGCACTGACCTACCAGTTTGAGTCCAGTACCCTTCGTCCGAGGCACCACGCATCTACGCGCCAATCTCCCTGTTCTGGTCCTCCTTTCCGCCGTATCCCTGCGCAACGCGATCTGCACCTCCACTGCTCTGCTCGCTCTGACCTTGCACACCACCATAACCACTTTGCTCTCCACCACTTCCTCCCTGCCCAGTGGTGAACCCGCTCATGCCGCCTTCCGAAATCGTCTGCCCATATCTGATGTTCTCTGCCGTCTTCTCGCCGCGCTCCTTTCGCTGCTGCTGAGCCTCTGACGTGGCTGATGGATCTTCAGTTGTTCTGTCTGAAGAGGAGCCAAACTGGCCCGTCGACTTCGAATTCGGAATCACATCTGAGTTCTCGCCCTCATACCTGCGAGGTATCAGTATGAGGGAAGTGGCAGATTTGTCAGAGCATTTACTGAGTCTGTTCGCCGCCCTTCTCTGTGTCCATTAAGCTGGAAGACATGTTGTTCCAGAGATGTGCTGTGTGTCAGATAGAATGTCCTGATTGTGTGCTTCAGTGTCCTCTCGACAGGAGTTTCAAAGTGATGAGGTAGGTATAGCTTGTGTGCAGCAGTTGAGATGTGCAAACGTTGTTGAGCTGCAACATCCTCAGAATGGAAGCATTCAATGGAACCTGAAGCTGGAGCTCATCGCAAGCATGACCTCATTGTGACCACCAAAAGACGCCGCGCTAAGTCTCATCAGGTGCATACTGGTACAGTGCATACAACGCGTGTATGAGGAATCATCCGCGCGTGACAGAGCTTTAATTTTAGTCGAAGAGGTCATCATCGAGGTCCATTCCCATGAAGTTCCTGTGGCTTGTCAGCATAGAGCTTCCCAATGTATAACATGGTTACTCACATCTCATATATCCGCATGAACTTGGTTACGAAGGCCTCCAAATGAAAGATGACCTTCGAGCCCATTCGAATGCGGTGCTCATAGAAGGCCGCCCACTTGACTACCTCAGGCTTCAGGCTGTCGTCCAGCTTCGGCATGAGCTTGAAAGTGAGAGTCTAACTCCCGTCAGCTCGTGTTTCGGTCGAGATCAGTTATAGAGATGTACACACCTTCAATATTGTCGTAGCGGGAATGCAATGTGTCAACAGATCATACAGCTTAGCCCGAACTTGCAAGATTCTTGCAGGACTCCGCTCCTCAATAATTTCCTTTGCAATGACTTCAATCAATGCTTCCCAATCAGGCGGCGGAATCGGCGTCTTTTCTGATATCTGCTCGTTTTGTGCATGAATGGCCTCGAACATGAGCAGTGCTCTCCTCAAATTTCGCTTCGACTCCTTCGCGATCTTCTTCTCTAGCGGCTCGCAGCTCGTATATCGCTCGTCCTTGCCAACCTTTGCGAGCACTTCGCAAATCTCCGCCTCCGTGGGTGCAGACACGCGCACAAGCAGGCACCGTGATCGAATAGGTGCGATAATGTTGGACGTGCTGTTCGCCAATAGAATCAGGCGAAGGTTGGGGCTGTACTTCTCCATCGTCCGACGCAATGCCGCTTGCGCATCTCGCGTCAATTGATCTGCTTCATTGATGACGACAACTTTGAAGCGCTGCTTCGCCGCAAGGTCGACTTGTTGTGTCTGCGCCACTTCCTTCAACAGGTCCTGCACGACCACTCTATCATAGTTGCCCACGTCGGAGGGCGTGATCTCCAGGTGATAGTTTGAGGAAACGATGTTGAATTCCAGCTTGCGATTGGAGGTAGTCTGAAAGACTCTGCTGTCTATCTTAATCTTCTCAACTCCCGGGCCATACAGAGCGCGCAATGTTGCTGTAATGCGTGTCTTCTTGCCTGCTCCTGATGGACCGTAGATGAGCAGATGTGGGAAATCGCCGCTGTTCGCGAGAGCGCGAAGTCGTTCAGACAGCTCGGGGTGGTAGGAGAGGGTTTCGAGAGTGCGCGGGCGATGTTTGTCTACGAGAAGGGCCATTCTTGCGGATGTTGGAGAGGTATCGCGGGTTTGATGGAGATGGGAGTGTTTGACTGTGGAATGGTGAATGAGTGGTGATGGTGATGATGATGCGTCTCGGAGAAACGCGTCGGACGCGAGATAGACGCGAAAATGGACAGCCGCTGATGCACTCGTTCCGAGGTCCCACGCATTCATTTAGAGCGCATGCCAAGACATAACGAGTGCAGGTCAAGGTACAAACGGTCTCTCGGCCGTTGAAAGCTCTTATATCCAAGGATACAGGTATACCTTTTTGCTCGTGCTCTCTGAAGCGCATCTTCCGTTATGCAGAATCCCACTCCCATCAAGTCCAGCCGCCCAAGAAGGCTTGGTCTGCCAGGTATGTACTTTCTCTTTGCAGCATCATTTCTATCGTCTACACCTGTTCCAACAGCAATAACGCTTCACATATACTGCTGTAAGACGTACGTGGAAGCGGCACCGAAATTATGTGCTCTGGATGGATCACATCACGACACAATTCTCCTCGTCTTTCTTTTGGTCTTTCCGGCTCAACTTGCCATTCTGCGGCATAGCTTTCTCCTTCTTCCCACCGTTTCTCTTCAGTTCTTCAAGCCGCTCGATCGCCTTGGGGAATTTATATGCTGCTCAGAAATCAGTAGCCGCACTTCGCGAAGCATACGCCCACGAGAGGGTCAAGGGCACTTACAAGCGGATCTCGAATACCACTTTCTCGCCTCCTCCATACTCTGCGGACATCCTATCCCATTCTCCGTAAAGTAACCCATGGCAAACATAGCCTTTGGGAGAGGAGGCTCCGAGCTAGCAGCTTTTCTCGCCCAAAGATAAGCCTCGGTATCACTATTTTCGAGAATTCCCGGCGCACCAGTCAAATACCAGCCAGAAAGTGCCAATTCAGCCCCATGTTCACCTTGTGCTGCAGCCTTGGTATAGTATGCTATACTTGTACGGTTATCAATGCCGCAGCCCAACGATCCATATTCCCATGCTTGGCCAAGGCGAAATTGACTATGCTTGTAGCCCAAGCCGGCTGCTTTTTCGAAAAGTTGACGAGCATAAGAGTCGTCTGCGACGACTTTGCTCCGGATTTCGGGATTTGTGTTCTCACTCTCATAGATTTGGGCCAGTTCATGCAAGGCATGTGGGTTATCAGCATCCGCCTTTTCAGCGCCACGTTTCAGCCAAATGACAGCTTCGACGACGTTGCGTTGTTGGCCGAGTAGACCTTTCAGAAGAATAGCGCCGAGCTTGTACATGCCAGGACCATCACCAAGGGTAGCAGCACGACGATACCATTGTACAGCTTTGGCATAATCACGGCTGGTGCCGCCGCCTTCCTCGGCTCCCATTTCGCAACAAACGGCTGTTCTGTAAGCAGATTCGGCATGATTCTCTTTGGCAGCTGCTTGATATAGCTTGAAGGCTTCTTTGGGGTCAATTTCAAGACCAAGTGCCCCTGAACCGTAGCAATCTGCCAGGTAGAACTGTGCTTCTGGAAAGCCTCCACCCACGAGCCTCTTGAGACGCTTATGAGCTTCCATAACGAACTTTTCACGATTCTTGCTCGTCGTCCGAGGGTCAGCACGCCCGCCTTCAGTCGCAAGGACGTTAGACGCCTCGACTAACTTCTTGACAAGCACCAATGCCAAGTTCATGTTACTTGGAGCGTTGTCAACCGCAGCACGCAGGCGCTCGAGCTCAGCATGGGTGACTGGCTGCGCGAATGGATCTGTAGAAACCTGCCGCTGATGAGACGCATCACCGTTTGCCACCTGACCAGGAGGAGACGAGTGTGATCCATTATAGTTGCGATTAGGTGGCGGTTGAGACGGCGGGGGGTCACCGCCCCGGTCCAGCAGTCCTGGGCGAACCGGTACAGGATGAAAAGGAAGAGCATCTGGATTGTGAGGAGGAGGATTCCGATCGGGCGCAGATCGCTGCTGACTAAGTGGTGCTCCCATGCCATTGGGTGGTGGCCCTTGCGAAGGCGGGGCGCTTCCTGTCCTGCCCGGATCCGACCAAGTAGTACCTTGACGATCCAGATCAGGTCGGCCTGGAAAGCCTCTGCCCATTGGCATGCCGTTAGGCCCTCCTCGTGGATGCATTCCATTCGGCCCGCCTCGCATGCCATGCGGTGGGCCTCGTGGCGCCAACGGCCGTCCCTGTGCATCAAAACGTTGCGGAGGCGGAGGCCCATTCCTGTATGGTAGAGGTCTGCCGTCATCTAGAGACCGTCTGACCTGCGGCTCGTGCGCGAAAGGCGCTCGAGGGGGCTGCATATTGTTGGCAGGGCCTTGCCGTAGGCGAGGATCTTGCGCACCTGGAGGCGGTCGTTGCGCATAACCTTGAGGTGGAACTGAAGACGCCCCACCATGATAGCCATCATGCCTTGGTGGCCCCCTCTCCGCAGGTGGCAATCTTCGATCACTAGGCGGGTACGGCTGCGCCGACTGCTCATATCGCACGTCTGGCATTGAGGAAGATTGCGGCAAGCCCGGGTGACCTGCTGGTGTGACGGCTGGTGGTAGTGGCGACGTTGAGGGACCGTTCGCCGGCAAGAGCTTTCCCAGATGTGATGTCCGTGCTGGGGCCACATTGTCAAAGTCGGGCATATCCGCCTCGATCTCCTCTTCACGGTTCGTGGGCCTTCGCTGCAGAGGCTTGGGCGGAGGTGCAGGTTCAGCACCATAGTCATCATATATATCACCAAGGCTAGCAGGTCTGCTGTTCTCCACTCGTGCAAAGGGTTTCGATGGCAGACTTGCATAATCGTCATGAAGTGTCCCATTTTGCAGCTGTGCCAACGGCACTGTAGCTTGGTGTCCGCCTTGAGGGCGTGCGCCGTGAGACGTGGATGGACGTGGTGGTACATGCGCAGGACTGAGTGGCTGGTGGTTGTTATAGACTGGGTTCTGGTGATGCTGGGCTCGACTCGTGTCAATGGGCGGAACTGAGCCAGGTCCGCGTGACTGTGGCATTGCCCGCTGACCTGGTTCAGCTGGAGCATAACCTTGCTGGTTTGAGGATGGTTGCGGATAGTGATTCTGGTGGTAGCCATTTGCCTGACGTGGCGCGTCTTGTCCAAGGCCAAAGTCGAAGTGCTGATCGATGGGACTGCCTACCTGATTTGGTGGCGGGGCTTGGGGGTAAGCAGGCCTGCCCTGCTGGCTATGCTGCGGCGCAGACATCTCATGGCGTCCATTTTGGGGTGGCTCAGGATACACGTCACGGCGTTCCATGTCAGGCCTTGAAGCAGGATTCTGGTAGCCATTCTCTCCGGAGCCATATGATCGCTGACCTTCCAAAGCCATCGGCCTCCGCTCTTGATCTCGACTCCCTTGGCCATTTCTTCTTTCCGATTGCTTTGAGTCAGGTCTCTCGTCTTTCTTGTTGTCGCCGAATACTGGAAAGGCATTGTCGAATGGTAGAGTTTCGGGTGATCTTGCTTCAGCCTTCATTTTGGCCCTCTCTCTCGCCTTCCACTCTTCCATGGATGACCTACCGGGAGGTTGTGGTTGTTGTGGTTGTTGTGGTTGTTGACGTTTTTGTGTATTCGGGGCCTGCTGTGAAGGCGCATCATTGCTGTAGCCATTGGAGTAGCCACCCGGCAGCTGGGGGGCATACTGATCCTGTGCAGGGCGCTGGTCGTACTGCTCCCATTGAGGCTGCTGGCTTGTCGGATCTCCATGCATAGGTCTGCCATTGGGCGCAGGACCTCGCTGCTGTCCTGGTGGTGCTCTCTGCTGTTGCGCTCTTGGTTGATATCGAGCATCATACGACCTGTCCCCATTCCCATAGTCTTGCTGCTCGCCATAATGCTCTTGCCGGTATTGATTCTCGTGCTGCTGCTGCTGCGGCGGCGGCGGCGGCCTACTTCGTGCCTGCTCATAGCCACTACCGTAACCCTGGTCAATGCCGCGCTGATAGTGTTGGTTGTAGCCACCGTTCTGCAGCGGTTCCTGTGGGTAGCTGGTTTGATCGTATTGCGCTTGGCGCTGGTCGAAGGGTGTGCTTGCGTAGTCGCTATACTGGTTATAGCCATGCGATACAGGCGCTGGCGGAGGCTGTGGGCGAGCCTGGTAGGGTCTGCGCGGAGGCTCATAGGCCGAGTTCTGGTCGTAGGCCATGTTGTGCTGGCGTGCAGTGCTCCAAGCCGATGGGTACTATGCCATGTTCGCAGCGCAGATTGGTGGACCGCAATGTGTGGTGAAGGCTTTGCAGCAGAGACGTCGGGCTGTCTCAGGACTGACTGATGCGTGGTCAGTACCTCCTAGTGGGGGGAATGTTTTGTCGCAAAGCAGACTCGTTGCAAACAGCGACACGCGAGATCGCGGTCGCGTCGTCGGTGGTGGTCGTCGTCGCAGTGGAGCTAGAATGAGTAGGTATAGTTTGGGACTGGTGGTGGGTTGGTACCACAGTTGTATAGTGTGCACGCGCTCTGTCGTGGGCCAATGGATCGGGGGGGTGTTTCTGGAAGCGCGTTCGTTCAGATGGGTGGGTGGATCAAGGCTCAAGGTACAGTTAGTAGTGGAAGAGGTAGAACCAGACGGGACTTGAACCAGTGAACGGGAGACGGGGGGGGGGAGGTCCTTCAGCCACGGCTCAGGTACCACCCAGTCCAGTGCGCCAATGTCCCAGTGAGCAGTGACCAGTGAGCCAGCTAGAAACTAGGTACTTTACCAGTTACCACCTCGGACTTCCAGGTTTCATTCTGGAGTGTGGTGGCGTTGTCTTGTGATGTGATGATGGATTGCTACCTTGTACGTACATCACTGTACTACAAGTACTTCCAGTGTATACCATCTCTATTGGTACATGTATCTCCATCAGTAGTGATACAGTGTATTCAGGTTTCCAACTGATTGATTCTACCTGGAGCCTGGAGGTACTGCTGATCTGCAGACTGCTGGACTCGTGTCTCTGGAGTGCATAAGGTTATGTAGCGTTGCATAAGCCAAAATGAGCGAATGTACCTTAACTCTATATACAAAGCTACCAGTGACCACCGAGGAGGTACATGACTAGGTACATGTAGGTAGGAGGTAGACGGTAGACGGGACGCCAGCTACCTCCTAGACGCACATGTTATATAAGGTGAGTCTGCTTGTTCACTTGTGTTCTTCTGCATACCTTATCCAACGGTCGAGCTGCGGAAACACACCTACATACAGATACCGCCAGGAATACCTAGATGTTGGATACCTTATACATACATCCGGTAGAATAGATACGATGGCACGTGTCGCCAGCCGACTCGACCACCTCAGCCGGCGTAGATAAGACTACCTTACCCAGTCAAGTCGTATGGCACGGTCGGTGATGTGATACATGATTATGTCGGTACTAAAAATGTGTCAATACGGTAGCGGACCTACGGTATGCTTCACTTTATCATCTTTCATGTCTCATGTCTGGAAGAGTTATCATGAAATGGCTGCAGAGGTCGACAAGTCTGTGTCTGCTCCTTCTATACCATCATACCCCGCCAGCCCGCACCGAAGACCTGCAACAACAAGTCTTGGCCATTACCGAAAGCGAAACCGGCCCCCCACTCACAGCACTCAACTTCTCTTCGACCTCTCCCCTCATCTTCCACTCCACCTTCTCTCTGCTCCACCAATGGTCCAACACCTTCTATCCCAACGGCCATACTATCGCTACCGCCACAATCCCCCCGCATACCAACCTCTACCACGCACATGGCAATGGTAGCTTCCCGCCGAGTCCAGAATGGTTCGCCTTCGATGCCTCCATGGCATATGCCATCCTCGGAGGCCTTTCCGATAGCCACCTCCTGACCTTTAGAACCACCAGACCAGTCAACGTCGTCTACTTCGATGGCACGAGCGCTGCCTTGACCGACAATGGCTCCATGGACACTCAAATGCTGCTGCTGTACAACAATTCTGCCAATGTTCCCGATAACCCGATATGGCCACGCCCGCCTCCCAGGAGACCGAACGAGACAACTCCCTACCCGCCGCCCCGCTGGGGATATGGTCGACCTCCTCCAGGCTTCAATCCTCTGCAAGGAGAGTACGATCGCGCCGATGGACTGTGCAGGTTCATCAGGGAGTCGAGCCTTGGTGGGCCTGGATGGGGCTTCGAGGGCGTAGTGAGAATGAACGCTGCCTTCGAGCTGATTTGGTGTAATTTTACCTCACCTTCAGCCCAGCTCGTGTCATGGCTGAACGTGAGTGCGCCTTTCTTGGCAGGAGTGGCTCCTGGGCCCTACTGGAGGCATATGAACACTGCATTTAGGGGAAGAAGCGCATACGAATGGTTTCTTGCTGCTGCAAGGACATATGGCTTTACAAGAGGCATGCCTGGCATGGGCGAGTCTCGAGTGAAGATTGACAGTTGTGGACTGTTCAGCTTCTACGACGGCGCCATGGAGGACCAGAGCAGAATCAGGACCAAGGCGGAGCAAGCAAGACTGAACCTGACCACGAATGGCTCGTGGAAAATGCCAGCGCATACCGGAGACCGAGCTGCTGCTCTCCGCAAGCTCACTCATCGGCGACGCTACCTACGTGCAACGAACATTAGCATTTCGGATGGACTTTACATGCGCGCAGAGCTCGAAGAGCGCATGCGAGAGACCTTGGAGGCAAAGAGTACAGCATGCAGCGGAATTGACTGGGTAGCCTTGACACAACGCATCGTGACCGATTACAGTACGGAGCTTCTGGAGCTCAGAACACTTCTAGCCGGATCCACTCCTCGCACGAATGCCTCTGAAATACGCTCCTGGCTATCTGATATACGGACCTTGATACATGCTCTCTACATGCCATACTACGAATATCCCTCTCACACGCCCTCCACAATCGATCAAGCCTTCTCGACTGCGCATCCATCTTCACTTGCAGCCCTCGATCTCTGCAAGACACAGCACAACGTGCTCGATCTCAACCAACCACTATCGAAGAGCGAGAATGTGACTTACACATCAATCTTGGAAACATTAAACTCCATCTGCTCCGTACTATTACCATTATTCCTCTCCACCGAGCGTCTCTGGCTACAGCACTTCAACAACATCACCCGCCTTCCAAACCTGACGCCCGACTTACGTTCCACAATATCTTCCACAACGTTGAGCAACCTTCAAGCCTTGGAAGAGTTGATGGCTTGGCTAGGATGGGACGAGCAATATACGACTTGCAACCCAGGCTGTGAGCTGGGACAAGTTTGCGCAATTCCCATTTGGCCTGTAATGGGTACCGGGCATTTTTCGGGACCCAATGGCGAGGGCAGGAGACCAGGTAGGGATGGAGGCCAACGAGAAGGCTATGACGAGTATGATACGTGGTTGGAAGCGAAATGTGTCGAGTATGGAGCACGAAATTTCGGAATGTCCGATATGATGTTGGCCGAGGAACGTTGGTGATGACTACTACTTCTACTACTACTACTGCTACCTAAGATCCATACTATGAAATTGTCGTTAATGTTATAGATTTCCAGACCAAATAGAAGAAATCATGCATGGACTGGTTCAGCGCAATTCGAAAACCCCCAAAGGAAAAAGATAGGGTATATGTACCTGAGGTAGGTAGGCAAGGTAGCACCACTCTTATCATACAGCCTTGCTATTTTCTTTTTCTTTTTGTCTTTCTTTTTTCAATTCAAACAGAATAAAAAGAAGAAATCCTCCTCCCCTCCCCTCTCTTCGCTTCCCTCTTCCCTCCTCCCTCTTCCCTCCTCCCTCTTCCCTGTCACCTCCCCTCACCTCACTGTGCACAAACACCTACAATCCGGCACAGGACACGTGTCATGTTTCGCAAACCACCGCTTCGCATGATGCGCATGAAAGCCATGTTCACAATTCACGCAAAACGTCAAAAACTTGGCCATGACTTCCTCGTTCAATTTCGCCACTTCATTTTCCTTGGCGGCCCCTCCTCTGCTGTTGTTGCTGTTGCTGCTGCTGCTGCTGCGGTGCGGGTCCGGGGTTCCTAACCACATTTTGCAAATTCCACACCGAGGCATGTGTCGGCCGCATTTGGGACATGTGATGCCTGCGCTGGCGGAGGCGATGGCGGAATTACGGGAGGAAGCGGGGAGGGAAGGGGTGGTTGTAGTACCTCCGCCTGTTGTTGTTGTTGTCGTCGTTGCTGCGTTCTTGGTGAGGTCTGCTCCTCCCCCTCCTCCTCCGCTACGGCTACGGCTACCACCGCTACCACGTTTGTTGTCGTATTTGGCGAGAGAGAGTTGACAGTGGTTACAGCGCAAGGAGATTTGTCCCGTCGGAGAATCAGACGAGTTCCGTCGGTCTTCCGTGCCGGCCATCTGGCTGTGTTGCACCATGAATTGGCTGCGTTCGGTAAAGGCGCGCCAGCTCTGCATTTGCATGAAATACGTCTCTTTCCACATCTCCCATCGGACGTCGTCGATGAAGCGCGGATTCGTGTAGGCAGCGGCCAATACTGCGGTTTGCAGATCGTTGCTTTTGGTGATGTAGGTTTGGAGCAGATTCATCGACTGTTCGCCGAGTCCTGTCAGGAGAATTCCTTCCAAGTCGCCGTTCTTGATGGCTCTCGCCGTCTCGCTCTGGATGAATCCATACAATTCATTGTCGTCGAGATACTTGAGTCCGAGGGCAACACGGTATCCCAGATGTAAATAGTTGGTCTTCATCACATCTCGCCAGTCTCCAGTCGTCAGATATGCCAGCAAAGCCTTCAGGGCTGGGTCGTCAGTATCCGCTGCCATCCACATACACATTTCGCGCTGTTCTTCGTTGATCTTGTCCGAAGCTAGTAATGCCCCAAGTCCCGAATTGGGCACCGTCTTCGCCCTGATGAGGGACCTGAGCAGGTTGAGCGCGATGGGTTTGCACTGGTGAAGCACAGCTTGCACCACGGCTTGATAGTGCAAGCCCCGGTTGGAAAGATCTCGGCATTCCTGTTCCAGGTCATCCTGTCTGAACTTCCACCCGCACATTTCTAAGCATAACTGGCGAGTATGAGGGCACTGGGTACGTATTCCCTCGTATGGCGGTAGACCTCGGGAGGCCGCTAGGTCGACCACTGCATCTTCCATTTTACCCGTTCTGAACGACAGCTTGCGGTTCGGATTTGTGCCAATTTTCTCGGCACAGATTGCGGCAATGCCAATGTAAGAGAGGTCGAGATTTTGACGCTCTGCAACCATTCCATCTCGATTGGCTTGCTGCCGGAAGCGGTTGATGATCTCCCAAAGCCTCTCTAGCTGCCAGTTGCCAGACACAAGCTCTGTATTTCGGGCGCAATTCCACAGGTAGCCTCGCCGGCACCGCTCTCGCTGGAGAGTTGGACAGGCCAGCATACTAGCCAGCTGCGGAGAATCGACTGTGCATGCCAACCTTTCATCTTGCGCATCACTGTGCATCGATTCGCCTTCATAGTCCGAGGGGCCGAAATCCTCGGCCGTTCGCGCCTGCTTGTATGGCTGAGCAGAGGCTGGTTCTACTGGCGCCTTCGGCTCTAATATGGAGATATCTTCAAACGCCATGCTCATATCGTATCGGGCACTAACGCAAGCTTGAGACACTGTACGAGGCACTCGTAAGATGTCAATCTTCCGATTTGGCCGTAGAGCGAGCACATCCTGCTCGACTGCTTGGGGATTCGCGGGAATCCAGTCGAAGGCAATTAGTTTCGTATTTAAGCCTGCCTCTGGATGTTCGTCGAGAGGCCGTTCGACGGACCTCGTCTGGGAGACGTAACTGTTGTGTATCCACGGCTGTCCGCCGTGAGAGTTCACTGGCAGGTATTCCATATCATGAAGCAGTGAATTACGTCCTTCTACCATGTCAATGACCTTCAATTCACCGCGACTAGAGCACATTGCTAGACGGCCCCGTTGCTGACCAGAATATCTCAGACTCCATATCGTGGCAGTGGTCGTGTTGTCAACAGCGGGCTGAAAGTCGAACACGGCGCCCCCTGTCCCGGTACCAGAGCCATTTTGGGAGATCCAGCGCTTATCCCACACTGTCACGGATGGATCATTCGTCGAGCCAGCGGAAGCGAAGTAGTTTTCATCGAGCGGGTCAACAGCAATATTATGGACATTTTTAGTAGTTACTTGAATACCGCTTTTGCTGGCAAAATAGTCATCTGTAAGCTGCATTAGCCAGAGATGCCGTGCTACAGGTTTCCTGCTGCATACCTCTGAGATCGTACAGCCTGATCAGCGACCGCTGCGCCGCGACTATAAGCTCCTCTGGATGGTTGGGTACGAATCTAACACTCGAAACAACTTCTGCTGGGCACAGACGTCGTATTGGCTCGGCACTGTTACCCTGGCCACTGGCGTCGAAGATGTTGAGACACGCGTCCGAACGCGTCCGGTCAAGAGCCACGGCCAGCCAATTTTCCGTGCTAATAGCGATTGAATTACACTTTCTCTGCTGTCTCAATTTGAACGTGGCGATAGTTTCTGATGCACGTTCATTTTCGTTCAGCTTAACCAGACATGCGCTTCCAGACACCAGGCCAAGGGCCACGACCGACTCGTCCGTCTTGGACCAGTCAAAAGCACCAAAGTTGGGGAGTCGACCATATCGTGCCACTTGTCTAAAGATGGCATCTTTCCGTCGCCTGTTAATGATGTGATTGAGGGTCAAGCTCTGGTCGATGACATCCACAACGAGGAATTTCTCCCTATTGCCAGAAGAGAACGGTGACCATCGCACAGCGGCCTCCATGAGCTCGCTGGGTAGCGTCGCTCTCGGACTTCATTGCCGGACGACGCGATGGCAGCGAGGAACGACGCTCGTGCTTAGAAATGAAGTTGATGGGGTGAATGTCGCCGAGACTGAGAGGTGTAGTTTACTGCCTCCTAGGTGGTCGTTGTAGGAGGTACCTAGGAGGAACAGTCAATGGTGGATTTGGATAGGACTACGCGACGTCGCGACCCGAAGCGAGGACGGCTCTGGCCGCGCCGTGCCGTGGTTCTACCGCAACTTTGTACGGTGGCCTACAACGACATGGAGGTCCATCGGAGGATCCGAGGATGCTTACCAATTCCAGATCACAGGCCGGATACCGTATACACCTTAGACTAGAAGGTATCTCCCATGGCCCATATAGGTGCTAAAATGCTCTATCACGAGCGACAGCCAACAAAGTAGGTGAACAACATATCGATATGGATGGTGCAACCACAAGAACAGCTCCTCCTCTGCCTCCACGACGGCCATCAACTGCCGTCTCACACATGGACGAACCGCCACCATACGAGGCTGTTGCTCACCAGCAAAAGGCTTTCGAAAAGGCTAGTGCCTTAGCTGGCCTCGCACAGAACGATCCTCGATCCTCAAGCCAAGACTCTTTAGTTCCGGAAGAAGGGACTCAGCAGCAACGAAGAAAGCTGCTCTTGGTCTACATCCATGGCTTCATGGGCGCCGAGACGAGCTTTCGCAGCTTTCCAGCCCATGTGCACAATCTACTCACAGTCCTTCTGTCAGAGACCCACGTGGTGCATACCAAGGTATATCCTCGATATGCCTCCAGAGGCAAGATAAGCATTGCCAGGGATGACTTTGGCAAATGGATCGAGCCTCATCAAGACGCCACTACGGACCTTGTACTTCTCGGACACAGTATGGGGGGTCTTCTATCTGCGGAAGTTGTACTTGCGCCTGCGATACGATCGGGAAGCGGACCGTTCAGACATCGCATATTGGGCACGATCAATTTTGATGTTCCTTTTCTGGGCTTGCATCCTGGGGTCGTCAAGAGTGGCCTTGCCAGTATCTTCAAGCCTGCCGAAGAGCCACGAGACCAAGATATCGGAGGTGGATCCCATACATCGTCGAGCGAGGGAAGTCAGGTAGAATCCCGACCACAGATACCTAGTCCCACCCCTTCAGCACAGCGTGTAGATACTCTATGGGCTCCCGGTAAACAGGATCCAAACTATAACCCGTCGTTTGCTAATGACGTTGTGTTGCCTGTTCGAAAGGGCTGGCGTAATGCATGGCACTTCATTAACAAGCATTCCGACGACCTTACACAAGCGACCAAGAAACTTGTTTCGTCGCACCTCGAATTTGGCGGCGCAATGGCCAATTATGGCGAGTTGAAGTCGCGATATGCTAGAGTGAGAGCTTTGGAAGAAGTAGATGGGAGAGTCCGTCAATCCGTCGTGGAAGGAGGAGTGCCCCCTCGGGTGCGATTCGTGAATTACTATACGGCTAGTACGGGACGGTTCAAGAAGCCCAAATCGCCACCTCGCGAGTCATCCAGAAGTCAGCATGGATCACGATCACTTTCTCCAGCAGATCACCCTCCAGATCTGCATGCCCGAACGAGCACCGACTCTGTAGCGACTCGCAGATCTGACGAGGAGCAGTGGGAGGAAGCTATGGAGAGCATGACTGTAGGCGACGCTGCAGAAGCAGAAGGTGTTCTCGAAAATAATACTGCAAAGAAAGCAGACCAGGCTAGTATGACCTTACCAGACTTACCGGTCAAGCCTCCAGCACAGGTAGACTTCAGCTATATTCAAGACCCAGAAATCAAGAAACTAGTGCAAAGAGAGCACGACAAAGCAGTGAAAGCGTACGAGGAGGCTATCGTAGAGCGCGAAAGACTTTTATCAGGGAGGGCAGCATACAAGGGCAAGCAGCGGCAGTTGGAGGATCCTGTACATCAGTCAAGGAGCGAGGAGCCTCGGGGGAGACCAGCTGTGTCCCACGAGCGAGCCAAGAAACCAGAGTCCGAAATGACACACTCGGAGCGCGAACATCTGCGGCTCGAGAAGGAGCAGCATCGCATGGAACGCGAAGGGCGCAGAATGCGTGGCGAGCGCAGTCCTGAACCGGGTCAAAGTAGCAATCCGGATACGATCCCAATGGTGGTGACTCCCCCTAGAGAATCGAGCCCGCGGCCCTCGACTACTGCATCGACAGTTGATACGTCTTTCACGTACGACCAGAGCTCACTTGCCCCAGCAGCCAAAAGCATGACATCGGTGAATAGCAAAGAAGAATCGCACAAGCCCAGGAAGGACCGCATGTTCTGCACCTTACCGCCCAAGGATGCGAATGGCGAGCGAGATCCAAGGTGGGTCCGAGTATTCATGGAGAACGTAGATGAGGTGGGGGCTCATTGCGGGTTGTTCTTCGTGGACGAGAGATATGAACGCCTGGTCGGAGACGTGGCATCGAGGATTGAGGGCTGGGTCAATGACGAAACTGGCGACGCCATATCTAAACCGCCCTCGCAGCCGCAAAAGTGGTGAGACGCAGCAGGTGCCGGGCCTTTCGATATGTACGCTGATGTTCATGCCATCAAGGCTAGAAGTGCTATCGTTATGTGCTTGGGTATCATAAATTGAGACGAAGCAAATACCAACCGCTCCTCTCTTCACTTACTCGAAAAAGCCTCCGCCACTCTCATTATCGCTTTCCATTTCTCCATCCTTTTGCTCATCCTGCGAAAGTTGTGGTGCCTTAACAGTCTGCTCCGTCTTTTTCCCTTCTGTAGTGATCTTCTGCTTAACAGTCCTCTGCTCCTCTTCTCCCTCTCCATCGCCACTGCTAGCCCGCCTCAACCTGCCCTCTCTCAAATCTTTCAGTCTCCCTTCGCTCGCGCACTTTTTCACCAGCTGCCACATATCATCATCGCCCTGTCTCACCACTTCCCCAGTGCCAGTCTCACGAGGTCTCCCTTTCTCCTCCTCCTTCTCCTCCTCCTTCTCCTCCTCCTCGGATTTTCCCTTCCTCTTTGTAGGAAACAGCGGTACATAATCCATATCGAGCGGAAAGTAAATTGCATAATTGACCTCATTCTCTCCATCCTCTACCTTCCTCCTCAACTCCTCTAGCTCCCCTCCTTCGGCTTCAGCATTCTTCAGCGCTTTCTTACTCTTCTTTAGTCTTCGTTCCGCCTTCTGCCGATCGAAAAATCGAACCTTGTGCCACCGTCCAATGCACTGGTCTCTCTTGATTGCATCTTCCTCCCTCTTCAGATCTTGCTCTGCGGTCTGCAGGGCCCTTTCCTTTTCGGAGCGAACCGTAGCGGGCAGCTTAGATGAGTTGGGACCGTTGAGAAGACGTCTGAGGGATCGGATGGAGGATTTGAGGTCGTTGACCGAGTGAGCTTTTTTGAAAGACTTGTTTCCGAGGTTGGCAGGGAGAGGTTTATGTGGTTGGGCAGTGTTGATGCGGTGACGTTTGTTGTAGGGGCGCGAAGAAGACTTCTTGTCGTCGTCGAAGGATGAAGGAGCAGAGCGCTTGGTGGCCATCCTGAATGGTGGTGGTGGTGGTGGTGGTGGTGAACGTGGGACCTTGGTATGAAAAGTGAGAACGAAGAAGTGAGTGGTAGAAATAAAATCCCGAACGGAAGGTGGAGAGAGCAGCCGATCCTCAAGCTTCAATTGAGTCCTCCCCGACACCTTGTACCAGAAATAAAGTGCAGTAGGTAATCCAGGGTGTTCACAATAATGCCACGACGAGTATGTCCGTCTTTTGTGCAAGTCGGATACTGAGGGCATCCACCACAGCACATGAACCACACCTAGCCACATTCCGCGACTTGGCCAGCAGGAAGACGAGTTGGTCCGACACGCTCGCGTTGCCCAGATCGCCATTTCCAGCGCGTCCATCGCCGGAACAGCTGGAGCTCTACCGCTCGCGATGCGCCGATGACCTGTATGCCTGGCAGCGGGAGCACCGACCCAAGACTGCCACCATCAAAGACGCATCGGGAAGCAGACAAGTCGACAACGAGTTCGTGCTGCACGATGGCCCGCCATATGCCAATGGCGCAGTCCATGTCGGACATGCGCTGAACAAAATTCTCAAGGACTTGATGTTGCGCACCGAGCTGGCGCGTGGGAGAAGAGTCCACTATCGACCAGGCTGGGATTGCCATGGCCTGCCTATCGAGCTCAAGGCTCTCCAGCAGCCCAGATCGTCGAAAGATCGAGTGAAGCCCAGTAGGGATGCGCCGAAGAAGGAGGCACAGGCTGCTGCCGAAGCTGCGAACCAGATGACTGCGTCTGATATTCGACAGGCTGCGTCGAAGCTTGCCACCGAGACCATCGAATCGCAGAAGAAGAGCTTCAAAAGCTGGGGTGTCATGGGCGACTGGGATGCGCCGTACACGACGATGAGCAAGGACTTTGAGATCAGGCAGCTGGAAGTCTTCAGGGAGATGGTGCGGAAGGGTACGGTCAGCATGCGTCGACATGAGTCTGGAAGGCATGCATACTAACGGCAACGGACAGGCCTCATCTCAAGACATCACAGGCCAGTACACTGGTCGCCCTCGTCGCGAACGGCTCTAGCTGAAGCCGAATTGGAATATGATGACAATCACAAGACTACTGCGGCCTTCATTTTGATGCCAATAGTCCGTCTCCCTTCCATTCTCTTGCGGGACAAGGACATCCAACCAAGCAAATTAAGTGCTTTGATCTGGACCACAACCCCATGGACTCTGCCTGCAAACAAAGCTATTGCTGTGAATGGCGACATCGAGTATTGCCTAGTGAACACCAAAAGCGACCAATTCCTCGTCGCAAAGGATCGCTTAGAACACTTGCAATCATTCTTGCCAGATGACCAGTTTGTCGTCACGCCCAAATCATTCAGCGGATCTGAGCTCGCAGATGGTCAAGCCACGTGCTTTAACATCTTTACCGGCCAAGAGTCTCCGATCTTACAAGCAGACTTCGTGACTGCAACGTCTGGTACTGGCCTTGTGCACATAGCGCCTGGTCATGGCATGGACGACTACGTACTTTGCCAGCAAAATGGGATAGGGCCTGCATTTGCGCCGGTGAACGATGGAGGAATGTTCACTTCTGATGTGTGGCCTACTGCAAAGGACAGCGACCTAGATTTGCTCCATGGGCAATTTGCGCCCACCAAAGGGACAAATGCCGTGCTTAATATCATGCGTGGATGCAGTAAGTATCTGCCAGCAGACAGGGATGTTCTCAGTAGTGATCTTGTGCTCGCGGCGCACAGCTTCGCACACAAGAATCCCATCGACTGGCGCACAAAGCAGCCTGTCATCACACGTGCAACTGCGCAATGGTTCGCGGATGCATCTGCAATCAAAGATCGCGCTCTTGCTGCTCTCGATGACGTGAACTTCATACCTGAAAGTGGGAAAAGCAGACTGCGCAGCTTTGTCGAAGGCCGCAGCCAATGGTGTATATCTCGACAGCGCGTATGGGGTGTTCCCATTCCAGCGCTATACCACGCCGACACTGGTGAGGCTTGCATCACTGACGAGAGCATCGCCCATATCATCAGCACGCTTGAACAGCGAGGATCTGATGCCTGGTTTTCCGATGCGAAAGACGACCCTGCATGGTTACACTCGTCGCTAGAGCCTGGCAAGTGGCACCGCGGCAGAGATACCATGGATGTCTGGTTTGACTCTGGGAGCAGCTGGACTTCCCTCAGCGCCAGAGAGGCTGGCATGCCCTTGAGCGACGTGTACAGCGAGGGCACTGACCAACACCGAGGTTGGTTCCAAAGCAGTCTGCTTACAGCGGTGGCTATGCAGGATCCTCACGCAAAGCCTGTTGCACCATTCAAGATGCTAGCTACACATGGCTTCACGCTCGACGGGGATGGGAAGAAGATGAGTAAGAGCCTTGGCAACGTTGTCTCACCTGAAGGAATCATTTCAGGCGCCTTGGTACAGACACAGCGGGGAACGAAAAATGGTAAGCGACAGCAGCAGGAGCCGCCGCCAAACAGCCAAAAGACTTCGCTCGGTCCAGACGTCCTACGGCTGTGGGTTGCGTCGTCGGACTTTACCCGAGATGTTTCCATCTCCCAGACAGTGATACAGAGTGTTCAACAGGCTCTGCAGAAGTACCGCGTAACCTTCAAGTTTTTACTGGGAGTACTACACGACTACTCTTTGCTAACACCCAACAAGGGTCCCAAGTTGCAACTTGATTTGCCAGATCGAGTCATGCTCTACCGGCTACAGGAGACGAACAAGTCTGTAAAGCGAGCATATAGCGAGTACAGGTTCTATGTCGGCATTAATGAGAGCAACAAGTTCATCAACAATGACTTGAGCGCCTTTTATCTCGAACTTGCGAAGGACAGACTATATGCTGGATCCACGGAAAGTCGCCAGCGTACACAAATGATACTGTTGCACATTTTACAGAATATGATTAGGTGGCTTGGGCCTGTCACGCCTCATCTTATCGAGGAAGTGGAGGCGTTTCTACCACCTGGAATACAACCTCAAGAGCCATATCTTCAGCAGATCTGGGAGGATGGCTCTGATGGTCTCATTGAAGATTATCCGGACGAAGTGGAGCAACAACGAGACCACAACAACACCATGCAGGCATGGCATGCCTTTCAAGCCATCAGCACAGCTGTGAAGGTGGCTCAGGAACGGGCAAGAGCTGCGAAAGTGCTTGGTAATGGACTCGCTTGTCGGGTTGAGATTCATACACCTTCGCCAGTCTCGCCGACTTCTTCACACCTTCAGTTCGTGGAAGAATTGGAGAGAGAGTTGCCTGCCATGCTTGTTGTCAGCGGAGTTTGTTGGATACAGCATGACGTTGTGGAAGGAGTTCCTATATCTATCAATACTGAGAGTGCGGAGCTGGGCGATGCATGGCGGTTTGAGCAGCCGGTAGAGATCAAGTGTGAAGGGAAGACGTTGACGGGCAAAGTGGTGGTGCTGCCCCCTGCACATGAGAAGTGCGTGAGGTGCTGGAAGTATGTGGCCGAGGAGAAGGCTGTGCCGTGTGCGGCGTGTCGGAAGGTACTGGTGGAGGAGCATGCGGATCTGTTACGATAGGGGGGATGGAGTGATATGCGTAGCTGTGTAGCTGTGTTTGCGGTCGTGGTGGGAGTGGGAGGGGCAGCAGAGCAGAAGTGATGGAGTGTAGGTATAGTGTATAGGTAAGGTATATGTATCCAATACCACTCCGCTCAGCAGAAGTACTACTGGCCACCCAATGTCCGTCAGTGCGCTGTTCCGTTCCCCTGTAGTGGGGGATAGGTGGGGGACCGAGCAGGTGAAGTGAGGGAGTGCCCGCACTGTAGTCTGTTGTTGCGATGACAAGGATGTGAGATACTGAGATTATTGCTGGTCCGCTGGAGTTATCAACAAGTGACAACAACCACCTAGGTACCGTCTGTCTAGGTAACCGGTAACCCGACGACGTTGTTAACTTGTTGGTAGGAGGTACCTTACCTACCTTACCCGGCCGTGCATCCGCACTCACTGCATCACTCACCCGACTCACTTACTCACCTGCCTCGCTCTACCGCCCGCCCGCACACCACCCTTAGGTACCCGCCCCGTACCCGACCTGATTACTTGCAACTCGTACTATCCATTATTCCACCGGCAATCCTCTATCGATATCGGCCGGGCACGTGCGCACTTCCGAAACATGCTCGAATATTCCACGGAACCTTGTTGATCCCACCTCGCAAGAGCTGCAAGACGGGGCGGCAGCGTCCCGTTCAATCTTTTGCGCTGTGCGTGCTGCCACTAACCGCTACACACCTTTTTTCTGTGGTACATTCCCGTGTGCCGCGCTGATTCCCCCGATGGTAACGCTTTTCCTACTCTCTTGATATCAAGGAGCCTCGTTTGTGCTGAGACCTTCCTCCTACAGCGATCATTATTTGGAAACAGCAAGAAACCCTCGTCGACACCACCTCGAACCCCGCCCATATCCTCTCCCGACAAGGACAAGGACAAAGAGAAGCGCACCAGCTACTTTGGAAAAGAGAAGGATAAGGATAGGGACAAGCTCAAGCGCTCCAGCAAGTCGTTCCCTTCGCGGAGTGGCAACAGGCGAGGCTCGGACGAGCACCCGCTGAACTTGCCGCCCGACGAGTTGCGGCGCCTCAGCGCTCTCTCTGCCCGGAAGATGAGTAGCACCAACAGTCCGCGACACTCGCGGGAGGGAGGAGTGCCCGTGCCTCCTGACGCAATGGAGACGACGCCTGCCCCAGAGACCCCAGGTTCTTTTCCAACAACCAATGGCACGAACGGGATCAGTGAGAGTGCCGAAGAAGGCGAGCATCCTGCGCCCGCTCCACCACCACATAAATCACAGCCAACTTCGCCCCCGCCGCCTGAGACACGTCCTGAAGATGCGGAGAAATTCAAGGCCGAGGGCAACAAGTACTACAAGGTGGGCAAGTATGCGGCGGCAATCGATGAGTATGGCAAAGGTACGGGATGAACTTGTGGTCATGATATGATGAATCTGCGCTAATGAAATTTGTGAGTCTGCAGCCATTGAAGCCAATCCGACATCGTCTACCTATCTGTCCAATCGAGCGGCAGCGTACATGGCAGCAGGAAAGTACATAGAGGCATTGGAAGATTGCAAGCGAGCAGATGAATTGGACCCGGGAAATGCCAAGATCCTTCATCGCCAGGCCAAGATCTACACTGCTCTCGGACAACCGCAAGAAGCGCTCGATGTATACGATCGGATACAGCCTCCCGCCACTGCAAAGGATAAGCAGCCAGCTTTGGACATGCAGAAGCATCTCTCGGGGGCGCAGGACAGTCTGAAGAACAGCTCTAGTGGATCAATGGTGCTATTTGCACTTGATCAAGCCGAGAAAGGACTTGCTTCGACAGTACAACCGCCCAGGAAGTGGAGACTGATGCGAGGAGAGGCGTACCTGAAGATGAGCACAATAAACAGCCTGGGAGATGCGCAGAATGTTGCAATGTCATTGCTCAGGCAAAACAGCGCTGATCCAGAGGCGCTGGTGCTGCGAGGGCGTGCGCTGTATGGACAAGGAGAAAACGAAAAGGCAATACAGCATTTCCGGCAGGCCATCTCATGCGACCCAGACTTCAAGGATGCCGTGAAGTGGCTCCGATTAGTGCAAAAGCTGGACAAAACCAAGGCTGAGGGCAACGACCACTTCAAGTATGGACGATATCCTCAAGCCGTAGAGGTGTACACGTCCGCGCTGGAAATCGATCCAACAAACAAGGGCACCAATTCGAAGCTTCTCAACAATCGAGCCATGTGCTATACGAAACTGAAGAAATGGCAAGATGCCATCAACGATTGCGACGCCGCCCTGAAGCTCGACCCCAGCTACGTCAAAGCCTCCAAGACACGAGCGAAAGCTCTCGGTGCCAGTGGCGACTGGGAAGAAGCCGTTCGAGCATTCAAGAGCATCGCCGAACAGAACCCCGAAGAACCTGGGATCGCAAAGGAAGTGCGTGACGCAGAACTCGAACTGAAGAAGAGCAAGCGGAAAGACTACTACAAGATTCTCGGCGTCGATAAGGAGTGCGGAGACACAGAAATCAAAAAGGCATATCGAAAACTTGCAGTGATACATCACCCAGACAAGAATCCAGATGACCCTGAGGCTGAGAATCGTTTCAAGGAGATTCAAGAGGCGCATGAGACGCTGATTGATCCGCAGAAGAGACAGAGGTACGATAGCGGAGTGGATCTGATGGAAGATGGAGGTATGGGTGGAGGTGGGTTCCCTGGTGGGATGGGCGGCATGGGCGGCATGGGAGGTGGTGTTCAGATTGATCCCGAAATGCTGTTCAATATGATGGGCGGAGGCATGGGCGGCGGAGGCGGAGGTGGAGGCTTCCGATTCTCAGGAGGCGGAGGAGGGCAACGAGGCTTCCCAGGCGGTGGGCAGGGTTTCTCGCCATTTGGATGACGACGGGAGCGTATGCCAGTAATGATGACATGCATGCATCGAATGCATAGACCCTTTTGCTACCACATTTGCTGTGGTGCGCGCGAGCATCCATGGATGTCGGTAATGGGTATTTAGGCTGGATGTTGGCTGCCAAGCGGTATCTATGGCATGACTGTGCTGACTGGCTGCTGCTGCTGCTGATAATCAAGATAGATGTATAGCTAGAGAGCCTTTCAACGCACTGCCTCTTGTGAGTCGTATCGAGAAGAAGACATCCCTGCCAGCGTTGCGCGTGCACCCTGGTGACCCTGCGAGCTGAGAACTAGCACAGCATGCCAGCAGAACCACCCATGCAAAATAGGGGTTCCCTGGTGAGGCTTGGCCGTCATCGCTACTCGCTAGGGAACCACTGGATCAGACTGACCAGTGGTATCACGGGTATGGGCCTGAAACGCCTAGGATGATCATGCCACGTTGGCGACGGAGGCTGGCAGACTGGCATCATAATAATTAAGGTATGTCACTAATGAGGCTCGCCTGTGAGACCGGTGCCTTCATCAAGGCCCGCGTGCTCTCGTCAGGTACGTTGAGTGAGATGCAACCGCTTCACCCGACTCTCGTTTTCTTCTATTTCGACGATCGTTTTCAAGCCTCATACAAGACTACTCGCTCGCTGATCACTTGTCTATTTTCCGCCGAGACTTGCCTGCGCCGAGCAGCAAGCAGCTCTCATCCGTGCATCCGCCCAGGACCGGGAGAAGAATAGAGATGAGATGAAGCTATTTCAGACGCTTGTGCTTGCGACTTTCTTGGGCTATGGTGTTGTTGCGATAGAGAAGAGAAGTGTCTGTCCCAAGGGCACCTTCGATGGCGTACCCATCCCGTGCTATGATGCTGGGAACACCTCCACGTGGCAAGGCGTGGCCTCCACGGGTCTTGGTCCTCGACCAATCGTCCAAACAATGATTTCCCAGGCGTCGCTGCTCGGACCAGGACGACGAACGACAACCACACCAGCACACCCGCAGCCAACGCCGAATGTCGTGTGCAAATGCGTGGAGCAGGCCATAATCTTCGACATGCAGGATTCTTACAATGCCCATTCTCCATCCGGCAACCAGGTGGCTCCCATCGTTGGCAAGATGCAAACCCAAGTTTCCCTCCGCCACCCAACCGGCTGTACGACGACTTGCATGACCGCATACCAAACCTATGAGTCGCCTCGGATCGAACGTACATACAGCGGCCCCGTTGAGCTCCTCATGCCACATGTGGAAACGACGGATGCGGCTCTAAAGGGAATGCACAGCAGTCGGACAACACCACCACCGGGCCCGCCGCCGCCAATGATAACTCCTCCACCGGCATTCCCCCGTCCAGTCGCCACGGCAGAAGCATTAATCACTGCTCCTCCTCATCTTCCTCCTCCAGCACAAGTCCCCAAACCAAACCAGGTCGCCAATCAACCACAACCACAAGCTCCACCCCAACCAAACCCGGTCGCCAATCAACCACAGCCACAAGCTCCACCCCAACCAAATCAACTCCCCAATCAACCACAACCACAAGCACCACCAGCCAAACCAGGCCAACTCCCCAATCAACCACAACCACAACCACAACCACAACCACAACCACAACCACAACCAGCACCAGCCAAACCAAACCAACTCCTGAATCAACCCAAATCAACCTTCACACCACAATACATCATCCATGCAATTGCAACGCTCGTCCCAGGTGGTTCCCCTGCTGTGGTCCACGGTACGACTTATTCCATCCCTCAAATTGCTAGCCCTGCAGAACCGACGGTGCCACCGCCGCCCGCGGTCGTGTATGTGAATGGTAAGCCGAAACCTGTTGATCAGGTCCCTGGAGTGCAGATTGGGAGTGGGATTTCTGGTTATATTAATCAGGGAATTGGAGGGGGGAATGCTGGTAGCGGCAGCGGTGGTAGTGGCAGTAGTGGTAGTGGCAGTGGTGGTAGTGGCAGTGGTAGTAGTGGCAGTGGTGGTAGTGATGGCAGTGGTGGCAGTGGCAGCGGTGGTAGTGGCAGTGGTGGCAGTGGCAGCGGTGGTAGTGGCAGCGGTGGTAGTGGCAGCGGCGGCAGTGGCAGCGGTGGTAGTGGCAGCGGTGGTAGTGGCAGCGGCGGCAGTGGCAGCGGTGGTAGTGGCAGCGGCGGCAGTGGTAGCGGTGGTAGTGGCAGCGGTGGTAGTGGCAGCGGCGGCAGTGGCAGCGGTGGTGTTGGTAACGGCGGCAGCGGTGGCGGTGGTAACGGCGGCAGCGGCTACGTTGGTGGTGGAGGAGCAGAAGGAAATGGCTATGTCACGCTCACGGAGAGTGTGGCATATACCACCGTTGGAGGAACACCGTATTACAGTCCGAGACTGCATATCTCGCAGACACAATTGATTGTGCCGCAGAAGCCCACTGGACTTGGGAACAGTAGTACTCTGGCAACTACGACTGCAAAGGCGAGCACGACTAGCACGAGCAGGACTACGAGTACTGGCACGGAGAGTGGCAATGGCGCTCAGGGAACGAGTTCGGGTGGCACGGGCCAGCAGACTGGCAGCGCCGCTGGGAGAATGACAGTATCAGCAGTTTGTCTGGTTGCTGTGGTGTTCGCCACGCTGATGCTGTAATATAATGTCTACTCATGACGGCAAGGCCGTGATGATATGAAAAGCGTTGGAAACTTTTAGGTTAGAGTCAAGTAAGGTACAGAAGGGAATTTTGTGGCGTTTTCTTTTTTTGCTGTCTTTGGATAAAGTACATAGCTATTTGTCCTGGGGCTTGTCCTGTCTGAAATCTAGCAGATGGTCTCATACAGAGACCTCATGTGTACGGTCTGTCGACGTCAAAGGACTTTCTTCTGATAGGTACCTCTCAATTTCCAGAGCTTGAACATTCTGCTCAGGACACTGTCCATGACCCATCGTGGTAAAAAGGTGGACGCCCACCAGACCAGCCTGTCAAC
Organism: Sphaerulina musiva SO2202; assembly: GCF_000320565.1. NCBI lineage: Eukaryota > Fungi > Ascomycota > Dothideomycetes > Mycosphaerellales > Mycosphaerellaceae > Sphaerulina > Sphaerulina musiva. Next base: position 1,242,689 of record NW_016017383.1, read on the forward strand.
GCAATCAGCCGAAGGTAAGCAAATATTTCCCAAGAGACGGGAGCCGACAAGTTTCAACTATGTTTGAGCCATTTCGCCTTAGCAGGCCTGAGCTCGGGGATATCACGGGCATTCAGGGAGGAATTCAAACTGCTAGAACCTACCATGCTTTGCCACCTTCCCAAAAGTGGTCTTTGTTGGGCTTGTTCAGGACGGCATGAACCACTCGTCTGCTATAATCTTCATTGGGCACACCTTGCGCTTGGCTGTGCGTGAGACGTTCCTTGTACTCCGTCTCGACTGGGAAGTAATACGAATCCTGTGATAGTGTCCGTGTCGTTCTCGCGATATTGGATTTGACGCCTCCTGTCACGATGGTGACAACTCGTACATCAAACGGTTCCAGTTCGACCCTCAGGGTGTTCGAGTAGGAGTGCAACGCGGCCTTGCTAGCGTTGTAGACACTGCCAAACACGTATGGTATAATTCCAGCGACCGATCCAATCTGCACGATTGTGCCCTTTGCATTGATCAGGAGCGGCGCGAAGGTCTGACACATGCGCATGACGGCAAAGAGATTCGTTTCAAAGGTCAATCTGATCTCTTCCATCTCCACATCCAATGCTGGGACCGTATAGTTTCGGCCGGCATTATTCACGAGGTAGTCGAGACGTCCACCGGTCCGGCTTTCGACTTCCGCCTTGAGCGCGTTGATGGAGTCTTGTTCGGTGACTTCTAATGACAGCGTTTCAATTCCTTGTTGAGCGAGGTCAGAGATGCTGTCGGCATTGCGAGCCGTTGCAAAGACGCGCAGACCATTCTTCTTGAATTCGCGGGCGAGAGAGTGGCCAATGCCGCCCTTGGAGCAGCCGGTGATGAGAACGGATTTGGACATTATGTCGGAGTTTTGTTTGTTGGTATGGCTTTTAGCAGTGTAGTGGCCGAGGCTGACGTTTTCCCAAAGTGGCGGACGGTAAAGCCAAGTTTAAGGTAAGCCATAGTGAAAAATGGACATTATTAAAGTTACGGTAGACCGTAGAGCCATAGTGGCATAGAGGGGTGACTGCCCTGCCAAGCCAAGCGAAGCGTGTTTACCTGCGTGTTCCATCTTCCAACAGGCACCACTCGTCGCTTTACCCACATCAACAACAACAGCAGCGACAGCAGCAACAACAGCAACACACACGCCCACACCACCCACACCCACACAACTCCCATCTACATTGCCACCGGCCTTCTTCATCGCCTTGCTCGCACCAACACCGCTCCATACGCACGCACGCACGCACATACCTCTCCGGCGACACCTCCCCGGTCATGGGCGAATCAAGGTTAGACAGAGTACGACGACGGCATTGTATACCGTTCAGCTCGCTAACAGATGGCTCAGACAGGAGCTGCTCGCGTGGCTCAATGGCCTCCTGCAGCTGAACCTCACCAAGGTGGAACAGTGCGGTACTGGGTACGCCGCTTGCTGATCCAACCTTCGACTCCTCCCTCACCTACTGACTGTTCTCAGCGCTGCGCTGTGCCAGATCTACGACTCGATCTACCTCGATGTCCCGATGAGCAGGGTCAAGTTCAATGTAAACGCCGAATACGCCTACCTGGAGAACTTCAAAATTCTCAGCAACACCTTCCGCAAGCACCACATCGATCGCCCCCTACCCACCGAACAGCTGGTCAAGTGCAAGATGCAGGATAACCTGGAGTTTCTGCAGTGGACGAAGAAATACTGGGACCAGTACTACCCTGGTGGCGACTACGATGCGGTCGGCAGAAGAAAGGGTGTCGCAGCAGGAGGCGCTCCTGCGCTGCCGCCAAGTGCCTCACGGACATCGGGCGCCGCGAGTGGTGCACGAAAGCCCGCAGGAGGTGCTCCGAGAGCAAACAGTCGGCAAGCTGGCGTCGGCGGGGCTGCATCTGCGGTGTTGCAACAGAAGAACGCCGAGCTGATGGAGACCGTACAAGGACTAGAGCGTGAGCGCGACTTCTACTTCAGCAAGCTTCGCGACATCGAATTGCTCATCCAACAAGCAATGGAGGCCGACGCAACGCTAGAGGAGGACGAGAACGGTCTGCTCAAGCAGATTCAAACGATTCTCTACTCGACGGAGGTGAGTGCGCTCACGACAATCTGACAGCGTGAAACATCATGCTAACTCATCTATCACAGGAGGGCTTCGAGATCCCCGCGGAAGCCGACGGCGCCGAGGTTGGTGGTGACGAAGAGACGTTCTAGAAGAAACAGTCTCTCCCGGTTACGCAATCCCCGAAGAAAGAGCATGACATACCATAAATGATACCACTGCAGCGTTTGACGAGAAACGAGAGAGGGACGAGGCTTCGGTGAAAGCTTCGATGAGCACTTGACGGATTGATGCTGCCTGATTGGGCAGCCGTATGGCAATTTCGGTTCTTGAAAACAGGACGCCGAATGAGTGCGAATGCAAAGACAAGTTCGCGGCCAGTTGTTGGACATCTCAGTGGCGCTCCCAACTAACTCGAACCGGCCGTTCATTGCTCGCCGGCTTGATGCACAAGTCTGTATCAGGTCCAACCAAGTTCAGCTGAGCTGATGCTGCTCTCTTCCGAAAGTGATGATCGCGTCTCAAATGTAAATACAGGACAGAGATACAACTGACTACTAGCGAGCGTAACACCGAATAATGGCAACTTTTCGACAACGTCCCGAGAGCTATACCTGTCATTCCGGGGTGTCCCTAGGCGATGAGATGGTCATCACAGTGATCACACGCAGGCGAGCCCTACTCCAGCGTTTAGGGCTTTTGGTTCATAGGAGACGTAGGGCCATCTTCACAGCTGCAGGGGCGTGTGGCAGGTATTACATGTCAGCAGCAAGTGAGAGTATGTTCCCGTGGTGTGATGTTGCGCACTTCCGATGGCGTACTTGGCATGGTGCGACAAGGTAAGCGTATCACCTTGCCACGCTGTAAAAGGGTTTTTTTTACATATAGACATTACTTTCCAGTACAGATCAGCAGTCCCTGACGATGGATTCGGCCCATTCAAGACATCAAGATGGATGCTCGAGGAATGCCAATGTTCGCTTCAGGCTTTCTCGTCCTGCATGTGCCCATTCTCTTCGGGCAAGCAGTCGTGATCATCCATCGCAAACTTGCTCTTCTGCCGCAGACTCTGGCCCTGTGTCAAGAACAGAAACGGCGTGAAGGCAAACACGGACGCCACGGCTGCCAAGATGCTGGCAGCAATGTTTGTTCCCAGACCTGAGAACATCTGATATGCAAAGAGAGGAAAGACTGCAGCGGCGATGGTCCGAGTGGCGCTGACCGCTGACACTGCAGATGCGGCATGGTCGCCGTAGCTATCAGTCACGTAGCCGAATAGAACGTATGAAAAATCGGTCGTCGCGAAGCCGACACATATGAGACCGATCATGGAGATGGGCCAAGGAACAGTCGTCACTCTGGGAGGTACGGTCCACGCAAAGATCCAGAGTCCAATGGCAAGAGCAGGACATGCTATCGCAAAGGACCTGATTTTGGTCTCGGGCACGATGCGGAGGTGCTGCGTCTGGCACCTGCGAAGCAAATGGTAGTCGTAGAAGCGCGGCAGCACGTCCAGAAGAACTCCTATGAGGATAGCGATGAATGAGAGCGACGAGGAGACGTCGGAAAACGTCTTGTCGAATGGTGGATCGGTGTATGCCACCGTCAACCCGGCTGTCAGACCGTACAGCAACCCAAAGGCAATCCCGCACAGTGCAGCACAGAAGATCACAATGGGCTCGGTGAACAAATACTTCAATGGCCGAAGTAGTGAGTCTCGTGCGAAGGCGTTGAAATTGAAGCCCTCGGAAGATGTGGATTCCGCCTGCAAGTCATCTCGCCCCGTCGCTTCTCTGATGGCCCGGACCTTTCTCTCCAACAGTTGATCCGCCTTACTCTCCTTGACTCCAAAGGCGAGAGCAGCCGACACGGCAGAAGCAATGGCCGAGATGTAAAACACCCATCTCCATCCACACGTCGCCGTGATATAACTGGCATACACGGGCCCCAACGAGAGTCCCACAAATCCCGCCATGGTATACGCATATACAATCCCGATCCTCGTGCGCGCGGCATACATGTCGTTGAAATTCCCAAACGCTACCGTCGCGGGTATCGCTGCGGCTACGCCTTGGAAAAATCTTCCGATGTATACTCCGGCGACGGAGGGTACGGCTGCTGTGATGATGGAGAAGATGCAGAAGAGGAAACTGCCGACGATGTAGAGGGTGCGACGGCCAAAGGTTTCTGATACGGGAGCCAGGACGATTCCGCCAATGGTTTGGCCTAGGAGATAGATGGTGACAAAGGCGAAGTAGGCGAGTGTGCGGCTGATGTGGTATTCGAAACGTGCAGTGTCTGCTGCGCCTGTCTATTGATTTTTTTGGATTTTTCCATCGATTGTTAGCTGGATATGATTTTCTTTTCGTAGGGAAAGGTAAGGAAGAAGGAAGAAGTCTGTCTCTCTCACACTTACGCCCGCGGAGCTGATTCCAGTCATATATAGCTCTAACCAACAGATGATTGTGGTCGTGTACGCCTTCATCGAAGGACTCCAGTTTCGGGGATGATCTGGGGCATCGCTATTCCAGCATACCCGCTGGTCATCATCATCGCCATCCAAGTGAACTCCATATTGCTCGAAGATGTCGTTGTTGTGTTGGTGGTGGTGGTGGTTGTTATTGTTGTTCTTGTCGCTCAATTTCTCTGCAGATGACGTTGGCGATGATGATGATGAATCGACGGAGCTCATTGAGTTCCTGGAAAGGAAGAGTGAGAGGGAGGGAGGGAGGGTCTACTACAGTCGGGGCAGATAAGATAAGAAGAATTGTAAGATGTAGATAGGTAGGTAGGTAGATAGGTACAGTAGTAGTATACGAAACGACCAACTACCTACCTTACTACCTTACTCACGCCTCCCTCATGACCGAACTACTTTTTTTTTGTTTCTCGGGGGTTGAGAACCTGGAACGATGACGACGATGATGAGTGGTAGAAGGCTTGACAAAGAGTGAGTTAGTAGGAGGAGGTAGTGACAAACTCGTATATCGAGAAATGGAGATTAACTTTCCACAAATCTGAATGCACATCCTGTCCCTGTCCCTGTCCCTTTCCTACGAGTTGGCCATCGACCTACTGCATATAGTAGCGCAGCTATATATTTGTGGCTAGAGCCTAGAGTTAGTTTTGGCAAAAAGGGGAATAAAAAAAAAATAAAAAGTCTCACTCACTCACACTCATCTTGTTGCACAATCAACGGATTTCTCTTCTCTGAAACATTTTATTATCCTAAACTCCTAGAAGGTGACTAGTGCTAAACAATCTCCATGCATAGGACTAGCAGATCTGTAGCAGATCGATCTGTATGTATATAGCACGTGGTGTATCAATGGTGCGCAATGCATGACGCTTATATATATAGAATCGAAGATTGGTTCAACAGACTAGAACTTTAAAAATGTCATGAGAGTCAATATGGGACTTTTGCAGTGCAGAATGGAAAGTTGGAGTGAAAATGGATAGAAAGCAGCACGAGCTGTGGTCGTGTATCATTTCGGCTTTCTATGTGAAGCTTTCGAGATATTGTCTGGGGGTCTTTTCAATCCAACTACCAAAGGAGACTTGTTGTATCTTTACATGTCGAGGCTCTATATCTGCAGCAGTCTGCGATCGCCAGTGAATCCTTCGATCGACCTCTTCGGCCCTTGCGGCCCGAGCATCTTCACGCCACAACCATGCAGAATGGCCTCTGGAAGCCAGTCGGGATGTCACTGCACGTCGACTCAAGTTGTCACGTGTGCCGCTTGAGTATGTCTTGCAAAACCACCCCGGCACTTCTCGTTAGAAATCAACCAGTAATGCGGTACTGGATCGGCTTGAAACTACCGCCGTTCGATTGCAGTGCACTACATGCAGTCATCGCGACGATGAGATCCATTTTCGCCACGAAATCGATGTGATCTCCAGCCTTTGAGGTCGGTGGCAGAACCTTCAATTCTCCAGTCTGGGAATCGATCGGCACGTTCATGAAGCAGTTGAATGCGCAAGGAATTTGGTCTTCCGATATGCCATACTGCTTGATGGCATTGGCAATGTTGCCGAAGCACCCTTGATGTGGTTCCTTGTCGCCATAGATGATACGGAAAGTGTCCTTGGAGCAAGGTGTCAAAAGGAAGTCATGTCGTCCACACGTGTCCTCTACAATCTCGAGCATGATGTTGCTGCGGTTCGAGTATATGGGATCGCCCGTGGTGAGGTAGATCCGGCTCGCGTAGTCCAGAGTTCTGCCGTTGGAAATCACCTCATGGGGGTCGTGGCGGTTGAATGCGACAAGGTCAGATACCTGGACGCCTTTGGGATCAATGACGGTCAATCGTTGTCCTTTGTTGAGCGTGAAGGCAACGCCCGTCCGTGGTGCGATTTCTATGGCGTTCGACATTGGCAGCAGTGATCAACTAAGGCCTTCTGATCGTTGTTTCTCTCGAAGGTGTGTATTTCCGCAAATGCTCTTGACGAGAGGGCACCTCGAGCTCCCTAGTATGCATTACCCATCAGCCACGCCGCAGTAATCGTCTGGTCAAGGCGATTGTGGGGAAAAGCTTGTTCGCCGCCAGCCTGGAAGTGATTCGTACTCAATGTCGGTTTTAGAGTATCCAGATCGTGGCGTCGTTGAAGAGCGATCTGGTATGGGCCGGGGGGCCGAGGACATGGCAGAGAGGCTGCCTCTACCATTGGCTCAGCGGGAAGAATGTCACTACCCGATGCGGTTGCGTGTTTAGATGGCATTCAATCTTCCTCACTTGTCACTAACTTCAACTTCACTGTCATGCACGGCGTGTACGTCATGACTAGCTTCGTCTTCACTCCGCGTGTCCTTGCACGCTAGCGCCGCATTACCGCTGCTAGCAAAAGTAGGTAGTGTCGAGACACAGACTGGATGATACATTGCTTGCGTAGTAGCCTAGTAGCTGATGGTAAAATGACAACGATGGCGTCGGTTGCGGTGACTCGGACTTTGTTCGTGGCAACTGGGAGCTGCTGGCTTGACGTGGCTTCATCAAGTTTAAGGATGGGCGTGGCATATGCATACTGAGGGCATCTTGCCAAACTGTCCTCCCAACCTGGATGCAAAAGCGAAAAATATGCAGCTCGCCATCATCGTCGTCGTCTTCTTTATTGGTCTATACGTGCCTACATTGATAGCGTCACGACCCCGAAAAGCCCGGCAAGACCTCGCCAAGAACTTCGACCATCTCATTCAAGGCATAGTCAGCTTCCTACGAGGGCAACGGGTCCCCAGATATGATTCGCAACCGAGAGAAGAGGTCGATGTGCTCCAGGATGAGCCGAATGCTCTGATGACCAAAGAGCAGGTCGAATCGGACTTTAGCATGGACTCGTGGCAGCGACTTGCATACGAGGAGTTCCGTTCAACCATCCTCGCCAAAGGAAGTGGACTCAAGACCTTCCCCTGTGTCTATGCCACCATGGGATACCGAGAGGGGTCTCATCGGTACATTTTCCTCGAGAGCGACGATCCCAGCGAACCTCGAAACGTTCGAATCGTGGCTCCCGCGTTGCGAGCCTATCTGCGAATGTCGAAAACTCTGGGCAACAACACGAGCATGGTGATCATGGCAGCTCCAACAGAAGGTGACGTGAAGTCCGTGGAAGAGTACAACCTCAGGTTCTGGGAGATGCTGCGTGGACTCAGAATTTGGGACACGACACCTTGGCCAGAAGACTTCCCGCAAGATACGGAAAATGCGAATTGGGCGTATTGCTTTGATGGCACGCCTCTATTTCCAGTGGCTTTGACGCCAGCGCACCAGAAGCGTTGGTCTAGACATGCTCCCGTGCCTTTGATCGCACTGCAGCCCAAATGGGTGTTGGACAAGCTATTGGGGACACCCGAGAAGCGCGAAGCTGCGACCAGCAAGGTCAGGAAGTTGTTGAAGCAATACGATCAGACCGAAATCAGTCCTGATCTAACCACATACGGTGATGTCGGTACTAGTGAAGTCCATCAGTTGTGTCTTCTCGACGAGAACGAGACAGCGGATGTTCCATTCCATGACTTCGACAAAGGCGGCTCATCGGCCGCCTTTTCGCGCCACTCGTCCCGGGCTAGCTCGCGAGCTTCGATTGAAAGTACTCTCTAGCGTTTTGTGTTGTTCTTGAGCGCGACGCATATTTGTTTGGAGTGGTGTCAAATGAGCGATGCATCTTGTCATTAGCGTTATTCTTGTCGATGATTAGCCAATTCATTTGCAAAAGTTCTAACATCTCAACATATTCTTTGTCGCCTTGTTGCTTTTCCCATGTTCCCAGCTTCCCAGGCCGTATCGCATATCGCACAGCCTGAATATACCGTTCTTCCTGATCAATGACCTCCTACCTTCGGGGCTCTGGAACCGTCCTTCGCAGAGTCCGGTAGTCTCTACATTAGTTATGAATCTGTAATGGTTGAGGGAATGGGCACAGCAGGAAAAATACCCGTAAATACATATGTTTCGATAGGTATATATGCTTCTTGGTAGGAAGTAGCCCGCTCTTGGTAGATGGAAATGAACGCGTCGAAATTAGGTTGGGCATGTTTGACACGCGTGATGTTGACAATTTGACAAATGATGTCAATGGTTATTTTGGACAGATGAGGTAATCAATTACATAATATGGTATGGAAAGGTATAGATACCTATAGGTATACTATGTAGGTATAACCTACCTGAGTATTGTACATCAAGCGCTGCCCCAAACGGGAGAACTTCCTTCACTCTCATAGACATGCCCTCGAATCGTTCTTCCTCTCACATCGTTACAGTCGTCAATCATGATATATTTCTTCGCGGGCTGTTCCGGACCAACCCAGTCATCGATATGAAACCCTTCTTTGTCAAAATGATCCCCAATATGCTTGATTCGAGCCTCCCAAGCACGTGCAGCGTCATCGCGGACCGGAATGTCCTGGTGTTGGGAGTGTTGGGACTGGGGCTGGAGCTGGTGTAACAGTGTCTCGCAGAACCCACACCAGAAGAAGGAATTTCCGTGTCCGTTTTTGCTCATACGGGATTGTGTGCACGCTTCCCCGATATTGAGGTTGTTTGTTGCTACAGGTTCATGCTCCGGGCTTTGCAGATGCCGGGCCAGGACTGCAGAAGTTCGGAGTGGTCGACGCGTACAAGTTTTACCTTCCGTGGAGGGTGAACGAGGGAGAGTGCATTGGAAGGACTCGTGAATATCGTGCTGAGAGGTCTCATGGCGTTTCCAATCGTTGCGGCTGCCAAACTTCTTTTGACAGCGAGGAAATGTACAGCCGTATGGACGTGTGTGGCGTTTGATGTGCTTTCTGTTGGTTTCGCCAGGTTAGTACTGGTGACTCTGTTGTTGCTGATAGTATGATGGTAGTGATGACGGCGTTATGTTGTTATTGTGTTTGCAGCAGGTAGTAATGGTATGATCGTACTTGAGGTCGCACCCGCGTCTGTGGGACTTGTAGCACGATGGACACTGGTGATGATTGTCGAAGCGGAGCTGGTCTGCCGTGGTACGAGGCTGGATTGTATTCGTGCAAGAGGGCGCATCTTCGGCGTCTTGAATTTCATAAAGAGAAGTGGGAGGAGCTTCGCCTTCACTGTCGATAGAACCAAATTGATGATCGCTTGCCAGCATATAGTACTGTGATGAGTTTTCTGTGTACGACGAGCCTGGTAGGCTTCCTTCAAGGACGCCATCGAGTTGCATGGACCAGGTACTGTGATCGATATAAGGCACATCGTCTTGCATAGCACCGCCCATTGCAGCCAGCGTATTATCATGCAGGTCGGAACCGGGAAAAAGTTGAGCGAAGTCATCTTCATGCGATATTTCGTTGAGCTGCTGCTGATGAGATTCGTCGGCGATCTGGATCCAATAGTATTCGAGCTCGTTATGATCGCCATGAGATATCTCGCTCTGCGGCTCCACGAAGTTCACGGCAGACCTTGTCTCCAGATCGGTGGTAATGGCATCATTAGGTCGATATGCTTGGGAGCTGTAAGTAGGTCAGTCTATATATACTTGGTGCCCATCAGGAGTACCTTACGATTCGAGAAGACGCCCTTCATCCCAATTCGTATGCTTGCGTCTGATGTGCGCCTTGAAGTTATCTCGTCTTGGCCAAAACTTGTTCTCCTTCCCCTCCGATTGCTGCAGACATGCACAGCAGATGAACCCAGTCGGATTGCCCACAGCAGGCCTGAGACAGTGGACACTCTTCTTGTGCCTTTCCAGATCGTTGACTGTCGCAAAGCCATCTTTTCTGGTGCAGCCGTGTGCCGTACAGTGATGGCGTTTGAGGTGCGTTTCTGCATGCTTTCTGTGACAAAGTCAGTCAGTACCCTCGCTATGTTCTGGTGTAGCGTTGATACTGACCGCGCGTCAGATTGATTCTTGGGCTGGCGACCACATTGTAGGCAGGGGTCCATTGCTGGTTTTCGCGGACCTGTCCCTTCCACGAGCCTACTATTACTTTCCGTAAGGACGGTCTGGAGACCCGATGGCCACAGTCTATCGTTGCCGGCATGTGGCCCGTAAGGGGATGAAGAGTATCCGAACGTATACTCGTTTCCGTTGGCACTACATTCAGTCTTTGAGGCAACTGGTTGTGATACGTAGCCCGAGTCCGCAATGGAAGGGTTATAGGACGAAGTCCGCTCCATCACGGCTCGACTGCCGATTTGCATGCACTCTGCCATGTCATCTGATCTGGTAGACGGGCCAAGCTGCCATCCAGAACCAGGCATCTGGCCATAGAGAACGCCATGCTGTCCCTGTCCATCCCATGGCTGGACTTGTTCGGATTTAGTCAGTTGCTCAAGTGGAATCTGGCCAGCCTCCTGTGCCAGATCGTCGAGACTGGAGAGGTCGAGGTTGTTGGGATCAGACATGTGTCGCTGTCGGAACGGAGATTGACTATACATCGTCTATTGCTTTCCATTCATGTCTCATACCACGAAGTCAACCACAAGCAAGACGTCGAAGGTGTGGATGACTGAACCTAGAGCGTGAGCTTCGGCAACATCACAGCTGAGGTCGTTGCTCGCTCTGAAGCACTTGGAAGCATATAGAATGACCCCTCAGCCGTGTGCAACTCGAACGAAGGCAACCAGTTCGCACGCAGTATGCATGCACGAGGGCGTCGCGGCGGAGCTTTCCTATTGGTCAGTTGGTGCATGATTGAGAGGCCGCACTGAGTGACTGAGCACTTGTCAGTGATCCTTCGCCCTGCGCATGGCGGAATTTGCAGCGTTCGAGACCCACTTTTTCGCATACTACTGCTCTCTGACTGGTATAATCTGGTGTGTGAACAAGGAGCGGCGACCAGGTCAGAGATGTATACGTATTACAGACTGCCGTGTCAGCGCTCAATCCGCGGTCGACGAACCTATCACAACGATGCGGTAGACGTGAAAAGTGTACATGTAGGTATTGTACAGTCTTACAGCTGCATGGGCTCACCGGAATGCTCCCACCGAGACTTGGAACTGTGCTAATGAGCTCAGGGCACTTCGTCAATTCCAGCTATTTTCTTGCTCTGCTCTCATGATCCGGCTACTCACGCCCTGCACTAATTCAGGCCTGTTTCTGACCTTGTGTAGAAAAGTCCCAAGAGTTCAAGTACCCGGCGCCATGGCAGAGGTAATTGGCGAAGCCGAGCCATGCAAGGTATGGAGCCAACAGCCAGCCAGACGTCTCGTCCACTTGGCCCCAGATATAAGCCAAGTAGCCCACTGTGCCTGTCAGAGCAATGATATCGGCGCTGGCAGCTACAGGCTTCTTCAAGCCAAAGAAGAGAGGTGTCCAGACCAAGTTCAACGCCAATTGAATGGTGTACAAGGTTGCGCCATGCTGTGGAATGGATTAGTATAGCACAATCTCGCGTTCAAATCATCGGGTGGAAACCTTTGCGAGCTGCACTGTGCGTGGGTTCACGCTCGTAGTCCCGATCGTCCAGGCACGATAGCTAGCATATCCCATCGCACCATACAACGCCGTCCAGACAGGACCGAAAATCCATCCAGGAGGCTTCAAGGGTGGTTGGCGCAAGGCTGCATGGAACTTCCTCGTCTCTGATGGGGATATGGCGAAGCCTGATGACAGTAATGATCAATGGTCAGGAACGGTATGGTATGCAGACGTTCAAGTTGCGGACGACTGACCAATAGCGGTGCCAGCAGCGATCGGGAGGAGCACGGCGGCGGCAGGCTGTTCGAACAGAAAGGCCGGGAGCGTGATGGAGGGGATGTGGGTGGTCATGGTGGTGGTGTGAGGATTGCGTGTTGATGGTATAGTGGTACCTTATAGTGGTATAGTGGTATAGTGGTAAGGTATAGTGTAAGGTGTACCACGGGACTGCACCCGTAGAACTAGCTAGATGTACGGGTACATGTATTTGGGTTCGGGAGCTTCCTCGCACGGCCACTCGGCTCGGCTCCGCTCCCGCTGGGCGGACCCGTACACTGACAGAGGTACCTACTCTTACAACCATCTTCCGGCCGTCTCCAGCTTCACGACCACTGCACTTCGACAAGCCACCACCAAGTCGTCCTTTCTTGACCGCACTCTTCACGTTCGTACTCTCCCCTCATCAGCACCATCTTCATCTTCATCTTCCTCTTCATCTTCATACTACCATTCCCCTTTCACCTGTTTCTTGCTGGTTGCATCCCCCCTCGTCTCTCTGTCTACTTGCACTCTCGCGGCTTACTTCTAACTCTGCGATCATGCAGTCCTATAACACCACCCCTCTGCGGCACGGAGACCGCACCCTCCTACGATTTCGACTTCGTTAACGTCCTGAACTTCCAGTCTGCCCGCCCCGTGCGTCCAGCGACTCGCAGGCGACTCCGCCGTGCACGCGCCCAACTTGATGGCGGCAGCAGAAACTGCATAGACCTTTCTCTCTCCCACAGCAAGCTCTCCGTGTGGACGTCATGGACGACTACGACTACAGCCATGGTCATGGTCGGACCCCCATGAGAGAGTCACCACCCATGTTGAGAGCTCCAGCCCGTGAACGTGACTCTGACTATCGCTCTGGTCAGGACGCGTATCGCGGCGAGAGGCGCCGCTCGCCGGGTGAGTTCCCTCCCCGGTCTCGCACTGTGTCAATGCTGTGTACTTCCTTGGATATGGACGTGATGAATGCTAACCTGTCGACCACAGACCGCCGACGCGACCGTCGACGTTCGCGCTCTCCAGCACCCATCGATCGTTACCAGCCTGATCGTGTGCGTGATGAGTATGCATACAGCGCCCGTGGCCGTGATGAGCCACATCACCAGCGACGACGCTCATCACCACAGCCAATTGACCGCTATGTGCCAGGCGAACGACCTGAGCACGTACCCATCCTCGTCAACCCAATGCCTGATCCGATGAAGTTGGACATCCAGGTGGGATTCACCTGGTTCGCAGAGTGGTGGCGCACCGAGCAGCGCATCAAGGAAGAGAAAGAGAGAGCGAAGACGGGACGCCCGCCACCGCGTCTCCGAGGGGAGCGGGAGTCCAAAGAGGATCGCGAGACTGAGCGGCCTAAGATACAGGCTGCATACGACCAGTACAAGGAGAACTTGCAGCGTCTACAGGCTCAGACATTTGTGCGTCTGCATAAGAATGAGGATTGGTTCCGAGAGCGCTATGTTCCCGAGTCGCGTGATGCGTTCAGGAAGAAGCTAATGAGCTATCGCAAAGGTCTATTCGCGCAATGGGAGCATGATCTGACCAATGGCGTCTTCGACGATTTCACGTTGGAAGGAATCTACAAGACCGAATCCAATGGGCAAGGTGGTATCGTGGAGCGCGAGGAGGGCGAAACTAATGCTGCGACAGAAGTTTTGGGTGTTGGTGACTTACTCCCCTCCAAAGGTGCCGATCTTCGCGATCCAGCGTCGCTGCAGCCCACCTTGCTCATCAAGACCATCGCTCCGACTGTCACGCGCGAGAAATTCGAGAGTTTTGCGAAAGAGCATCTAGGCGAAGGCGCTTGCGGCTTCAGCCACTTGTCTCTTTCAGACCCCAATCCGCTCAAGAAGTGCCATCGAATGGGATGGATCATCCTGAACTCAACACCCGAGCAAGGCGCTGATGCCTCCGCGGATGACAGCAAGGCTGAACAGAACAGCAATGGCTTGGGCGATGGAAAAGAAGGCACGACAGCAGACGCAGATCCCAAAGCTATCACTCAGAAGCAGAGCTCCAGCGAGAAGGCTCTCGAGAAGATCAACGGCAAAACGATAGAGGATCCAGACCGTGGAAACTTCACGGTCCACTGCGGCGTCCACCGTCCACCAGATGCTCCTCGGAAGAAAGCACTGTGGGACTTGTTTTCAGCGTCCGAACGCATTGCTCGGGATTTGGAGCTGGCCACTCGCCTTGTCCGTAAGCTCGACAATGAACTCGGCGATGAGTATTTTGGCGTGGCGAAGATTGAAGAACGCGTTCACGACCTGTCAGAGCAAGGTTTGCTGAAGCCTGAGCAGCCTGCCAAGCCTGAAAAAGACCCAGATACGATGGAAGCCGAGGTTGAAGATGGGGAAGAAGAAGACGACGAGGGCATGGTCGAGGAAGACGATGCCGACGACGAAGAGCTTCTGATCAAAAAGAAGAAGCTGGACCTCCTGGTGGAGTATCTGCGTCGTGTCTATAACTTCTGCTTCTTCTGCGTTTTTGAGTCCGACTCAGTGCATGAACTGCAGCGCAAGTGTCCTGGTGGACATTTGCGCAGGCCGCGTGCCAGTCTGACCTCAGCTGCCAAGGAGACAGGAAGAGCCAGTGCTTTGTCGGAAGCATTCCCTCTCAGAAAGAGAGCAGGTTACAAGCCGGATGGGGAAGAAGAGCCAGAGATGGACACCAAGGACGAGAGTCCTGTGGAAGAGAAGAAAACGCTTTCCATGAAGCCATCCACCAAAATGGTGCAGCAGCTGCAGCGTGCCTTCAATTGGGTGAAGACGTTCGAGGACAAGATCCTGCAAATTCTGGAGCCAGACAACGTAAACATTCGTAAGCTCGGAGGCACGCCGTTGGAAGAAGGTGTGGAGAAGGAGCTTGCAAAGGTAAGTGCTGCAACATTCATTCATTCATTGCCGCGCGTGTGCTAACATATCGTCATTAGTTCGTGCTACAGGAAGATGTCAATAAGTTCCGCTGCAAAGTCCCAGAGTGCACCAAGCTTTTCAAAGGAACCGAGTTTTGGCGCAAGCACGTTGAGAAACGTCACGCCGATTTCCACGAGCGTATACGCAATGAAGTCGAACTCGTCAACACTTACGTGCTCGATCCGGCGCACATTGCTCCAAGCAGAAGCGATGCCAACTCCAATGGACACTTTCCACCGAGCAACCATGCACCGACTGGCACGCCACGAGGCTTCCAGCTCAACCAGCAGTTCCCAATGGGCTTCCCCATGACCGCTGGGCTGACTCCCGGTGGTACACCTGGCATGCCGCCGATGTTTGCAGGTCAGCCGATGGGCATACCAGGCGTTTGGACACCTGGAATGGCTCTCGGTAGCGGTGGGCCGATGCGCACCAACAACCGCATGCAAGGTGGTGCCTATCGAATGCCTGGTCCTTATGCGCGCAACGGCAGAGGACGAGGCCCTTCGATGAGCAGCGGACGTCCTATGGGTATGATGGAAGGCGGCACCGCAACGATGGGTCCAAACGAGGCCGTGGTAGGTCGCAGCTTGAGAAGCTACGAAGACCTGGATGCGGACAAGGAGCAGAGTACGGGAGAACTAAATTACTGATCTCCTGGAGAACGGAGTGCAGGTGAACGGGGAAGGGCAAAATGAGCGCCACAACAGAAGACATTGTGTGCAGAAAACTGTGAAGCTGTGTAGTGTTTTATGGTAAAGCTCGCACTGTTCGAGAATATCGACGGGTACCTAGACACAGGATTGCTGGCCTCTACTCTCCCTACCTTACCTTCACTTCCCTTTCTCCCTGTCAGGCGCGAGACGCATCGCGACTGTTCAGGAAGATATCTCTGTACAAGCTCTAGAGAAAGTTCAGGTACCTTAGGTATCATACTTAAGTTTACACTCGTTCTTGATGTCTACCTCGTACAACAGCTTCGAATTGCCGTATGGCATCGCAATATCATCGCTCTTTATATTTGCCTCTTATCTACAGTAAATAGGTAACCTGACGGTCCCATCTTACACCAAGGTACATGTACCGTCGTCAGGCACACGTGGGAATCGCATAGGTGGACACCACTGTTCGAGAGAAGTTGAATTATTGTATAATACAATGTCTCGACCTGTTCATGCATGTCTGTTTGCAAGACACACACCACGGGGGGTAATGTATGTACCTTGTGTATCATGTTTTTTTTTTACACAACAACAGACCATGGATGATCTTCCTCGCCGTACTGAATGCCTTCGATCCAGTTCTTCATCTGCTCCACAACAGGACCGAATTCTTTGCCAGCTGGGAGACCACAGTCGACCAGTTCACCCTTGTAGGAGATTGCTCTCACGGGCGACACTGTCGCAGCCGTTCCCGAACCGAAGACTTCCAATAAGCGACCTTCTTTTGCTGCCTCGGCGAGCTCACGCATGTGGAATCTTCTTTCGGAGATTTTCCAGCCTTGCGGGACCATTCTCTCGCGCGCCAGGGCAAGAACGGAATCTCGAACGACGCCGTCGAGAATGGTGCCGTCGAGAGGTGCGGTCATGAGTTCCTTCTCGCCGTTCTTGTGTTGAATGGCGACGAAAAAGTTCATCGTGCCGACTTCCGTCACGAAATCTTCTTCGACTCCTGTTGTGGGATCGGTATCTTTGAACAGCCAGAGATTTTGATGGAAGCCTCGAGTGGCTGCTTGCATTTGAGGTACGATGCAGGGTGCATAGTTGGCGCCCAGTTTGCTGGCTCCTACGCCACCTGGCCAGGCTCGCACGGCGTAATCGGTGGCTTCCAGAGAAATGGCTTTGAAGCCCGTCGGGTAGTACGGTCCGACAGGAGAGGCGATCACGTACAGCATGGCACTACCTGGAGGACCAACGCCGAGTGTTCGCTGTGTGCCTATCATGTTGGGTCGAATGTAGAGGCTGTAACCCTTTTGTCTGCAGTACAACAAAAACATTATCAGCGACACCTCGACTTGAGCCACACATGTGTGGTGTGAGTGCGGCCATTACTCACGATGGGATAAACCTCTCCTCCAGCTTCACAAACTTCTTCAGCAGTTCAATCACCGCCTCCCCATTGAACGTCGGCAGCGCAATTCTCGCAACACTTTTGTTCAATCTTGCCATGTTCTTGTCTGGTCTGAACAACCTCACTCTCCCCTGCGTATCTTTGTAGGCTTTCATGCCCTCGAACGCTTCAAACGCATAGTGTAGGACACATGTCGCCGGGTCCAGTGACAGGTTCTGATATGGCGTGATGCGAGGTGCTAGCCAGCCATCCGAAGCCGTCCATTCGAGGGAGAGCATGTGATCGGTGAAGGCGCGGCCGAAGACGAGGTCTGCATTGGGCGTGATCTCTTTGGGTGTGGTGGTGGTGGTGACGGACAGTTGGCTGGCGTCAATGGTGCTCAAGCGAGGATCGCTGGAATCGGGAGCGCGGAGGCTGTACAGTCTTCTTGCGCTGGTACTCCATGTCGTCGTGGTCGATGTCGCGAAGAATGTCTTCTGAGACGCGCTTCGGCCAAAGAGCGTTCGGAGGGCCATGGCGGTCTGTCTGTTTGTTCGTCTTGGTGTATCTTAGCGTCCCAACCACGCTGCTCAGTCTCTCGAGGGACGTCCACTGTGCCACAGCCTCCAAGCTGCACGCAACACTGTCAATGGCTCCAATTGTTGTGGTGTGACTCGACGTATCGTGCTTTAAAGTTGTGAGCCATATGCCAGAATACCTTACCCAGGGTCTCAACTTCTCAAGTCAAAGCGCCGCCGATGTCGGCTCAAGCGAGATGGTTTTGTGTACGTCTATACGATGACAATGTTCGTGCATTACTATTCACAACTACCTGTATATACGAAAACTTCTGATGAGAGGATCTGGTGCTGATTGACTGCTCTTCTGTGTGCGAGCCGTTTGGGCGTATGGCAGATATTTTCCACACTTGCAGCCTGAGCGCACGGTTGTCCATATACCTGTAGCTAGCTGGCGGCATCTTGCCCGTCGTTGATATCCTTTTTGGTAGAACGTGGTCTGCCCGCTGCTGAGTGCTGCGAAGTGGCATCGTAATGGCAGAACGTCCTCTCAGGTGCCTGATATCCTCCCTCTTGAGAGAGTCCCGTTGAAATTTACCGGATATTAGTTCTTTTCCATTGCTCATGAGTAGAACCCAGTCCATGGCACCGAGCCGCTTGTCCCATACATTGCCGCTTCTGTGGGCATATGTGTGCCACTCACCGACATCTCACTCGGAATCGTGGGTCGTCTTTGCTGGTGAATGACCTGATGTTGTGCATAGCGCAAGTGCTGCGGGTGCGACTGTTGCTGGCGTTGTTGATGTTGCTGCAGGAGATTTCGCTCCACCAGTCCAAAACGAGGTGTAAGCTGCATCAAAGGCATGTAGTTCACAGGGGGCACATCATTCGCCAACCCAGGAAATTCATAAAAGAAGTTAATGTCCATTCGCCAGTTCGCCATATCCATCAGGCCATATTCGAATCTATCCGTGAGTTGGTACATTGAGGATTTTGGAGAGTACGCCACGACTTCGAATGGTTCAAAGTCGCCGACGACGCGCATGTTTCGTGCGAAAAATGCCCAAAACTTGTTAGTTAGCATGTCAGTCTGTGAGGACATTAGACGTTCGCGAAGTTTTGGCCACGTCAAATGATCAATCACAGGCTCGTGGGCTATAAGGCTTTCCGCCATACTGGATGATATTAGTCTCGGAGCGCACGTCCCAACCGCCTGTACTCGATTGCTTACTGGGGCTGAAACCAAGCGGGCAGCGGTCCTTCAACTTGAGTAGCAACAGTCTTGGTTTCGAACATATATCTGAAGCGGTGATATCAGCTGAGAGTGTATGGTATAAAGCATGCATGCTCTTGCAGTTCCTACCTTTTATGGAGCATGCGAAGGCAGCTTATCCGCTCGACCATGTTGCAATCCTTGAACAAACACATGTCGACCATGCGAAGCACCTCCCAGAGTGGACAGACTTGCTCATAGCGCGACAATGCAAACTTCCAGCCTTTCAATACAGCGTTGATGATGACATCTTGATTGTGTTCGTCGTCGTAGCAGATTTGCTCGGGAGGGATATTCCGGATGCGGTCTACCAAATGATTCAGGAACATGGTGAGATCTCGACCGCCTGGGTCACTTCTGCTGCCTGTGACGAGCATAGCAGTGTGTGGCTCAAGGCCAAGCCCATGATCCGAACTGCTTATGCCAACAATGTTTGCCGTGTCGAGGCCGTGACCATCTGTAGCCCCTGCCCGTAGGGTTGAATCCCTCGCCGGATGCTGGTCATAGTCTGGCCGAGATACTTAGCAATTCGCATTTCGCTATGACTGCCCGACCGATGACATACCTACTGCACCGGGCCAGAATTGCGAATCGGGCAAATTACTCAGAGACGAATCGATAGTGCTGTCGATGTCTGTTGATGCCGGACTGGTGCTATTCGCCACGTCGACTCTGTGCGCAATGTCGGGAGCCGATTCTTTCCCATTCCTAGGCTGAGTGTGGGAAGCTTCGAGTTGAAGCACGCGTGCCTCAAGCAGAGCAAGGCGGTCTTGGACTTCCTTCTTCAAGAATCTGTTGGCTTTGCGATCGACCTCTTGTTTTCGTTGTCGTTGCTCTGCCGTGAGCACTCGGCCACTTGCCCAAGGCTTTTTCTCGATTGCTCCTGCATCTGTACGCTTGCCAGGTCCTGTGCGAGCGCTCATATCTGCAATTGGGCACGAGTATGCTGCCGCAGGCTGGAGCTCAGCTGCCTCGTAGCAACCGCATTCCCTTCCCAGAGCATGTGCGCTATATGAGCGGCATGGTTTGCCACTGTGAAAATACTAGTCCGCAGATTGAATTCTGGTCAGAAGCAGCTCAATAGTGAATGATGTTGGTAGGGATTCGTGCGCTCTACTATGACCCCGCAGGAGTGGGAGAGATCGACAGACCAGACCAGACCAGACCTTTTAACCTGCACAGCCTGAATCGGTCTTCAGAGTTGCGTGGTGCGAACCCTATGTCAAGCCAAAAGGTCATGCTTAACAACCCAACTCGAGTGCTTTCTCCTGTGAATCGGCTTCTTAATTATCTTGCGAGACGTGAGCAGGCTTGACGAGCAGCAAGGCTGGTAAGGCTGGACACCCAGAACTCCGTTATGATGGACATTACTCAATGCCTTGTGGTGACTGCTAGTCTCGTGAAGTTAAGGTACCTGATTATACAGGCTTGGGTCTCCAATTGCAGCCAGCCCTCGAGGACCCAAAGTCTGACCCGCCAAGCGGTTTAATCTCTTCGTTCAAAAAGCCAACAAGGAAATGTATGGTATGCTGCCTGTGGCAGTCGTTGGCAGAACACATCTTCGTTTCCATGATTTTGAAAAATTTGGAGAGGACCGCGACAACATTGTCTGTGCAACAATGCGCCTAGATTCGTCGTTCTAGCAGTGTGAATGCACCTGCAAACACATCTTAGGTACAACAGCATCTCCACACCTAGGCGGCCACTGATGGCTGGCTGAGGATACAGCCTCAACTGCCAGTTGTGTAGCTATAGATGATGGAGGATATCGTAAGGAGAAGCCTTAAGAGGTACCGTAAGGTGTAGGTACCCGTAGCCGTAGGTATGTAAGTCTAGCCGGAGTTGCGCCGCGTATACCAGCGCCTCGTCACAGGCCTAAAATGTCTTGGCAATATATCGGGCCTTCGGACCTGGTAAAGAACAACATCATTTTGGGTCTCCTTTTTCACGCCACGACACGGTCATGATGCTCGCACGATGAGAACGATCAGCGTTCCGCAAAGTTCGCCAGTCAATATCTGATATGGGAGTACCGCCTCAGCTGGATCAATCCCAAGAGAGACCACGTCACCATGTTCGCCAATGCGCTCAAGTCGTTCTCGAGTAACATCACCAGCAATTACACCCTTGGCCCTCAGCCTATCTCAATAGCTGGAGCTTGGAAGATCTATGACGCCAAAAGTAAGCGCACAGGCAAGGCAGCTTCGGTCTTTGTGTTCGACAGAAAGAGCTTGGACGGGTCCACTGGCGGTGGTGGCAGCGGCGGTGGGCTCGCTGGACGGGGCGGCGGCGTATCGCTGAAGCGCTCCCAAGATGAGGTCGTGGAGCGATTGAAGAAGGAGGCGAGCAGTTTGGCGCGTCTGCGGCATCCATGCATTCTCGAGCTTGCTGAGCCTGTCGAGGAGACGAGCCGGGGCGGTCTGATGTTCGTATCAGAACCCGTTGTCAGCAGTCTAGCTGGCCTGCTGCAGGATCAGGACGAGCAGGCGCGCTCTGGAGGACGCACTAGCCGCTATGTCGTTGAAGAGTCGGACGGCACGCCAAGACGAAGAGAGCTGGAACTCGACGAGCTGGAAATACAAAAGGGACTTCTGCAGCTTGCTAAAGGCCTCGAGTTTCTCCATGAGAGTGCTGGATTAGTCCATGCAAATCTCACTCCTGCCGCTATACTGATCAATGCCAAAGGCGATTGGAAGATCTCAGGTCTAGCATTTTGTGGTCCTCACGAGAGCAGCACTTCCGCCACGTCCATAACGCCCATAAGCTTGCATGAAGTGCTGAATCACGACCCTCGTCTGCCGAGAAGTGTTCAGCTAAATATCGATTATACATCTCCAGACTTTGTTCTTGATAACACTCTTACTTGCTCTGCAGATATGTTCAGCCTTGGTCTTCTGATCATCGCGCTGTATAACAGTCCGCACACTTCACCACTCAGCACAGGCGGATCCTTATCATCCTTCAAGCGCGTCTTCTCGAGCTCATCGACAATACCGTCGCAGAACAATAATTTCCTCATTCCCGCATCTCATCCCATCCCGCAAACTCTGGCCTCCGAGGTCCTCCCCCGACTGATCACTCGACGACCCGCACAGAGGCTCACCGCCAAAGCCTTCCAGGAAGCTAGGTATTTCGACAATATATTGGTTTCTACTATGCGTTTCCTGGATGCTCTGCCCGCCAAAACGCAAAATGAAAAACAGGCGTTCATGCGCGGTCTCCCAAACATCATGCCGCAATTTCCGAAGAGTGTGCTCCAGAGAAAGGTGCTGCCTGCATTGTTGGAAGAGATGAAGGATAAGGATTTACTTGCCCTGATCCTCTCGAACGTGTTAGCCATCATTCAAGCGATGCCCGCAGGGAAACAGGTATTCACAGAAAGGGTCGTGCCAAAGCTACGAGAAGTGTTCTTGGCGAACAAGACTGCGGAGAAGGACACTTCGAGGGAAGGTGCCTTGATCGTACTGCTCGAGGGAATGAATATAATAGCCGAGAATTGCACAGGGAAAGAATTTCGAGACGACGTGCTACCCATCGTTCTTGTTGCAATGGACTCAACAACGCACGCACTCGTCGATGCCGCGCTTAGCACGCTGCCTTCATTACTCCCAAATCTGGATTTCAGTACCATTAAAAACGAGTTGTTTCCGATGATTGCGCAAGTATTCGCGAAAACCAGCAGTTTGCAGATCAAGATCCGAGGGCTTGAGGCATTCTCTACCTTGTGCGGAGGCGGTCACGACGATGGTGCAAACGATGACCTCAATGGCATCGGCATCACGGGAAAGAAGGCATCAACCAGTAGCATCATACTCGATAAATACACAATTCAAGAAAAGGTGGTCCCTCTTCTCCGCGGCATCAAGACTAAGGAACCCGGGGTCATGATGGCAGCTCTCAATGTCATTCGACAGGTCGGAGAGGTGGCAGACATTGATTTTCTAGCCAAGGCTGTGCTTCCACTACTATGGGAGTGGTCACTTGGCCCGTTGCTGAATCTTGCGCAATTCGAGGCGTTTATGAAACTGATTAAGAGCATGAGCGGCAGAATAGAGGCAGAGCAAACCAAGAAACTCCGAGAGTTGTCGAGCAGTGACAATCGTGGCAGGCGCTCTGCAGCAGCGCACAAAGTCGCCGCTGGCGGCATTGGATCCTCTGGTGAGTTGGGTGACGACGCGCAGGCGAGCTTCGAGCAGGTTGTATCTGGGCGCAAGCAGGAGGAAGCAAATGCAAACCGGGATTTAATGAACGATTGGAACTCATCAGCGCCGCAAGCGCAGACATCCTCTTCCAGTGGAGCACCTGCCTTTTCGTGGCAGGCAACATCTGCTATGCCAAACAGATCGACCACGGCGCTGCGCCAATCCCACGTGCCCACACGTACAGTGACACCGGATCTTGCGACCTTCAGCACACTTGTTCCTTCCAGTCAATATTCTAATCCTCTTCAACTCCAAGCACATGGAGGACTCTCCAATAACGTCGCAACACACTCGACGGGTTCACAGGCTCCAAGAGCGAATGGCACCAACGTCGGCCTCGACTGGTCTGCTGCGGCTACTCGTTCGACAGCAGCAGGGTGGTCTGCACAGACGACGTCGAGCTCTGCTGCTGCTGCTGCTACGGTGTCGCGACCATTTGTCGCAAGCCAAAGCTCGTTTTCTATACCGCCTCCGCCTATCAGCCCACAAGCACTGCACAACGGATACAGTGCACCTCCGGGCAACTCGATGCCGCGACAGGCGCAGCAGCAGGTATCAGCACAACCGCAGCCGTGGCAACAGGCTCAGACTGGCGGAGGTCTGGAAAAGTACGAGAGTTTATTGTGATTAGCGACATGGGGGACTACGAAAGACTAAATCACAACAAATACCAAGTGTGACGTCTGTTGGCGAAGAAAGCTTGGTGCATGACAAGTCGCATGTTTCACGAAATGACAAGTGACAAGTGACAAGGCTGCCCCCGTCGGGCCGCCCATGCACTTGCAGCGATATGTTGCAGATTGTGTGGCTCGTGGTGATACAGAGTTACAGACAGTGCAGTGCTCCACATTTTCAACAGCAAGGACCAGTAATGCAAGCAAGGCCAGGCTCAAGCATTGTTGCATTCCACTGCAGCCCACACGTATGCAACTGACAATGGAGAAGGGGGAAGGGCATGTGGGCACGACGGGCCATAGAATGGATTGAGTCAGGACTGCGGCAGGGCATGCGACGTCTCAGCACCACATTTGACCATTTGATGCGCCACCCCAGAGTCGTGGACGGTGGTGGTCGCGCGCGAGCGAACGAACGTCGAGTCGTTCTCAACGTAGGATGATGATGTGGGTCCCGCGGCGTACATTACCTTTCGTTTAGTTTGCCTGACGAGGGAAGGGGGGATGGGGCCCTCCGTCGCTGCCGCGGGAAGGATGTTTGATTGAGCTCAGAACCGCTTTGTCAGCTCACGTGAGGCGTCGCATCGCGCTCTCAGACTCTCCGCGCACGGGTTCGCGGGTCCCAAAATAGTAACGGCGCGAACTCTCTTCCTCCCCACGACCTCTCTCCCGGAACGGCCAGGAGTTGGGAGGTACTGTACCTCCTAGGACCTCAGGTTCAAGCTCATAATTTAAATGTCAGTTTCATTAGAGCTATGCGCACGGCAACGCTCGGATGGTGATACTGCTGGGGCGCACAGACAGGCGGTACGGCTGCTGCTTCCGGCCTGGACAGGTTTGGTGATGAGAGTGTGAGAGAGCTGTGACTGTGAGAGGGACGGGAGTCCGCTCGCACTCGCACTCGCGCTCCCACATCGCAGCGCTGAGCTTGCTTGCTTGCTTCGAGCTTGATACACGCTCTGACCGTTGACGTGCGGGTGCGCCTGCCTGTCTGCCCACAGTGCCTGCCTGCCTGCCTGCCTGCCTGGCACCTGGCACCTGGCTCCTGCCTACTAGCACCTGCCTGCTTTCCCATCCTGCCTGCTTGCTTTCCCCAACAGCGCCACGTGCCTGCCCTTCTTGTTTGCGCGCTGTTTCAGCCGGCACCGGGTCCTGGCCGTCGCTCAAATGCAGTAGTGGTGATGACTGTATCACAGTCGTACTCGCTGCCAAACTTTCCCTCTCACTTTTTGTGTTCATTCCTCCTCTCTGGACACTCGACCTTCCACCGCCTCAGACACGTCTCTGCGCCATTGTACGACTGCGCGTCGTCTGCAGCCTCGAACAACAACAACAACAACAACAATAATAATAACAACAGGAAGAGGACGAAGCAAGCAAGCATCTGTATCCACCACCTGCGCTTCTCTCACTGCCATCCATCATCGACATGGCCGAGTCCGCCGCCGTCGCGCCCGCGCCCGCGCAACATGAGACGCGTCCTTCCAACGTCAAGAAACCCCGGGCACCCCGCAAGTCGGAACGTATACAAACCGCCCTGCGATCCTATAAGGTCTTGAAGGACTTGACTCCCGAGCAAATGCAAAACTTCATGGATTCCTATCAGATCTATTCGCTGGATTGGGCGGATGAAAAAACAATGATTGCAACGCTGGGGTTCGACTACAAGCAGAAGGTCGGACAGAAGCTGGCAGACTACTACTGCGTTCTCAACCACCTCTGCGCGTTGGGAGAACTGTGGGTATACAAGCTCGCGATCATGGTGGCGGTGCTGACGATTGCATAGCGAGAAGATGTACATCCCGCCATACCTGTGCGACAAGAACATCATCACAAACCAATGGATGTATGAGGAATCCGTTTGCAAGGAACTGACACTACCACCCAAAGCACGTGTCCTCGAGCTAGGCTGTGGCCGAGGACGAGTCGCCGCGCACGTCTCCCAGACGACTTCTGCTCAAATCACAGGCTTGAACATTGATCAAGATCAGCTCGCTAGCGCTCGTGAATGGAACAAGCGCCAAGGCCTCAACAACGAGTTCATTCACGCCGATTTCAACGAACTGCCGCTGCCTCTGGAGTCGGAATCCTATGATGCCTTTTATCAAATACAAGCCTTTAGTCTCGCCAAGGACCACGAGGCACTCTGCAAGGAGTTATACCGACTGTTGAAACCTGGCGCCCGGCTGTCTCTTCTCGACTGGGTGAGTCTCGAGGCCTATGATCCTAAGAACGAGCACCACCAAGAGCTATTCCGCAAGATCAAACCTCTGATCGGCGCCGTGGGTACACCCACTCCTGCAAGTCTTGAGAGTGCACTATCCAAAGCCGGCTTCCGAGTTTTGCAATCCAACAATGCCAATGTCGGGGGGATTCAGGCGCCGCTGATTGAGCAAGCTGACGGCTACTTCCGTATGGCCCGCAAGGCTATCCTGGGTGGTGTTCGAGTGGGGGTATTTCCCCCTCATTTCAAGACGCTGTTCAACCGCCTCACACAAGATTGCGATGCCTTTATCGAGGCGGATCGCGCAGGACTCTGCACCACGACGTGGCACTGGTTGGCTGAGAAGCCTCTGACCACGTCTTCGCCACCTAACGATGACTCGGCATATGGATCTTTGTCTGGGTCGCAAGAGGCTGTCAACTCGTCCACGCCGGCCGCGCCCGCCACGACCGCCACGCCTGCCACAGATGCAGCTCCGCAGAAGGAGGTGCAAAAGGAGGTGCAAAAGGAGGCTGTCGGCAGCTCTCCGTTGGCTCAGTCCGCGTAACCCAAACCACATTGCGATGTGCAGATGTCTCTTTTGGTCGTTTCATGCGGTATGAGATGTGTGTGTGTCTCTCTCTCTCTCTATCTGCGTGTGTCTGTGTGTGAGAGTGAGTGTGTCTGTTATCACGGCGTGGGAGGTCCCGGCTACGTCGTATACTCGTCATCACAGCCGCGCTTGGAGGGAGGTGGGCATATTGGACTCTCGAGACTTGTATTGACATGGCGGGTACCCTTCTCTCTCTCTCTCTCTCTCAATCCTAGCAATACATCTGTACGATAACCTACCTGGTGATTCCAGCTCACTCCAGCTCTACCTGCCAATTACATCGTACAAACTCACCTATCGAACCTCGCTACTCTCAGGTCAGCAACAGTGGATCGCACGCTTTTCGGACCTGGATCGTTGCCACTCAAGCATTTCCTACTTTCGATATCTACTTGGTGTATATGGACACGCCCAATTTCTTCCATCGTGTTCACACCTCTCGGCTTAACCGTTCGCGTTGAACTTGCCATTGCCTCTCCGGTTTGCGAGTGTGTATCGCAGCAGTGCCAAAGGGTGTGTGCATGCCCTTGTGGCGATGCTGAAAGTTGCCTTTCAGTCTACTAGGCCTCCTCATTGTCCTTCTTGCCTTTCTTTCCCTTCTTTCCGCTGCCAGAAGGTGCCACTTCAGCATTCCTCTTCTGGTGTACGATGAACTTGGTATAGCATTCTTCTCTGTCCCACTCGAAGCCTGCGAGGTAGGGTGCTTCCAGCTCATCGTCGGCCTGTACAGTACCGCAATCCGTCAGCGAGGAATATCAAAAGGAGTACAAGTCTGTGTATTCTGAGGTTCCGACGTTACCTTCTTCTTGAACTGCTTGTGAATTGCATCTAGTGCATCTTTGATTGTGACGCCTTTGGAGTTACGGGCTGTGACTTCGAGACCCAGCGGGAAATGGAGATCGATCTTCTTGATGGGTGGGTTGCAGAGCAGCTTTTTGAGGACTTCTTGGTCCTCGACTTTGGATGGAGATGTGTTTAACTTCCTGTGGAGGAGGAGGAGGAGGAGGAAGGTTAGCTTGGCTGGTGGGTCGAGGATTGATGTTTGGACCTCCGGTATGTCCACTACAACGACACAACGTGGAAGAATCACGACAGGACGGACTAAGAGCTTACCATCCAAGCTTTTGGGTCTCTGGTGCAATCTTGAGCTCCACGCCTTCCTTCTCTGTTATTGGGCACAATTCAGTCAGTTAGGCGGCTCATACTTTGGTCAAGGGAGCTGTCTGTCGTTGGTGTATGGATAGAGAGAGAGAGAGAGAGGAAGGAAGAGCCATCCATACCAAGATCATTGATGTTGAACACGCCGCTCACAGTGCTACTTGTCCTGCGGTGCCGGATCTTGGACTCGGTAGGCGAGGCAGGTGCATCATCAATGGCAGAGTCAACCTTGGACAAGGTGGACAAAGGTTCTTGCACTTCAGCGGACATGATGGATGATGATGATGGTGGTGATGGTGAGGGTATCGTTTGAAAGAGTGATTGTGTGTGTAGGTGATGGAATGATTCAGTAGTCGGTGATTTCAGCAATGGTGGTGATGATGATCATACAGCAGAGGAAGGGAGAGAGAGGGAGAGGGAGGGAGAGAGGAGAGAGAGAGAGCTCTTCAGTCACAAGGTAAATAACGAGCTGTCGAGCGGGGTCTTGCAAAGAACATGTGACATTGGAGGAAGTTCCCAGGAATTGGGGGAAGGTGATGCCATACCAGGAGGCTCAGGATCGGAAGTCTCAGTCTCTCCATCATCAGCAGCAGCAGCATCATCAGCAGGAGCAGCAGGAGCAATCAGCCCATCGCTCTTGCCTTGCCTACCTAAGCTCTCGTCAGCTACTAGCTACCTATTCGGTCTCGTGACCACCTTCTGCACCCCGCAAACTTATCAGTGACCCTGCTTTGACGGCTTCCTTCCCGCGCTGCTTGCCTTCAAGGTTGCCTCTCTCAGGCCCTCTCTGAACTTGGTTCTGTGACATTATCCCATGTCCGTTCCATGCTGGTCACTGGTCGGATCATTGCTCCGATCGGCGGACTTACCCCTCAGTACACAAGTCTCCAAGATGCAGAGTGAGAGTGTTGTTTGATATTACCGTTAGGTCTCTTTTGATGATACATTGTACGAGTAGTCTGTAACACCCTCCCTCCTCCTCCTCCTCTTCTGTGACGACCAATGCCTGGCCAGCGATGATCACAGTCACATGCCGTTGGGGGTGATGTCTGGGGAGCGGACGCATGGGGGCCTTACCCGCCTGTAGCCGAGACTAGCGCGGCGATCTACCGGTGGTATACAGGTACCTGTAGTCGTGGGTGAAGTTGTGCAGGAGAGAGAGAGAGAGAGAGAGAGAGAGAGAGAGAGAGAGATCAGGTGATTTGTGGTTATGCAGGTGTACCTGTGTATGTATACGCTAGGAGCCACGCTTGCATAGATAGTAGCATTATTATAGATTAATCCGCGCCCTTTTGTGCACCAGATTCATCATCGAGCAGCCGATATAAATGGCTTTATTACTCATCTCGCAATTGATTGAATACCCTCTCGGACGGTGGACCGATCGAATACGACTTCATCACCAGACTTCTATTGCCACTCACTACCTTGTTCACTTGATGAATTCCCCACGTCGACGCTCCCTCTCTCGTTCTTGAAGTACCCCTTGAGCTTATTCTCTACTCGGCCGTCTATTTATTGACCCTGCTTTTCAGCCTATACACTGTCACACCAAGGTTGCTCTTTGGGTATTCCTCGGCCGAGACAGTTGCATGTGGTAATCCATGTAGATTCCAACAGAGTCACCACTCCAGTTGAAGTCTGCCCTGTGGAGGTCGGCACAGATATGGCATGATGGTGCTGGTGGTGCTCCGCTGCGTTGGCATATGTATCTACGCCAATGAGTTCATACCTCTGAATAGCCATCTGCCGGCTTCCAGCAGGTACAGGTACGCTTGAAGTCTCAAGCAAAAAGTAAAACTCCTGCTGCACCTCAATTCCACCATGCGTGAGCAGTGTCAAAATAGTTACTCCATCCACTGCACACAAATCGCGTCGTTTCTCAAAAACTCGACGGGCCAGGTAATTTCGCTTTCGGTGGTTCTGCAAGCGTAGCATTGACGGTAGCTTCAACGTGCGAAGAAATCTCTTTCCCCTTCTGCTGCTCCTCTTGAGACCTCCTCAACGCACGCTCCTCATCCTCTGTCACTCCAAATGTCATATTCCCGGCTCCGCCCCGCCCGACTTTCCGCGTGACACTACTACTGTTGTTGGTGGTGGTGGTGATGTTGGTGATGTTATTGTCTTTGGGCGCTGGACTGCCTCCCAGTACCAAGTCTTTAAAAGTACCGTTTTGATGAAGCTCCTTGGGACTGTACCAGTTGCCACTGCCTCCACGTCCACTGTACGCGTGCTCCCGCTGTTCTCGGGGGACTGTTGAGCCGGCTGCGGAAGAGGACAAGGACCGGTCGGCCTCGACATCTGCCTGGATTTTCTCGCTTTCCTGCTGCGCCGCTTGCCAGTTACCTGCGCCTCCGCGTCCGGGCATGTTGAAGGCAGTGTGGTCAATGTAGAAAGCTTCTTGCTACTACGATGGAAAGAAGAGATGGAAGAAAAGGAAGAAAAAGTAAAGCGAGCGCGTGGAACAAGAGGCGCCAATCCTTCACTTGGCAAAAAAGTGGAGCCATGTCACGTAACCGCGGAGATACCATATCATTGCCTACACATAGAAGTTCTACATGATTGCATATCGTGCTGCAAATGGGAATTCTCTTCATGTTCGTGCTAACAGTGCCTCGTGAAATAGGCTAGATTGATCATGATTCATCTTCATCAGAACGATATTGCAACCTACCTTACATTCCATTACTGTGGATGACATGACAAATCAGCTTGGAATGTTGAGATCATAAATGCTACATGTACAGACTCTAGCGGTCACACACAACAGCGACATTGAAGTGAATTTGACTACATTCTAAGTCCCTAGGGCTCGAGGCACCCTACGTTCATTCAAGAATATGCAGCAAATCCAGTAAGAGACTGACGTAGCAGGAAATGTCGGTCACGCTGTCTGTGTTGAGAGCTACTCGTGGGAAACAACTGAAAAGGGTTGCTCAACAGGGACACTGGGTTCTGTGCAGCCTATGCAATGAGCCGGTATCATTGAGACGCGAAAAAAGATATTCTTCATGTGGTGCGACACGATCGCTCTTACTCTGCGTTATCATCGTTGTTCTCGGGCATAAATCATGTCAACACAAAAGCTCCCCGCTCACTGAACCTTCTCGCTCCCATGTGGCTCTTCAGCCTCTTCGGTGGTCTCCATCATACCCTTCCTCTCATCTTCGACAGTACTCATTGTCATGCTACGAGAAAGGCTACCAGTGCTTCGCTCTAGCCCGCCATCGCCCGAATCATCCACGACACCCGCTGGGGGGACAGAACTCTTCCTATGTCTGCTCATGACTCCCGGGAACATTTTGGGTTCATGGCCAGCCAGAGTACCACTCCCAAGCAGAGTCGAAGCGGAAGCTGAGGACACTTCTGTCTGCAGTTGAGGCGGGCCCTGGTGTGGGGACTCGGACATGTGATTCATCGAACGTCGAGCGCGCGGTCCAGACGTGCCATCGACCAGCTGTGCTTGACCGAGGTCAATTTGCGAAAGGCGGGCTGCCTGAGCATTGGGCTGGTATGAGCGTGGAGCACCGATTGCATTGGAAGTAGCATAGGCTCCGCTTCTATAGGTCGAAGCATCATTACTGTGGATTGGGTTCGTCGCCGAGGGGTGGGTCATCATGCTGGGAGTGGGACTAGGCGGAATGGTTTGCTGCCCTGGAGCTAGTGCTTTGGCGCTCAGACTGTCACCCGCAAGAGCATTGGTATAGCGATCGATCATGGCCAGCTCTTGGAGCCAGGTTTCGTGACGAAACGCTTCTCGAATGTTTGGCACGTTGACCTTGGCCATGTCGTTGCCAGCTACGCCCGGCAAATGATAGTTATTGCCGAGCCACCTCTGTTTCATCACATGCTCAAAGCCAGACTGGATTACGGAGTGCTTCGCTAGCTCAGACATGTCGACAGCAGATAGCTTGTAGATCTGTGCTGCAACAGCGTACTCCTCGATCAGTGGCTCCTTGGTGAAGGCGAACTGGAGTGGATCGTCTGTCGATAAGCTGACGTTGAGACCTCGGCGGAAGTATTGGAGAAATGGATTTCGTTCATAAGCCAGGAACAGGGCGTTGTTGCTCAGCGGACTCATCGCAACACCAATTTGTTCGAGGTAGAAGATGTATTGCAGCAGTGGCACTTTGCGGAGCAGCAAGCCGTGGCTGATGCTGTGGCAGCATAAGACAGCGGCTGCCAAATGGTCGGTGTCTCCCGCCTCGCCACAGTGCGGCCGTAGTACAAACGTGTTAAAACCGCGCTGTTTTCGCCAGACATTGAGTGAAGCAATGTTCGCAAACAGATAGTAAATCCAATACGTGTACGGGGGGTTCTGCTTGGTGTTCCAGTCCTTTGGCAATGGGAACTTGCGGTAGATACGGCGCTCTGTTTTGCTCTCATCATCGACAGAGTCAAAGCCAATCACTCGTTGCAGGAAAACATGAAGCTTGGGATGCTTGCTCGGATCTTGCGTGACTTCGAAGAGTGGCTCAAACACATTCTTGAGGACCTGCTCAAAACTCTCCATCGTCTTAGCCGCCTTGTACACGTCGTACAGACGAGGCACCTGGATCAACCACCTGACGTTCGGAGAATACAGCTTGTTGTCGACGACCCACGCTGCAAGCTTCTCCCACTCATCGGGGCTGCGACCGTAGATGCTGATTCGCCATTCGACCATTTGATATTTGCTGCTTTCGAGGTCTGCGATGACCTCCTTGGTAAGCTCAGCGAGGTACCTGCCTTGTATATGGTTATCTGTTTTCAAGAAAATGGTGCGCAGTCTGCTCTCTCCCACAGGATTGTACTTGAGATTGAACTTGTCAAAGCGATGGAATGAATCTGTGTGGGCGTGCATATCCAGGGTATCAATACTTAGGTCGTAAGCGGTCAAGTTGATACTTTCAAACACTTGCTTGAGTGTCAAGTACTCGCCGTCTCGAAAGAGCACTACCTCATCAGGCGACTTCTTCATCTTGCTTTTGATGAAGCGGAGCAGGTGCTTCTGATTCATGCATGCAGAGTGGTGTACGTGAGTGTCCACCTTTCGTACGTTGTAAAAGTCACGATGCGGCACAGCTTTGGTGTCTGCCACTTCCTGGTACTCATTCAGAAGTACGTACAGGTTGAACTTGCCTTCCAAGTACTGCAAGCGACGATATGCAAAGGACTTGCTAGGTCCATCGGAGCTGATGGCAAGAATGCTGTCAAGGTCCATGTAGTACTCCCTAATGTCGGGAATATGCAAAATAGGCTCACCAAGCTCAGCAGACGTGCGTGTTTCGTACACCTGGTAGACACCGTTCTGGTCAAGTTTGTATGTCATCTCCGAGGCCTCAGGCACAGGCAGGCAATCCTCGAGATCAAAGTCCTCGCCAATATCCTGACCCATCTTGCGCTGTGGCTTTTTAGGCTTACTGCTCGAGGTAGCGGGACTTTTTCCATCTTTCTCACTGCTAGCATTCCTCTCTTTGTTCTCGTACCATACAGGTTCCGGTGGCGGTGGGTAGAGCTCCCAGCCGGGCTCATCGCGCGGATTATCCGTCGGACCTTGCAAAGATAGTCTAATGTACTTGTGCCTCAGATCAAGGATCTTCTGTAGGTTTGAATAGATGGCACTAAGCTCGGATGTCACGTTTGCATCGTTCACAGCGTCCTGGCCAATGCCGGCTCCAGCACCATGGATACCCACCTGCTCTAACAATGGTTTCGTTTCGTGAGGCAAGCCAGGGTGGAGCGAGTGCGCTTGTGCGGCACGATCTGCCTCCAACAGACTCTCATCTTCGGCAGCGTGCGTAGAGCGGATGCCATTGAGGCCCTCGAATCTGCCAATGCTGGGAGACTGTATTGTGGAGCTATCGGGATGCTTACGCGGATCGCTGAGGCCGACGGGGAGTGCGGATCTGTAAGCTGATTGAGCTGGTTCTCTCAAGGTGGAAGTGCTTTGCTTGCTCTTCACACTGCCTGATCTCCTCAAAGAGCTAGCGTCTCCACCAAAGTGTCCAGAGTATGTCCTTGCGCGAAGGATGGGGCTACTGCCCATTACCGGACTGGCAGACAGAGCGTGCTCATCCAGTGTGTTCTGACGCTGTTGCTGGTAAAACTGTTTCGCCTCGACATGAGACATTTGCTTTTCGAGCTGGTAGTTGTAGTGGGCGGTTCGGCGCTGTTTGTCTCGCAACAGCGTTCCCTCGGGCTCGGAAGCCTCCTCGTCTGCGGCAGCGGCGGCGGCGGTCGTAGGCTCAGCAGAGGCATGCGAGTCTCTGTCGGCTGAGGTGTTCGATGGCAGTCCTTTGGAAGAGTTCTCCGGATGCTGAGAGGGTTCAGAGGGCTCGCCAGCTTCACTGTTGACGCCTTCGGAAGAAGCAACTTCGTCGTCGTCGAGATCGCTATCGTCCGAGTGCTGGCCGTGGAAGGACATTGTGTTTCGCTGCATTTTATGGGCCTACCGATGGTGGTACAGCAACAGTGACAGCAGGCTTGTCAGGTAGGTGTATAGTGCCGCTGCGCTGGCGGGATGGAAGTGGATGATGGGTGGAGCGTGAAGCGGTGTGTCCCGATGAACAGCGCGTCCGTTTCACAATGTTTATATTAACAAGGCAGTACATGCACACAGGCACACATCGCACCGCAGTTGGACAAAGTTGCTGTGCGTGGGATCTCCGAAGCTTTTATTAAGGTGTGACGATGGTCGGTCCCTGCAGCTGTCTGGTGTCATTCAGTACCTCTTTACATAAGGTACTGTCGGAGTTCGCCGATGGTCTACCTAGGTAGTCTACTAGGAGGTAGTTGTATCACCTGATCTCAGGTATTTAACTGCCTCTCCTCTCTAGGAGGTACCATCTACACACACTTGCCAATACCTTCATCATACAGCACCGCAGTCGTCCCGCCACAGTGAAGTCGTAGGAGGTATCCTTAATTGCGAGAAGGAGTAGTTCAATGCTTCGGGAGATGATCGCTACAAGTATGGCGTCTTGGACACTTCCATGCCAGAATGGGCGTGATATGCTTCTCCAGCACGAGTGGTATAGTACCAGGTAAGGTAGTAGGGCCAGGGAATCCAATGGTTGTGTGTAGTAGCAGAAAATTGCAGCACAACAGTGGATGGGAACAGCTCCTTCTGAACGTTTCTTGCATTTCCATCTCGTAGCTGCTTGTTGCGCAGCAACATTGAACATGACGACTGACAAACATCTCTGGCACAACAACAAACAACAGCAACAACAACAACGAGACATGAAATTGAGCTCAAATACAGACTCCCTGCGTACAAGACACCACGTCAGGACACCAGCCGAAGATGCCTACCTTGAAGCAGATCAGCTGCTCACTGGAGCTCGGCAGCAACACACGACTGAAAGAGTACGGCCACCGCTACACTGACGGCGGCGTCGAAGCCTTCGTGGCCGTCCCGGATACGCAAATCCCCTTCCATATCCGAGTCACCTCGAGCGGATACATCGCGCCGGGTCTGGCGGCATTCGTGTTCATGGACGGCGCGTATCAGTGCAATCGTAATCGGCAGCGGTTGGCAATACCTGCTCCCGGCTTGGATCCTAGCAAGTACGAGGTCGACTTCCAGCTGCGTCAGAAGGAGGAGAAGACTTCAGAAGGCCTCTTTGTGGCTCGAGAGTGGTCATTTGCCCAGTTGAAGACCGGTATGTGTCCTGATTGTGCCTGACCGCGTTCTGACTGACATGGACAAGGAAATGCCGACCGAGCGCCCGACGTCAACCCCAGCTTTGCATCCAATGTAGGTACCATTGAGGTTGTCATTCTGAGGTGCAAAGAAGGTGGTTTCAGAGAAGATGCAGTGGATCCAGCACACGCAGTAGTCAACGGCGGCCCTGCTACGACAACGCCGTCTCGGGCCGCATCTGTTGTCAGTAATGTCGTCTCTGTCACGAAACCAGCTTCCGTTGCGAAAACAGCATCAGCTAAAGCTTCGAGCAAGGCTCCGTCGAAGGCGGTCTCTGAATTGGGCGGCCTAATGGGGCTCTTTGACGGAGCCGCTGATGATGACTTCGGCGCAAGCTATGACGGCCCGGATGATTACGACCCACACGGCTTCCCTCGCCGCTCTCCCAGTTATGTCGAGAGACGGCCGCCGCCACCAGATTATCGCTGGGACACCTTTCGTGGCGGATATCGACACTTGCCTCCACTCCACCGATCCCCAGACCAATTCAGAAGAGTCTACGAGGATGAATTCCACAGTCTCGATGTGCATCCGCCAGAGGACAGTCCTCCCGGCAACAACAACGAGAGAGGCGACATGGTCTTTATCGAAGAATCAGCTGGTCAGATTGGGCAACTCGTCATGCAAGGAACCGAATGTGCCAAGCGGTACACAATTATGGAACGAGAAGCCAATATGCATCGCTATGAGCCTGACGTCTTTTCCACCATGGCTAGAGCTCTTCAGCGCAAAGCACAAGATATTACATCCATAAACCAGGAGATTAACAGTTTGTACAGATCCATTGATGCCTGCATGCGCCGAATGGACAAGAACGATTTCCAGCAAATGAGAAGCTTCCTACATCAGCAACACGTCTATCCAGAGATACAGATCGAGCTGGCCACACCGCTGCCGACGCCGACGCCCCGTCGGGTCAGTCCACAATCTCCTCAAACACCTGCTATATCCAGACTTCGAGGTTCGGTTGCCAAAGCTGGTTGGCAGGATGGAGGAAGTGGCAAAACGAGGAAGAGTTTGGCGGAAAGAAAACAGCAGGGGCTGAACCATCGCGACGAGAGCGATGCGGGACGCCGGTCCCCCCCTCGAAGCCAAAAGAGTAACGAGGATATGGACGGCGTTGCTAAGTGGACTGGTAATGTGCAAGAAGATGATATCTGGGAGACGGCCTCGGCGAAGAAAATCTCGCGCAATGGGCGGTGGCATAGCTCGCCCGCACAGGACAGCTCGCGCAGAAACATAGGCTGGAATGATACACCAGCCAACTGGAACGATACACCAGGAAAGAGCAGCTCGCGCCACGACAAGAACGCTTGGGGCAACTCGTCAGGCTCGGTACATTCCGCCAAAAAGTCGCAGAAACCGCAAAAGGGTGGCGGTTGGTCTCCCGACAGATCGTCTGTAAGTAAGCCACCAGGTGCATGGCCCGCGACTCCCAACAAGAGTGGCAAGAGCTGGTCACAACAAGGCGAAGGTCAGGACACCGGCAGCTGGGGCGGCGGTGGCGCCTGTGACAATATTGAATCTAAGTCAAACAATAATGGCGCGGGTTGGAGTGGTGATGGCAACGATGATGGCGGAAGCACCGCTTGGGTAGATCAGGCTGACGCACACTCTGAAAAGCAGGATGATTCCAACCATGGCTGGGGAGCGACGGGTGATGATAATGCGAAGGCCAATTCCTGGGGCGGTGGCAATGATCCATCCCAGAACAACCAATCCCAGGCTTCTCAGAAGTCCACAAGCCAATGGGGCCATGGAAATCAATCAAAGAACAACGATGAAACCGGAGCGGGTGACAAGCCAGCAAATGACGACCATGGAGGAGGAGATTGGGGCAATGTTCAGAAAACCAGGAGTCGGACCAAGTCAACGCAGCAGAAAGTCAAGTCAAAAGCAGCCGACAATAGCTGGGGCAGCGATGGCGCACTGTCAAAATTGAGAGACGATGCTGTGGCAACCACGGTTTCAGCGATTCGTCCAGTCATCAAGCCCTATTGGCAAGTCTGGGACAAGCCAGCAGAAGAGGAGAAGAAACCTCGAACGCAACCTCGCGATGCATATGTTTACCCAGCACCGCCATCGATTGCAGCACCTCCAGGCAAACCTCCCAGCGTAAGCCACGGCGTCCAAGCAGGTCGAGGAGCGAATTACACGCACAAACTCCATCAACCCGAATATCTCGACACCATGCAACAACCCTACGCCATTTTCACATTCAAGTATCGGAGCAAAGCCGCAGTAGAGAAGATTCTAAAGAAGAAAATCGATACGAGTAATGTGCAACAAGCAGTCAAAGAAGTTGAAGCAGAGAGATTGAGGAGACTACCCAAGGACGAACTAGTCGCAGAACTGATGCGAAGACAAACGATGATGAGCAGCAGCCGCAATAGCAGCAACAACAGCAGCAACGGCAACAGCAGCGCTTCATCATCTCACCTGCCTTCCCACACAAGTAAGCTCCGTGAAGACAATAATGATGGAGAGAAGGAGAAGAAAGCCAGTAGCAGAACAAAGTCACCCTCGAACAAAAGCGGCTGGGGTGTCGAAGTCAAACCCTCTGACTCTGTGAGTAATGTTGCCGCATCGCGAGCATCGCGAGCATCGAAGAAGGTGGAGAAGGAGAAGGTGGATGATTGGCAGCAAGTGGGACAGGGTGAAGTCGCCACTAGTTGGCATCAGAAAGGAGGAAGCAGAGCAAGCAAGGCGAAGACGGAAGAGCATTGGAATTCCGGGGATGCGGATATGAAGCAGGCTGGTGGTGGCATTTGGTGAAGAGAGAGAGAGAGAGAGAGAGAGAGAGAGAGAAGATCACTCCGGCTACTACCCAGTAACCATCGAATACGGAGAGATTGTTACATGTTGTACCTTACATGTACCTTACTCGATACAGTGAGGTAGTTATGCGCTCGCACCTTGAGGAGTCTCATAGATGTCTTTGTCAGGCAAAGATGTTCCTCAAAGTTCAGATGTAAGACATAAAAAAAACAACCCCGGTATAATAATGTCTACACGTTCCAAGCTCCAGCCGAGATTCCTACACGCTGACGTCTTTTTTTTTTCTTTCTCTTTCTTCTCTTTGGTGCTTGTGATGAGACCAATCTACTACGTGTTCAAACCCGCAGGCCCAGGCAAGGTGGGTTGAGCGTATTGCCATACGAAGGAATCAAGGCTGTGCCAATGATCGGAGTTCGCAAAGCTGCAAGAAAGAGAAGCGTCGTCAGTGGAAGAAGACCTAATAATGTAAATGAAGCTTCGCAACGTGTACGGAGTGATGAGAGGATATTCAGGCTGCGAGAAAAAGCAACAATATGTATGGATGGTAACCATGCAGGCTCGTGCTGGGAACCGCTGCATCTGTACAACAAGAAGGGGCTGCCGATTATCATCATCATCATCTTCGTCGTGGTCATCATCATCATCCTTTGCAAAAGAGAATCATTTGTTGTGCCATGCAAAGTTCCGTAATGAGTCCCATTTTTCTGCGTTGCCGTATCTACAGTGGGGAAAAAGAGTGAGTCAGCCCTGTGTCAGTAGTTCCAGAAGTGTAAGGTAGAGCTGTAAACGCAGCAGTAGCAGCAAAGAAGAAAGGCATGATCAAACGTAAAAAGAAAAGTCGTCCAACGTACATATAGGTCATGCTGCTCCTCAGACTGGGTTGCAAAGTTTCCGGGTATCCCTCAAACAGCCACATCACACTCGCCCAACTCATACTTGCGAATACAGGCCAGCTGTATCGCCTGATGAAAGCTCTCTGTTCCTCGCTCAGCGTTAGTAGTCCCTTCCCTCCATGTCCTCCGTACGAACTGCCCACTAGAGCATTATCTCCAGGAGGCTGCACAGCCAATTTTGCCAGAGCCAGAACCACGCGGGCAAAGACATATATCACGATTTGCTGGTTCACCGAGCTCTTTGCTCCCTTCCCATGTCCGAACACCCAGTAGCCTCCGTGAAGACCTGACAAGAAACTGTGGAACGGCGCTTCTTTCCCCGAGTTAGCCTTTCGGAGCAGGAGCATGCCGGATTTGTAGAGGAGAGCGAATCGTGCGAGATTGCTGGCGTGTTGGCGTGTGGCTTTGTAGACGAGGTAGATCTTTTCGCGCAGGGTGCCGGAGCGGAAGAGGAAGATCATGACCAAGGCGTGGGGAAAGCGCACTTTGGTGCCGTAGACTGCGCCATTACGGATGGCTTTGACGAGGGTGAGAGGTGCTTTGTATTGGGGGTCGAGGATGATGGATTCAAGGGAGGACTGGGTGAGGTTAGTCTAGTATAGTAATTGCAGTAGAGGTTATGTGTGTAAGTGAGTGACTGCATACCTGTAGAGCCTGGAGAGACGACATAATGGCGGCTGAACAAAGTGTTGTAGTGAGGTGTAGGTTGGAAACAGCAAGCGAAGCTCTTCAACCTGTAGAGCCCGGCTGTGGAAGATGATTTACCGAGGTCGGCATGTGAATGTGAGCATGCGAATGCCAAGTGGGTCTTCCGCGGTCTCGTCCCGTAACGTCCCGGTCCGCTCTCCACCAACCATGCCTCAGGTTGTGTCAACTGGTCTTACGGCAACCGCTCTGAAAATACCTAGCTCAAGAATCCTCGCTGAACTCCCCCTTCTCTCTGTAGGACCTCGATGTCAGAGAACGCTCACCAGTGACGAACTTGTCTTTTGGAGCCGCGGACTGCAGCGACATGCTCTCCCGGCACACGACGACTCTGTATCAATTCCTTGGCATACTGGTTCAACAGCACTGCGAGTGTATTATATTTTTCATGGTCTTTTGAACACCATTTTTTAGTCTGCTCGCATGGCAGCGTGCCCGGAACGGGGCTTACAGTGGGCTCTACCTCATATTAAGGACGGGATCAACGGCGAGAGCGGAGTAGTAGAGAGGCTTGAAGCGGCTTTACCAAGTTGAGCAGTGCCATCCATATTTCTGTCATAACCAGACATATGCTTATGATGTCTCGTATACTTCATACATCGTGTTCCATGCTGCTGCCAAAACTCGTCCATGTCTGCAGCGCTTTGCACTTCCAAGGCCTGTCCTGTTGTTTCCGGAGCCCAATCATGCATTCGGTCACTGTCTTTTCCACTCGCTCAAAGGTGTCTCACACTCGTCTTTACAACTTGGCTCCATCAGAACCCTTTTCCCCAATAACATTGAGGAAAGCTTGATGAACATGCTCAGTCAAATCGGCAGCTTGCAGGCTTCTTCCCTTTTCCTTGAAAGCCAATCTCGAACATTCTCTCGTAATGGCACTTCCTCCGTACGCCGCATACGCCAATAGTTCATCGGCCTTCATGTCCCCTTCATGATCCCAGATCTTATCCAGGTATGCTTTCCTGTACGCGAGCAGTGTTGCCAATGAACCTGTCAATGTGTCGCCTTGTCCGCCACTGCGTTTCAATCCACCTTCGCCGTCGGATACGAGGGTTTGTGTCCCATTGGAAATGTAATCGACGGGTCCCTTTTGGATAATGGTGACACCTCCAAACGCAGTGGCGAGTTTCGAACATAATGTCTTGGGATCCTCTTTGGTTGTATCGATTTTCTTCGCTTTGGCCAGTCTTCCAAACTCGACTACATTGGGTGTCAGGATACATTCTTTGTAACCTTCAACCAATTCTGGACGAGTCTGGGCGAGATACAATCCGTCTGCGTCTAGTACGAAGGATACATTTCGTTTCTTGGCTTCGGTGATGACCCGCGCGCAGGTTTCTTGCATGGCTTCGTCACGGCCGAGACCAGGGCCGATGACAATGACATGAAGGCGGTCAAGCATAGCTATCACCGAGTCGGAAATGTTATCTATGGTCTCGTTGTGTGCGAGGTTCTTTTTCTGTCGCATGTAGGGGTGCACCATGAGATTGGGAGAGTAGGTCTTGATGACGGCACCAGCGCCGGGTTCGCAGATTACGTGGGACTAGATTGTTGTTATGAAGTTGTTCGAGTGCTGTGTGACGCATTTGGATATGTGTATATTTGATCTGTCGCTCACCATATCTGCTCCAAGCTTGGCGGATGC
The DNA here is from genome assembly GCF_000320565.1 of Sphaerulina musiva SO2202. Taxonomy (NCBI): domain Eukaryota; kingdom Fungi; phylum Ascomycota; class Dothideomycetes; order Mycosphaerellales; family Mycosphaerellaceae; genus Sphaerulina; species Sphaerulina musiva. The sequence continues at coordinate 1,284,232 of NW_016017383.1, forward strand.
CATGGCTGAAAAGTAGGGAGCTCCTGTGTAGTCTTCACTGCCCCCAATGACTGCGACTCGACCGAGTTGGCCTGGGAGGACAGCGTAGTTAGCATGTTGACTGTTGGTATCATACCAGTAATGTTGATATGCTTGCCCTTGTGAAACTTCTCCAGCATTGGAGGCACCATTTTAAAGACATTTCCCAATACTTCTTTTCGAGACATGTCGGAGGTCATGCTTCCGTGGTGGCCTGTATCTTCAATATCCTGAATGGCGGGGAGCTGGAGGATTGGGTGTTATATGTAGTTTGCGGTGTTGTTCGGAACTTCTTCAAGCAATGGAATTCCATCAGTTCTTGGTACTTCTTCACATGATGTTTCTATGACGAGGCGTATGCAACGTGGGGTGGATCCAAACTCCGATACATATATCTCCTACCACCTAGTAGGCTACATGTACACGTACAATTCGACCCATAGGAATCTACAATCGCAACAAATTTCCAGCAACATATCGCAATGAGCGACGGACTCAACCCAACTGGTCCAAGCCATCCTGGTCCTAACCAAGTCTACGAAGTCTCTGGTAACCCCGCCTCGAAATCCCCAGCCGAAGAAGCCAAAGCCCAAATAAATTCTCAAACCGATGATAGCAATGCAGTGTAAGTACTCTCTTTGGCCCTGTCCTCCGCAGATCCTACTAAGACCACTTTTTCTCTACAGAGCACATCGCGGCCCCGAACGATCCTCGTCGAGTGAAGCAATACCCACATCCCGAGCCCGCGGCGTGCACGGTGCTCCCCCAGGTGAAGAAAGCCTTCCTGGCGGAGCTCAGACGCAAAAAGAGCAGGATGAGAAGGAGTTGGACGCAGCTCAGATGGCTGCTCCTGGTGAAGGGAAAATCAGCAGTGCTGTTCACGCCAAAGCTGGAGCTTCGGGGAGCCAGCCTGGACTCGAATCAGACTTGGACAAGAAGAAGAAGGAGCAGGCGCCTGCAAGAGAAGCTATGAAGCAGGAGAAGCAGAATAAAGTCGACGTGGGAGGAGTGTTGGGTCAGAGAGGTGGCCCGGCTGAAACGGTGGGAAACAGGAATTGACGCATAGTCGAGTAAGGAAGCCCACGATGTGAGCCAAGGGCACTTTGGTAAAGATTCGGCGCTGTCGCAGATTCGAACGAAACATATATGTCTGCGAGTGGTGCACTGAGCGATATGGTAGACAGGACGTGCCGTTGTGTATGAGTGCACTCGCAGGCCGGGAACAGTCCGCACACAGTGCAGAGCAATTGGATAAGTGCTGTACAGATTCAAGTGGCTGGATTTCACATAAAATCCAGACAGGATATCCTCCTTCTCAGTCCTGCTGCTGCTGCTTCTTCTCCCAGCTGGAGTAGCTCGAAGTTGTAAAGCTAATGTGAGGATCGGAAGGCTGTCCAGCAGAGCAGTACTTGAGGAATTCGCTTCAGAGCACTTGTTCATTCCAACCTTCATATCGACCTAAGCAGTCACGATGAGGGCGACTTTTCTCTCATGACAGTCCATTCCTCGCTTTGCACAATCTCAAGTAAGATGTGCGTGTTCATATGCTCCTCCCTTCAATCTCATCCACTCCTTTGATCCTCACTTCTTTGATCCTGATAATAGTAAAGCGATGTTTACTCTTGACTGTCCGCGTATGCCTCTGTCTTCTCTTCGTCTTCTCTTTGATCCTGAGCGGTTCGCTTTCCACGCCCATGACCACAGCCCTACACTCGTATAATCTATCGTCGATGTACGAGAATTTCCCCTTTGCGATATGAGGGATGAAATGCGGTACATCCTCAGGAGACGTCTCCAGCCCCTCAGAAGGCATTACCCTCGAGGTGCTCGCCAGGCTCCCGGTCGTAGGATCTAGTGTGGGTACAGTACGCTTCGTCGGACTTTTGAGTTGAGGCTCAGCAGCTGGTGCTTTCAGAGTGTAATCTCTGCTGCCCAAGTTGACAGCGCGATTTAAGCGAATGACATCTCCGGGTTCGACACCATGCATGTAGAAGGGTAGACGGACCGTATCACCTTGTGTGAGGAGGTATGGGTTGCCGTGGATATGGGCAGTGATGTAGTGCGGTCCCTGTGATTGCATGATGGGCAGTAGTTCGCGCATGGAGCGGCTGAGTTTGAGAGGGTCTGAAGCCGAGCTTGGTCTGGGGGCCTTGGTGGTTTTGCGAGCTGGAGAGGCTGTAGCAGACAGAGCGGTCCGCTCCAATTGTTCCTGGAGTCGTAGAAGAGATGATGAAGACGCTTCAGTCGATTTCGCAGTCCCGCTCGGTGGAGGAGGCAGTCCTTCGTTGGCTGTATGCGTCGACGCAGAGGGCGAGACGGTGCTCAGGCTGGCGGTCCATGGCAGCAGGAAGGTCGGAGGCAGCGGAGAGCCCGTCTCACACAGCACGCGCCGGAGAGTACGAGACAGCATGGTTGTCGCGTTGATGATGGTGATGATGATTACCTGATCCTTTCAGCACCTCCGTCTACATCGCTATACTGCACAGAGTCGCGAAGACACTAGCGCCAGCGGAACTCTAAAGTTTCTCAGAGCGCCAAGATCTAGGTAAAGAAGTCTACGAAACTTCATTCTTCGCTTTGCCACGACCACCACCCATCCAACACTTGCTCTCTGCACAATGCCTCAGAACGAGTACATTGAGCGCTTCACCAAGCAACATGGTCGTCGTCTCGACCATGAAGAGCGCACCCGCAAACGAGCTGCTCGTGAGGGCCACAAGGCCTCCGAAAATGCGCAAAACCTGCGTGGTCTGCGCGCAAAGCTGTACCAGCAGAAGCGTCACAAAGAGAAGATCCAGATGAAGAAGGCTATCAAGCAGCAAGAGGAGAAGAACGTCAAGTCCGCCGAACCCGCCGAACCGTCCTCCAAACCTCTGCCCGGCTACTTGCTCGACCGCAGCAACACCACCAATGCCAAAGCACTCAGTTCTGCTATTAAGAACAAGCGAGCCGAAAAAGCCGCCAAGTTCAGCGTGCCTCTACCAAAAGTGCGAGGTATTTCGGAGCAAGAAATGTTCAAAGTGGTCAAAACGGGAAAGAAGACTGCAAAGAAGAGCTGGAAGAGAATGATCACAAAGCCCACTTTTGTGGGACCAGATTTCACGAGACGTCCGGTGAAATATGAACGCTTCATTCGCCCCATGGGTCTGCGATACAAGAAGGCGAACGTGACACATCCGGAGCTCGGCGTGACTGTGCAGTTGCCGATTATTTCCGTGAAGAAGAATCCGCAAAATCCAATGTACACGCAACTGGGAGTGCTCACCAAAGGAACCATCATCGAGGTGAACGTGAGCGAACTTGGTCTGGTCACTGCAGGGGGCAAAGTGGTATGGGGTCGATGGGCTCAGATCACGAACAACTGCGAAAACGACGGTTGCGTGAACGCGTAAGCTAGCCCGTCTTCATATACGATACTGGTACGCTTTTGCTAACTTGTTCGCGTTGTAGTGTTCTACTAGTATGAGAGTGCTTCCGCATGACTCAACTTTACTACAATCGGCTATTTTGATAACAGGCCTCTACAGCCTCTTCAACTGACAGCCACCACTTCTCTACCGCATCTTAGCTCGAATTGAAGACAGTACTCAAGGAGCCATACGATGGAAGGCACTCCGAATGGTCGGAAGAAGGAAAAGCAAGGGCAGGCAACTTTCGTTGATAGTTGGAAATTGCACATGAAAGGTAGATCGGGGTGGCCGCGCAGCATCAGAGCGTTCCCGGGGGCCACATGATGAAGGCACACGGCTCGGCGTGTCTGTACTGCAGTGTTTGAGAAGACGAAACCTGTTCATTGTTCAGACAGTCCACGAAGGACATCAAATAACAGGGCGGGTATCATGAAAAGTCTAGCCACGAGAATCGTATCGCTGTGTTCGAGAGATCGGGAGATATCGTCAGGACCAGAGATGAATGTCATCAGGTCGCACCGAGAGAGACAGACAGACAGAGAGGGAAGCAGAGAAGGCGTAACCACTTTTGTGTGCATTCCGTTCGCTTTCTATATACAACGTGGTATAGTATGCTGCGTCTGCACTCCTTGTAGCCTGTGCTTGCTGGTCTCAGCTCACTGGTCCAGTTGCACATAATTCGAGGGGAACAAGCCAGCTTGACCATTGTATTCACCAGACCACCAGTTCTCATCCGGGAATTCCTGCAGCCATAGGTTAGTAGTCTTCTTGAATGGAAATCTGCAATTGACAAGTGGACACTCACCACATTGGTGATTTTGGCACCTTCTGGAAAGCTCAGCTCGTTCTCTTCTGCAGCCTCATAGTCGTACTCGGCAGTGGCTGTTTGTCCTCCACCGGATGTTTGCGCTGGAGGTGCAGGTGGTGGTGGTGGCTCGTCCGCAACGGCTTGCGAAGTATGATGAGTTTCTTGTAGCGCACCACCTTCCACAAGTTCCACATAATTCGACGGGAATAGTCCTCTCTCGCCCTTACTGTTCTCGCCCATCCACCAATCGTCATCGACCATTTCAATACCCGTGATACGCTCACCCTCTTTCAATGCAATCTCGTTTTCTTCATCTTTCTCATAGTCGTATTGCGCGATGGCCTCTTGGCCACCTGCTGAACCTGCTCCCCGCGGATCTTCAGCTTCTCCGAACGTCGTGGCAGCGGCTGCTTCTCCTGACCCTCGAGCTTGATCGTGAGCTTCGACTTGTGGTGGCTCTGTATCCTGGTGCTGGGACACGACTTTTGACAGTGAGGCCTCTGGCAAGCCACGAGAAGGCAACTGCTCAACAGGCTCAATGGGTTCCGCTCCGCGACCCACAGGCATGGCAATTCGTACTGGAGATCCCTGATCAACAGCGGCGGCGGCGTTGTCATCTTCGTCTTCCTCGTCCTCGTCTTGTGGCACGCCTCGAGGAGGTGGCGGAGGGAGGTCCTGATGTTGCACTGGTGGTACTCCGGCAACACCGCGCACTCCCGCATTCGGCTTGCTGGAGTTGTCGAGCGGAGGCGGCTCTGGAGCTCCGCCGGTATGTTGTTGTACTGCGCCCATTGGCGCAGCGCCCGCAAATCGATCTCTGATAGAACCCACGCCTCCTGTAGGTGGTGCTTGCTCCTCTTCCTGGACGTCCTCGGGTTGTCCTGTACGTTGCTCACTGATGCCACTCCCACCAGTGCGCGTGGGAATCTGGACACCCCATTTCTTTCCACCGTATGAGCTCTGCCAGCCACCGCTTGGCTGACTCTGTATTGGTGCCTCTCCTGTTCGCTGCGTATCAGACACACCGCTGGTACCACGCTCACGTGCTTTTCGCTCTGCCCAGATCTGAGCTGGGGTCTTCCCTCCTTCATCGGCAAAACTCTTGCTTGCTGCGCCGATTGGCGCGGCAGCTTGAATTGGTTTCGATTGAAAGCCTATGGGAGTAGGTGCTTTTGTTCCTGCAAAATTGCTCGCTTGGGGACCGAAGTTGTTGGCAACTTTAGGCTTGGGGAGCTCAGTGAGTGGTCTGTTTTGCTGGAAGGCGGCGGAACGGTCGGCGAGCGATTTTGGCGTATCTTCATCACCTTCGTTCGATTGAGTGGGTCTCGTTGGTGGAGGCGCTGCCTGTGCTTTTCTTCGGATCTCATTCAAGTCCACCTTGCCTACTGGCTCATATGCGCCCTTTACGACGGTGGGTCTCTCGTCTTGCGTATTGCCCGAAGCTTGCGCTTGTCTCCTAATGGCAGCGATATCGACCTTTCCAATAGGCTGATACCCCCCACTGACAACGTCTGCCTTGTTTCCGTTGCTAGGCGCTGGTGCTTGGAATTGTGAAGGCTCACGCTTCGACTGCAACTCAGCCATGTTGACTTTCGTAGGCTGGTAGGAAGAAGCGACCTTCTCGAGCTGCGATCGCGTTACCGGTGGTGCGTCCTCGCCCCAGCCGTCAGCATCTGTGGAGGAAGGGGGCGGTGCGGCGCGTGTCCTGCCTAGAGGGGAGAAGCCGCCAGTGGGTCCGAAGCTCTTGGTAGGCAGCACAGGCTTGGAAGGCTTAGGGGGAGGTGGTCCGGCAGCTGCAGAAGGGATGGATCCGCCTCCGCTATACTTGGAGCCTGACGAGTCGGCCACTTTCTGCACGATCAACTCGGGCGTCAGGTCTCGCTCGGAGCGCGCAGTGACCTGCACATGGTAGCCATGTAGCACCTTGGAGACCGCGTTGAGATGGCTGGTAAAGTAGCCCTTGGTCCGCTCGGGCACGCCTTCGCCGCACCATGCAATGAGGACGTTCTTGGGCAGCGTCGTGTTGGGGTCCTTGACCTTGACGAATGCGAATTGGATGCGACCGTCGGAGAAGTCTTCGATCAAGTCTGCCAGCTCGCCCTCGCCCGTCGTCTGCACGGACAGCACGCTCTCCTTGCCCGAGTCTGCTGCAAAGGCATTGGCGAGCGGTGCCTTCACGGAGAAGATGGCCCAGATGCCATGGGTCGGCGACGACGCGGCGGGGCCAGAGGGGGCGGAGTTGACGATCTTCTGGTAGCTAGCGGTGATGGAGGGCCCGTTCTGCGACAGGTTCAGCGCCGCCATGGTGGGTGGTGTGGTGTGGCAGAGGAGGAGGGGAGGAGGGAGGAGGAGGTGGTAATGGTGGTGGTGGTGGACTGTATGGTGCGTAAGGTAAATAAAGTACCTCCGCCTCTACTGCTGGGAGCCTAAGAGCGGTAGTAGGTAGGGCTTGCGTCACTCATAGGCATAGCGTTCGAGGCCTGAGGGTCAATAGTCTGAGTAATAACTCAAAGGAGTTAGCCCCTCGAGCCTCCCTGCCTCGAACTCGGTCCTGCGTACGAGCTCCCGTCCCGTCTCCCGCCGGCCTATATTTGTCTTGGCCCTCAATACAATTCGGTCGAACTGACAACAACAAAAAACACCAGCACGGCGTCCAGCGCTCTGCGGTTCCGCAATCCTCCACCACAACATCTCCAGTCTCGCAGTCATCACTGCCATAGGTAGTTCATCTGCTCCGTGGGTGTCGTTCCAAGTGTTGCAATCGCTTCCTTCTCCTCCTCCCCTGATCTGCACCCACAGCCAGTCGCGAGGAATGAATGCGGCATACAGCACTGCGCTTTCCTACTAATTCTTAGGCATCGTCATCGCCATCGCCGTGGACCCGGTGGGCATCATGGACGACGACGGTTCCGAGTACTTCTTTTGGGATCCTCCGCGCTCAGGCCCCGTCGCACAGCACGATGCCGAGACGATGACCGACGGAGATGCCGTGGACGACGCCGCGCACGACGAGCACGACGGACACGACGAGCACGACGCACCGATGATCGACGAAGATGCCGTGGACGACGAGCACGACGATGAGGCCTCGTCTGGCATGGACCTGTCCGAGCCCAGCCGTTCCGTGACACCTACATCCCCCAATGCGACTGCTGCGCAAGCCACAGTCGCTCCGAACCACGCCGGAAGCAAGAAGCGCAAGCTCAGTGATGCTGATGGTATTGCCGATGGCGTTGCTAAAGATCTAGCTGATGAGCAGACTAAGAAGTGCAAGCTATCAGCCGACAAATTCTCGCGTTCCCCAGTCGTCCCATCCAACAAGAACATGTCCGTCTCCGAAGCACTGTGTCAGTCTCCCGCTGTTTTGCAGCTGATATTCACTCATTTGCCGCCCGCAATGCTCTGTCGTTGTTTGCGCGTCTGCAAACAATTCAACCACCTGTTGACAGGAGCCAGAGCGCCCCAGGGAAAACAGAAAGCTAAGTCCGCAGCTCGGATTGTGGATAGCGAGGCAATCTGGGTACGTTCTAGGAAAACGTACTTTCCACAATTGCCACGCCCACTCAGGAACCGGACGGAGCTGCAAATGCTGCAATTGGTAGGTGGCCGGGCCTGCCAGTTTTGTCGAAGACCTCCAGTCCCTCTGTCTGCCCCGTCCATCTTCAACGGTGGCCCGGGAACAAAGGGCGTGCGCGTGCTTTTCCCATTTGGCGTCAGGACATGTGGCTCATGTATCGAACCACTGGTGCGAAAGGTAGGTATCCTATGGAGATCCAGGCCTACCCTCCCCCTTACTGATCGTCCAACAGGATGTTCACGCTCTTGCTGAGCCAGTCGCCGCGCGTCTGCGAATGGGGATAACGTATGCCTTTCGTAACGACGAGCTTCATTATATGACAGAGACTGTGCGCCAGGCATTTTCCAGCTTTCCAGAGACCACGAGATTCTCCAAGGTGTACTACCACCCCGATCTGGTGGCTATCGAGCACGAAGAGAAAGATGCTCAACAGTTGGGAGAGGGTGCCTACGACGAGTGGCGCAAAGGTCTCTACAACAGAGGCCGGAGTGCCATGGCGGACTGTGCGCGCTGGGAAAACTGGGAAACTGGCGTGCGTCTCGGCGCGAACCTCGCGCAGGTGCTCAGGGAGTATGACTTGTCCTCTTTTCCGCTCCATGTGAAGGCGACCCAGAGTAGTTCTGCCCACGCAAAAGCAGCCCACGGTAAGCAAATCTCCAGTCCTCGAGCGGCTCTGGTGAGGGCCGCTGCTCAACGGTGGCTTCGCCTTTCCTTTCTATCATTCGCATCTCGTTGCTGTTCGTTTGGGGAATTCTGAGCAGCATGGCAACGGACAAACTTTAAGCGGGCCTAATTTTGCCAATCACAGGACCGCATCCTCTTCCTGAGCCCGTGCACGTTTTTAACAACGGAAACCAGCCCTCGTTTCCAATGCATCAGCAGCTTGGTAGACCTGCACCTCAGCAACACCCATTGCCATTTCCGCCTGCGCTCCCACTCCGCCCGCTGGTATACCCCGTTGTCAATCAGCCTCAGCAGAGAATGGCGCGCAGTCTACAGGAGGTGGAGAGCGCTCGCCAGGCGCGCAAGGCCGACATCGAGCGACGGTGCAGTGCGCTCGAGCCGCCACTGGAGCCTGCTGTCCTACAACACATGGAGTCGTTCCAAGCCGCGATGCAGATCACCACTCCCCTGACTGACGCCGCATGGGACATGCTCAAGCCGAGAATTCTTGCCCAGAGAGAGGCTGCCGAGCTCGCGGAGCACGCCAGAGCATCACAGCTGGCCGCATTGCAGGCTGCCGTACCATTGCACTGGCCCGACGACATCATATCTCGACCAGCAAAGGAGATGTATGACCGTGGTTACGAAGACGCTCAGATGCCGCTCCGCAAGCGACTTGGTGAGTATGCCGACGACATCACCAATGGCCAATGGGGCGGCGGTAAGATGCTCGATCGCGACAACGTTCCCATTTTCGCCATTCACGTTCTATCCCATGTGCACCAGCGATACGAGGAGGACAAGCAGCTTGGTCTGCTGTCCGATCTCGAGCCTGTCGCAAACAAGCCAGGTACCACCCAGGGATCTCCTTCTCCCACGCCATTCCTCTCTTTGGATAACATGAAATGGGTCTACGACCACAAGGTAAGACTGTTCACGGACACGCACCGGAAAGAGCTCTTCATCTGTGCTGGATGCGACGACAAGCGGCCCAAGTGGTTCGCTTTTGAAGGTTTAGTACAGCATTATGGTGCAAAACATACCTCGGAATTCAGCAGGGGAAACATCATCGTGCACTGGCAGACTGCCAAGTGGCCCGACAAACCTCCCTTTCACACGAACCCAGCACAATGGTTCAAGCATCGCCCGAGGCACGCGCCTGTCCCCGGAGGGGACACTCGTGACCAGTATTCTCCGGCCTCCTTTCCTGGTCAGAATGGCTACGACGCGGGGTTCCTGTCGCAGTACGCTTCGATGGGAGTTGGCAACACAGTGCGACAAGTGAACGGTACCGCCAGCGAGGATGATTGGCAGCACATTAAGCTGGCAACCGATGCGCGCGAGATCTGGGATGCTCTAGATGGCATCAAGGACTTACTCGAATGCGTGAAAGTGCAGACTGTCCTTCACCATGCTGTGGCCAAATTCAGTGATCACTATCATTACAAGCCAACGCTGGATCTGTTGACAGTTGCTCTCGCGAGTCATAATGTGACGCGTCCACTGAGGAATGTCACGGGTCTTGCCTGCAAGTCCTGCGTTGCAGTTGGACAACACTCCCACAGCAACTCCTACTGGACCCGAATCAGGGGCATCAAGCTTCTCAGTACTTCTCATTTGATCACACACTTCGAGCTCATGCACCAGGCTCACGAGAATGCGGGGCCTCTCGACTGGGTCAAAGAAATGATCGAATTGCCCGAGAAGCAGAGTCTCAAGGAGCTGTTGCACACTCCAGGAATGGACGATAACAAGCTAGCCCTGATCGCCGCTGCTCTGCCAGCAGGGACGTTCCCAATGCCATTGCCAGTGATTGGTCATGTCACTGAGAAGAGGAAGAAGTCGAGTGTGAGCGACGAGGCATCATTCGAGAACCTGATCGTGCGCAAAAAGCCCAAGAAACACAGCAAGAAACTTCAGAAGGCTAGTAATAGCTTGCTAGGCCGGGATGGGTCACAAGAGACTCTGCCGGAGGTGAAAGAAGAGGAGTACGATCCGTTGCGACCTGCTCTGATACCAGCGCGAAAATGGGATCCCGCGCTATTTGACACAGATGCACGCAAGCCACCGGAACCAGTGGCGCCTGTCACGCAAGCTCCCCCACAGGAGTTCACGTTCAATCGCGAGACGATCGCCATGCCGGAAAAAAACAACCCGACTCCCGCTCTGGACCGAGCAACACGCTGCCCATCAGTTGGACGGGCCCACGCTGCATCGACCACCCAGACACCTTTGGCTGCGCCGAATATAACGCCAGATGGCCAACCAGACATTGCCGCTATCATTGCTGCCCTCACTGCTGGAAGACACTCGGTTCTTGCTGCCCCCACTGCTCCGGGACAAGCAGCTGCTTCTCCTGCTCCCCCAGGCGAGAGCTCTGGCATTGCGCACGACCAGTCATTTGCGGAGGCGCACGGCAGAGATCCGCGCGAGCTACAATCCGGCGGACAGACTGATGCTTACGCGCCAGCACCACGGTACTTTCCAACTCAGCAGGCCCATCCGCAACCGGCAGCTGTTCCCAGTGTGCATGAGCTGCAAGCAGCACTTTCTCACAATCATTGGCAATACGAGCAGAACCATCACCATTCCGGTACGGCGCGTGCGTACTCCACTGGCCCTCAGCCTCAGCAACACCGACCTCCACCTCAGCCTGTCCCGCAGTATCAATTTGTGTATGAAGAAGATCGCCCGTACAGCCAGGCAGTCCCATACGCGGCGAATTACAGAGAAGCTCCGTCGCCGCAGTATGTACAGGTTCCGAGACATCAGTACGCGCCACATGGCTACCATTATGAAGTGCCCGTACCACAAACTATCTACGTGGACCAGGATGGCCGACGATTGATTCCTATCGATGCGGCTCCCGCCCCAGTACAGTACTTCTCCAACCGTTACGAACAGCAGCATTACGTCAGACCGGTTTACACGAGTGCGGTGCCGCAGCCAGCTGTACAGGCTGTGTACGACGACCGGCGTCCCGTGTACTACGAACGAACAGCCAGCGTCATACCACCACGGTACGCATATGACGATCGCGCGTCTGTGGGACGCTCTGAAAATTGAGAGATCCGAGAGCGATGTAGGATTGGGAGTAGAAGGAAGTGTCGAGGGATGTGCAAGTGTGTTGGGGATTGACGGAACTTAATAATGATGTATACTGTGTTCCAAATCCCTGCACCGCATTACCCTGGCAAGGCGCTTCGACTGAGACTCTGCCCACGCACTCATGAACAATGAGAGGTTGTTTGGGCACAACACACGCAGATGAAGGGTCTCAGTCCCTGCTACTATGTAGCCAGCGTTGATAGAAAAATCTGTATCAGAGGCCACCCTCGTATAGCTTATAGGCTCAATAAGTCTCCAACTGTGAACAATTGTAGACGTTGCAACTAACCACAATGCTTTCGACAGTGAGAGCGTGTGAGGCAAGATGTCTCGACACCGCTGATAGTGTTCGTCCGGCTCAGCTCGACAAATTAACCACGATTGAGCTTTTCCAACACTGAGAGACCAATTATACACGACATGGTGGTCAGAGGCTCACGTGCAGTGGGCATATAAAGTAAGGTACATGCTACCTCGCAGTAGTAAAGCATGGGCTGGGTGACTGACGGTGTTTGACATCACGACTTTTTTGGGGGGGATGCGACAATGACCAGCCTATGATGGCTTGATGTGCGAAGTACAGGTAGTACAAAGACGCATTCCCGCGTGAAATATCCCCTTCATCATCATCACCATCATCATTCATCATTCATCATGCGTGCTGCATCTTATACATGTAGTCTTCTTCGTCCGTTATTGCAACAGTCTTGTCCCAAAGCATCCCTTCACTCTTCCTATCCTCTCACCATCACCACCAAAGTCCCAGCAGGAAGAAGAAACATGGCATCCCTCATCGACGCAGCACGAAGTACAATCTCACAGAATTTAGGCGGTGTCATAGCCCAGAAGCTCGCACCCGCACACACGCAATTCACCTTGGAAGATGTCCCTGATCAGACCGGCCGAGTGGCATTGATCACGGGCGGAGATCAGGGCATCGGATACGGCGTGACGCATACTTTGCTGTCGAAAAATATCGCCAAAGTGATTGTGTTGTCGTTTGCGGCTGAGGCGGATCATGCACGAGCTGCGATCAAGGAAGAATTGGGCGAGGATAAGGCTTCGAGGATGATTTTCTTGAAGGGGGATTTGGGAGAGTGGAAGCAGTTGGCGGGGTTGGCGGAGCAGATTCAAAAGGAAACGGATCGGTTGGATGTGTTGGTGGGAAATGCCGGTCGGGGGATTATGACTGCTCAGTTGACGGATTTGGGGGTGGATAGACATATGGCAGTCAATCATTTTGTAAGATTCATGGAGAAGAAACAAGAAAAAATTAAGAGTGAATTGAATTGCTAACACGTACCTTTTTTCTCTCTCCTTCTCATCACAGGGACATGTCATCTTGACATCGCATCTACGTGAGTATCAATCAATCAACCAATAATAAAAAAAACATGCAGCCTTTCCAACTGACCACAACAAAACCCCCCCAAAAAACAAACAGTCCCCCTCCTCAAATCCACCGCCACAGCAGGCCACCAAGTCCACATTTCCTTCCAAGCCTCCAACGCACACGAACTCACCCCCAAAGACACGTCTTCCTTTTCCAGCCTCGCAGAAATCAACACCGACGCCGGCCCCAATGGCCAATATGGACGATCCAAACTCGCCACGATCCTCTACGCCCGCTATCTCGCGAGACATGTCACTCCTCAAGTCCCCCAGATTCTGATTAATGCCACGCATCCGGGAGTGGTGAATACGGATATGTCACAGAATGATATTCATGGTATGTTTTTACTTTGTTCTTCTTCTCCTTTCTTCTTCTTCCCTCTCCATCCTTCTCCCCTCCCAACCAATTAAATATTAAAACAAAAAAAACCCCCAAAAATAGAACCCTACCCCCTCCTCGGCTACGGCATGTCCGTCCTCGCCGCCCCATTCAAAAAGACACAATTCGAAGGCGCCTTGTCGACTCTCTACGCCGTGACAAAAACTTCCGAATCCGGAGAATATATTTGTCCACCGGCGGCCGTGGAGCCCGGTTCGGAATTGTCGAGAAATGAAGCCTTAGGAGAGCAGTTGATGAAATTGACGCATGACGTGATTCGGGAGAAGATGGGAGAGGATATGAAATTTTATTGATTTGATGATTCCGGTGGGTTCAGGGTTGAAGGAGTAGAATGGGGAATGATATATCAGAGTTTAAGGTTTGAGGCAAAAGTAGTAGCTTACTGAAGACTTCGGAGTACTCACCGAAACCTTCTTCTCCACATGCACGTTACCGCGAACGAAAGTTCACGAGGGAAACTCTTCTACTGCAACATGTAACCTCTTACCTCCTAGTAGGAGGTACTGAGACGACGGCAAGCACACAGTCAAAAACAATTTCGCTTCATTGGATATCTTCGCGATAATTATACATGTACACCCAGTGAGACGCCTCGCTCGTGTCCTGTTCGTGACCACATGATGCTGCAGTCATAATACAATGGGTGTGATTTTGTGCACATGTCGTCTCGAATCATACACCGAAGCCCAGGCCGCTATCCTGTGCTAAGAAACTTCGCCGTACATCGGTACAGGAGATATCGACATTGATGTGTTTCTCACAGAGCAGCAGCTCCGCTTTTTGCCGTCGTTCTTGTGGACTGGAACTCTTGCATGTTCCCAGCTGCCACTGATCGTGGCAGCAGGCGGTACTTCTTTGCATGACACCAGCACAGGACCACGGCTGAGCATACTGGAAGCGTACTCTGCTGCTGCTGGCGGAGAAACGCGGTCGTCGAGATCCATGGAATCGTCCTCGAGGGACTCTTCCAATAAGTAACGGACTTCTTCTTGAAGTTGAGAGCGACGATGGCCTTGTGTACGGCCTCGCTTCTTGCTCTTCTCTGTAGCAGAAGCTGGTACAGCATGTGGCGAGTGTGGCTTGGAGCCACGGCTGTGTCGATGTGGTGCATGCAAGGCCTTCTCGCCAAGGGAGAAGTCTGCCTGCATCGGGCTGCTCACCATTTCCACGTCGTCGTCAATCACAATCGGCTTCACCGCAGTGCCGACATGCTCCTCCTCGATCGGTCGATGCAACAACCCAGCATTCCGGCACGTCGCCTGTCGAGCCAAGCAGGCTCGAGGCGCCATGGCCGAAGATGTTGTCGATACTGAGGACATGGAGGAATAGCGTGATGGTCGGGAGTCATCGGAAAGCGTGGAGTCTGGGCTGGAGTAGTAAGAGCCGCCGCTCATGAGTGATGGACGTCTCTGGGAGACAGGGTTGTGAGCTGCAAAATCTCCATCCATGATACATCTGTTGTGGCTCGTTTTCTGCACAACCTCCATAGCAGAGCACATGGATGATGGACGGGAGCCATAAGCACTCACTGCAGGAGTGCTGGAGGCCATCGGTTGAGGAGTCATGACCGGCGTCGGTAGAGGACCAAGCCGTGCCAAGGCAGGCATGGGGGGCACAAAGTTCGGAATTGGCTCCAGACAGGGTAACGCCCTAGCAGGAGTGGGCGTAGTCTCGTGGGAAGTCGACTCGATCATGCGTGGGAGCTTGAGCGTATCCCTGGTAGGAGTGGGTGTGGTCGAGGAAGCAGCGTCAAAGTACGGCGACACTGCTCCACCGTCCAGGAGGAGCTTCTCCTCCATCATGGGCAGGCTGTCAAGTTCTGCAGTAAGCAATGGAATGACCCGCTTCCACCGAGAGCTATCGCACAGAACACCATAGCCTGGCGAAGGTGGTGTGTTTGGCGAATATTTCAACACAATTGCCTGCCATTTCTCGAAAGCAGGTTTGGGGATGTGGAGCTTCCAATTGATCTTGCTGAGAAAGTTTCGTTCGTTGGCGTTGATTTCGCAGACTTTGAGGCCAGACATCTTACTCCATGCCTTGGCCGAGTAGTTGCGATCCTGCAAATACTTCGATGCCAAGATCAGCGCAGCGAGGAACATGCGCCTGCCGCACATCAATGAGCGCTCCGCTGGACAGTCCACGGGCTGCTCCATGGTAAAGTCGTTCTTGGGCACGTGCGGACGAATCAGCACGAGATAGTAGAGTGCGACTTGAAGGGTCGAGTAGCTCGTCTTCGATCTCTTCAGAGTTTCCTCAATGTACGTTCGCAGTGGTAGGACACCACGGCCGACCACCTCAGAACGACATGGGACCACAGACAGGGGCCATATGACCTCCACCATTTGGGTGGCAGAGTCTTTTACAAAGAACTTAGCGAATGGACTAGAATGACCAGAATCAGGATACACGTTGCTTACCGACGAGGTTGTCCACGAAGTTCACTTTTCGATCGCGCTGCCGGACAAGTGGGGGTGGCTTTTGAGCCCTGCACAGCGAAGACCGCCGTGGATTGTGCAGCTGTGGTGCTGGTACTGACGTGACGTTGGCATATGACAGGCGCTGCTTCGTCAGGCCTGCAACCTCCTCCACCGACGTGGAGTCTTCATGCCGATCGCGTTGAGTGCACCTCTCAGGGTAGTCGTCTTGGGAAGTTCGAAAGTCGTCAGAAATCGATGTGGCGATGGAGCTTGAAGCTGATGAAGCATCCGAGAAGACCGAAACCTGCGACGAGGGAATCGAGGAAACTATCGACGGCTCGTATGGGCCATATTGGTTGGTATGTGGTCCTGGACCATCAGAGCTCGGAGCCTCTGCCTCCGTGTTCATTCTGTGTTGTGAAGAGCAACAATCGCGTCAGATTGTGCGATATTGCCCGAAAGTGTTCAAACCCTTTGCGCCTTCCAATGCTAACATTCAACAAGCATAAGCATGTGTTTGTGATCCTTGTGGGGGTCGGCTGAAGCCCTCGATTCGCGAGAAACGTCTCGAATAGGGTAGAATCGCGAGGAAGATGCAGCCGAGTCAACCAGCTCAGTCTGTTCAAGTGATACGAGTCGTCTCTCCAGCTATACAGAGATGCGATTCAAGGTAGAGCGATTCACCACTGTGGTCCTTGAACGGCGACAGATTTAATGGTGGACTTCTCGAATGTGACTGAGCTGGTGATGGCGCGCTGCTGAGTGATTACGGACGGATTCATTTCGATACTGCCGGAATAGGTAGGGTATAGCTATCGTTGCCGTCGAGGCTGAGTGGAGAGTCGCGCCCGAGTCGGCCGAAGAGAGTATGAGTCGAATTCGAGTATAGGAAAAGGTGACTAGAGCGTCGTTGTTGTGGCAGGCTCAGGATAGCGTGAGAAGGTGCAGTCCGTCCTCGCAGCCCAGGGGAGGAAGCGGAGTACTAGAGGCAGGTCGTCGGTGGTCGGTGGTAGGAGGAGGAGGAGTGGGTAGTCGGGGACGCGTGAGGTGAGGGTGGACGTCGGGTTGAGGTGAGTGGGATGGGCGCAGCAGGTGGCTGACTATTAGGAGTAGAAGGAGGAGGAGGAGGAATGGTAGGAGGTAGGTAGTAGGAAGAAGTAGAGGAAGTAGTAGGTTAGGTAGTGGTAGTAAAGAAGAGTGAGTAGGTAGGTAGGTATGACTCTAGCGGCGAGCGAGGTGGCCAAAGAGCGATGACTCGATAGTACACAAAGGGCAGGCAGTAGGCGGCAACCCGCAAGAAGGTGCGATGGACAGCGCAAACATTGACAGTGCAGGTAGCAGTGAAGACCTACAACGACAACGACCACAACAACCACGAGTTCGAGGGGGGAGGGGGAGGGGGTCGGGGTCGGGGTGGTGGTGGTGATGAGGGAGAGGAGGAGGGGGGATTATTATTATTATTCTGGCGGTTGGCGGCTGCTGCTGCGGCTGCTGGGGAGACAGAGAGGCAGAGCGCAGAGAGGCTAGAGGTGCTGGTCACTGCTGGAGGGTCGGCCAGTAAAAGTCCGTTGCCGTCAGCCTCCCCAACTTTCCCTCTCCTCTCTCGCCTCTCGCCTCGCCTCGCCTCGCTTTGCCTGCCGCCCACGTCCAGTCATAACTGTGTGCTAGTTCCAGCTCGGCTCCTGCCGCTGCCTGGAACTCGCCACTGTTTCCGCCACCGCCTTGACGCTTGCAGTTCTACAGCCTATGCTTGCCTCTATTCACGCACGCACGCACGCGCTCTGTCTGCTGATGAGAGCTGTTTCCGGTTGCATCTCCAAAAGCTGCCAACATGGACGCGCCTAGGGGGTCCAACTGCTGTATGTGAAATTGAATTATGCAACTACAAGGCACAAGGCACAAAGTTTGACATTGCTTGCAGGAGCTCATACCTCCCCTGCTCAGCAACAACGCATCCTGGACTCTCGCATTAGAAGGCTTCACGTGATTATGACTAGGACACATGGAATCATGGAAAATGCTGTTATGTAAAAGTCAGGTAGAATCATACTTTGATACCTCCTAAATGTAGGCAGGAGCAGGCAGGAGCAGGCAGACAGACAGACAGGCAGGCAGCACTACAAGATGATTTGCTGCTCGTCTAGGTACACCGTACACTTGAGCAAAACATGGCGTTGTCGAGTCATAGTTGGCGGATGTGCCAAGAACTGCTGTGACGCTCGAAAGAGAAAAAAAAAGTCGTGCAGTCAGACGACTCCCGTCGCCACGCCTGCTTCAGCTCAGCTCAGCTGTTTCTCCGTTACACGGCACTCGTAAGTGTCACGGGATGTCGTAGCAGTAGCAGACATCTGTACCCGTGATCAACAGCAACAGCAACTGCAACAGCAACTGCAACTGCAACAGTGATGATACCCTAGGAGGTAATAGTAGGAGGTAATGAGGCCATCGATCAGATCATAGATGATGGATGGCGTTGCGAGGAAAAGTGGCTATGGCCTTCAAGACCAGTGGGCGAACTAGAACACTACAGTAGAACTCTCCCTAACTTTAGAACTCTAGAACACTAACAAGCTACTCCGCCCACCTTTCCCGGACGATCTTCCACGACAACGACGACAACGACGACGACGACAACAACTGAGAAATGCCCCAACGGCCAACAACACTTCTCGCCACCGAGAGACGTCCGCCCGTATCTCCTGGTTAGTGGCGAGAGACATCCGAACATTTGCGGGTCATCTGCTACCTCCTACTGCTGCGGTGTGCGCTGTACTGTGCTGTGCTGTATTGTGCTATAACTGAACTGAACTGGAATTGTGTCAGTGCTGAAGAGTGCTGCCTAGAGCTAAGGTAGCTAGCTACAGCCTACAGCTACTATAGAAAGCATACCTACCTTTAGAGCTACTACCTACTATACCTAGAGAACGAACTCCTCCGCTCCGCCAAAAAAAGCAGACCTGAGATGATGATGTGATTGGACAAAGCTAAAAGCTCGTAGCAAGGCAGCAAAGCAAATAAACAACAACAGCTCAACACCAAACAAGAAAAGAACCAAAAATCCATGATCCAAGCACTTGAGATTTTTTTCATGGTAAGAAGAAGAGGCGCCTTGTAAATCAGGAAAAAAGTTTCCCCCAAAAAGGTGGTTTGTGGTTTGTGACGCGTGGTGCTATCGTACCTAACAGGTTCTAATAGATCCCACATCACGAACGGTACAGTAATGTACCTTACCTCATACCTTGGTGCCTAGGTACATGTCCTTACAGGCGCCTAGCCTAGCCTAGCCCAGCCTAGCCTGGCTCTCCCTCCTCCTCGTGAGGTCGCAAAGGAAGAAAAAGCAAGAAAAGAAAAGACATTTGATTCATTAGGATGAGACATGGGTCTCATCAGACGAAACGTCATAAGAGAGAGAGAGAGAGAGAGAGGGAAAGACAGAGGAATAGGAATGCTAGGAGGAGGACGAGGACCAAATCGAGAAATTTGCAGAGGTGAGGAAGGTATCATTAGTACAGTTAACTAAGGTAGGTAGGTAAGGTAGATAGATAACGCGTTCGCAGCCCTTGGGATGAATTGCAGCAATGGAATAAGGTAACCACAACAACAACAACAATAACAATAACAACCTTCAAGTGTCCCTCGTCGAAGAAAAGTACAATACCTCAGTAGTAGGTAGGCACGGTAAGTAGCAAAGCAAAACAAACGAAAAAAAAAAGTTGAACAATCATCCCCCGCTCCTGCCACCTAGCCTTTTTCACTCACGATTCATCAAAAACGGACATTCCCCAGGAGCAAAAGAACTCATTTCCTCATGCGTCAATCTCGTCTCCTCCGTCTGCGCTCCCACCGCCACCGCCTCTCCCGGCCGAGGCTGCACTCGAACCTCCATGTCCTTGGGATGCGGATGGACTTGCTCTGCCGAGCCTTCCAAAAACTGCTGGTCGACTGCATCGTAGTACGTCGTCGCTGCTGCTGCCGTCGTGGTGGTGGCCTCGGGGGAGAATGTATCGTTGTCGTCGACGACGACGGCGGCACTGGTCTGGCTGGCGTGGTTGATGATGTCTTCGACGTCGCCGTTGATGGGGGAGGAGTAGATGGAGCGGTGGGTGGTGGTAGGGGGGTTAGTAGTATTTGGTGCATCTGTGGTCGCTGTGGAGGATGGAGTGGAGGAGTCGGGTGGAATCACGTCTGTTTCGACAGGGGCGTTGGAGGGAATGGATTCGACTTCGCGATCGGCTCCTTGTTCAACAGCACTCGTCACAATAGACTGTGCTTGCGAGTTGGTCTGGCCCAATGGCAATGGGTTCGTAGTGGCAACTGTTACGGGACGAGAAGGGGTCTGTTGCGTCTGTGTGGTCGACAGCCCTGTGTGGCCAATATCCCTTGTTTGCTCATCCCGTGATTCGGACACGACGTTGCTCTCCGGCCGCGAGACGTTCTCGGACTCCGGGGCATGAAGTGATTCCGTGGGGGCTTGCACACTCTCCGGGTCCACATCGAGCGCAGCTTCCTTGTCGACTTTGTGATTCATCGTGGCCTTGTTGACAATACCGTGAGGCGCAATCTGTCGAAACATCTCCAATGGATCCATCCACGTCTGTACGTCGCGCAGTCGAACCTTGTCATCCACGCCTGCGACAGTGACGCCTTCGATGTCGATGAGGCCGCCATGTGCTTTGGCCGTGACCTTTTCGCCCTTGCTATTTCATGTCAATCACTCAGGAACGAAAAAGAGTGACAATTACCATCTGAACTCACTTGTTGAAGCCTACGTAGTCTGCGCGAAAGTCAGTGTGAGCAACAAATACTTCGGCGCCGGACCTTTCTTACCGTTCTTCATCACTCCCCAGTGGCGCCATCTGAAAGACACTCGAGGCGGACCACTGTATACTTCCAAGACCTCCCAAGCGAACGTCGGCATCATGCGCTTGAACGTCTTGTGACTCGATGCAAAGTCGGAGTTCTCGGGGCTGTAATACTCATTCGGCGCAATGATGCCGTTGTACGTGCCGACCTAAAGCACAGCTTTAGTGTCGCTGCCATTATGAAAACTGCAAATGTAACTGCACAAACTCTAATCATATGTTCGGCATCCCTATGGTCAACATCGTTAGTCCCAGAGGTGTCTGAACAGCTGTTGTTCAATAACATACTGTGGTGGCCCACCCCCCATTGCGAAGGAGTATCTCTCATGATCAATTGTTCGCCAATCTGACAGGCGTGGCTTGAAGGACGCTTCGACTTCCCAGTTCTTGACGAGGTTCTCGACCATCTCCTCTAGACTCCCGGGAGCATGATTCATTGTCTTGCCTAGTTGCTCGCGGGTCAGTGCCTCGCTATACCCCCTTTGCGTGTATAGACGTTCGAGTTCGTGACATGGTCGGTGCCACCCGTAGATCACTAAAAGGCTCATGGCCTAGACTTGAATGGAAGGTATTGACAGCATCCAGTAGATCTCGTCTTGCAGTATTGAGGATGAGAGTGCTTGGTTTCCAGTGTGTGGAAAGTCGGCGCCCGTGTCACTGTCCCTCGGACTAGACGTCCTCGTGGAACAACTCGCGAGGATACGGATATGTCGTGATCCATCCCAAAGAAAGGGGACTGGTCGTTGCAAAGCAGCATCAACAGTCCAGCACTAACTCACCTTCGGCCCACACCTTTCGTGTTTTGGTGTAGTCTGGAGCTCGTCCATAACGCCACTTCACGCCTTGGTCTCCGAAGATAGCGTTCGGGCTCGAGAGGTAGTCTGGCATCTTGGTCGTATCATGGCTCTCTTGCGAGACGGTCGAGGGGTCTTCGGTGGCCATGATGAGAGCCTAGGAGCAAGAGTGCGACTGTTGCTGTGTGGCCTGTCGTTGTAAATTCAGAAAGAACAAGTTGTACACAAACGAGAAGAACTAGGGAAGTGGTTGAGGAGGGTAGCATTTATTATCTTATTCGGAAACCGCACCACGAGCCCTCGCGTAGGGCGTTGGTGGCCTACGGACAGTCACAAGCTCACGGAAAACCACCAGACCAGGGCCATGAACGGTAGGCGTGGGTCGTAGTGGACACCTAGTGTGGCTTGGAAACGCGAGTCGACCGTTCATCCTTGAGTTACCGCGTTGTGTGAGGCCGCCTGATTGTGTGCGAGTGGGTTCAGGGCGTGGTTGACCAAGCCCAGGAAGCACGCCAGACTGCATCGGGCAGAAACAATCATCTCTGCCACAAAACAACCTGGCTAGGCAAAGGTGACCTATCCAGGCATACACTGTAGAGTCCGGCGCGATGCCGGTGACAACTGTAGCGTGGATGTGCAGTCATACAAAAGCCTGTAATCGGGCCACACATCGAAGACATCTGGTATCCAAAGAGAGTTTGCCATGACTGACAAAGCAGGGTAGTAGACAAAAAAAACGTCGCATTGTATAGCTACTGTCTTCGTTGTGCGCCTGGAGCACGTGGGTGTCCGACAGTGGGGTTCTTGGGCATATTGGTGAGGTTCAAGTGAGTACTTAGTGATGTCGTACTGCATGCGCCGCGCTCGATCGAATATAATAAGGATATCATTCTCGATCTCAGCGATGCTATGTTTACCTCGCTTCCGGCCCCGATGATATGCGTGGGTGGATATCTTCGTCGAGGGTCTGCGGGTCGGTGTGACACTGAACCCTGCAGGATCGTGGCAGGCGTTCATCCGCAAGACTGCCTGTCCCACCACCAAACGCGGGTTTCGTCTTTGACGCGCTCGCTGAAAACGAAGCCGCGGAGGTAGGAGCCTTGGACCGAAAGTTCTCCAGCATTCTACTGTCATCTTGTTCTCCAGCGCTGGCTTGGAGAGGACTCACTTGTGACGAGACGAAGCTCAACCCCAATGCTGTCTCACATACCACCAAGCCGTTAGCCACTCGCCCACCCAGCCTTATCAGACTGAGTGCGGAGGGATCGTCGTAGGACTGGGTACACGTGGCAAAAGTTGCGACCCAAGGTTGAGGATGAAATTCCACGATGCTTGCTTGGCTCATGTTTCCGCAATTCAACGAGCATGATACCGGCAACATATCCGGTGCTTTCGCTAAGAACTGCATGACTAGAGGGAGTCATTATCAGCATGAACGAATCTTGCCACCGTTCCAGAACGCTATCTCGAGTTCGGAGATCCATCAATTGCTTGGTCAATCCATGATGTTGACGTAAGCATCTTGTTCTGTCATGCGGACAAGTCAGTCAAGAAGTATTATGCCAGAAAGGGAGCTGGTGCCGTCGAGGCTGTTGCACGCACACGAAGGCGCGGTTCTAGTGAGCAAGCCCACAGTGCTCTCAGCTGTATCTCCATCGCACTGAATTCTTTTTCTTTGGCTATCCGCTTATATGGTTGACATCATGTGCAGCAAGGTATGCTCCCATCAAACGAGAATCAACTCCTGAGAGCCGAGTCCGACCGGCTACTGATTGCTGCTGAATGCCGAGTCTTTTGAGTCTAGATTGTGAACAAGGAAAGCGCATGTCTCGAACATGGTCCTTGTACTCAGAGGCGTGGCGTGATCGCCAAAAAGATGACAGTGCACCTGAATTTGTCTTCCTGGCCGAGGGTACTGTGCCCTGCGGGACGTCTGCTGTGACTCTGTTTAGCTTAGCCATGGCTTGGTGGTAGTCGACACGTCCGAGCCACTAACCTTTCATCATCGGCCACATGTGATTGCACAAGGCACTCGTACAACCAGCCTTTCCTGGATGCAGGTGGTCAGCACGACAATCGCGCTAACGCGAAGTTCAGCGCCATCACGGAGTGCTCTGCCGTTGGCCCAGGATAAAGGCAGCGTGTTCCCCAAAAAAGGCATGCGCCCCAATGAGCTGAGATTCGCAGGAGCTCACTCTTCTGCACAGCTGTGACTTGACTCATTTGGCGCAGGCCACAGGCTTCCTTTCCTAAGACCCGTGCAGAAGAGAACTCAGTTCCTGAAAACGTGCCTCAGCGAGTTGGAGACAGGTATACATGGTTTGCCTGTCGATAGAAGCACCACCGCTGCTCTCTAGCCGAGAGATGAGCCGACCATGTTCGCCGCTTGGTTGTAGGACAACTGACATCACTTCGTTGCAAAGTTCTTCTTCAAACGTGTCGGGGTCAGCAAGAATCCAATTCTGGGGATTCGTGGAGAGTTTCAGTGGCGAGGCAGTGGTGAAGATTGCAAAGGTCGAGACTATGGGCAGATCTCGAA
Organism: Sphaerulina musiva SO2202; assembly: GCF_000320565.1. NCBI lineage: Eukaryota > Fungi > Ascomycota > Dothideomycetes > Mycosphaerellales > Mycosphaerellaceae > Sphaerulina > Sphaerulina musiva. The sequence goes on from NW_016017383.1 coordinate 1,308,223, forward strand.
TTTGTAATCGCTTTTCATCCAATGCCAATGGCGAGCACACCACGCTCTCTCTGTCGGCGTCCCAGTGGGCGCCCGGTAAGCGAGTGTCCCGCAGTGCGGCGTAGACAGCCAACCAGGCAGCATCTAAAGCATTCCCATCCAGAGCGAGGCACAAGATGTCCACATATAGCGTCCAATAGGCCTTAGTCACAACCTGTCCAGGTTCGCCCAGACCGTCGTCCTCGGCGGCCGGCTGAGTGTATGTGATGCGCAGATCGTCCAGATTCACAGAGCCCGAGTCGTTGAGTAGGGATGAGATCCGATATGAGAGTGATTGTGCCACCGAGCTTGGCGGATTGCCGGGCATGTGCGCTGGAGAACAGCCTGTACTGAGTTCTAGATTTGGCACCAAAAGGCCGAGCTGTTCGATGATGTCGATATCCTCTGCCTCATCGCTGGGGGGTTTGGCGACATCTGAAGCCAGAAGAATCTCAGCTCGCACTCCACACACTATCGCAGTGTCTCCGACGCGGACGAGGGCGCTTCCGTTGCTGTGAGACAGCGATCCTGTGTTGACTGTTGGCTTGCGGAACTCGCTTGGCGAGCGACCACTGGGACGTGTGGATTTGGGCGCCTTGAGATGCGCGAGGAGAAATGGTTTCGGCGTCAGACTCGCGAACGTGTCGCGCGGGAAAGACAGTCCCGGTTTAGCATCCGCGGCCGCCATGATGTTGATGTCGTTGTTGTTGTTGTTGTTTTTGTTGTTGTCGTCGTCGTGTTGATGTACGCGTGCCGAATCTGAACGAGACTTCTGTGGCCCACTTTTTTTTTCACACGTCAGGGCTCCGCGCGCTCATCGTTCTACCGGGCCTGTCCGGATCGCCTATGTCAGTGCAGTCGGCGGAGTATAAGTAGGTACATGTACATACTTGCAACAAACAGCTTGAACTCCAGTCGTTTATCCCAGTACATTGAACAAAGTGATCAACAGGAACACACACAGAAACTCATCCTCACAAGCAAGAGACCATTAAGCGACACTCGTCGAAAACCAGGCAGACCAAACAGCGTCAGTTCAGCCAAGACCCATCAAAAATGGAAGACAACCACATCTACCAATATTCCCTCCTCAACGCCTTAATGGACGGCGTCTGCGAGACCGGAATCCCCGTCTCCAAATTCCTGACCAAAGGAACTCAAGGTCTCGGAACCTTTGTCCGAATGCAAGGCGAGCTCTTATTCCTCGACGGCAAAGTCTACCAATTACAAGCCGGAGGCAAAACCCGCGAAGCAGACCCCTCCGATCAAATTCCCTTTGCAGTCTCCACCAACTTTGTTGCGCAAAGTACGCAGTCGGTAGATTTTGCAGACAAAAGCGGCATCGATCAGGCGTTGGATGGATTCAATGATCATGCCAAGAATCTCTTCATGACGTATCGCATCGATGGGGCATTTGACCATGTCAAGTGTCGAACTGTGGAGGGGCAGGAATACAAAGGACAGTCGCTGTCGGAACTCGGGAAAAAACAGTCGATGGAAGAGTACTCGAAAGTGGAGGGGACCATTATCGGCTTTCGTACGCCCCTGAATTGGCAGGGCTTTGGGGTCGCAGGGGAGCATCTACATTTCATCAACAAGGACCGGTCAGCGGGCGGGCATGTTTTGGATGTAAGAGGGAAAGGGTTGGAAATGAAGATGGCTGTGGCTGCCAATGTGCATGTGGAGTTACCGACGTCAGAGGACTTCAATGCGGCGGAACTGGTCACTGATGACAAGGGGGTCAAGGAGGTAGAGGGATAGATAGATAGACGAGACTCCAGTGCTCGAGCTTCATGATACTACATATCTATTGCTTTGTGATTCTATACCATCTCAACATCTCCTTCCGCCTTCCATTGGTTCCTTGTTCAGCCCACCGAATCCTGGATAAGTCCGGCAGCCAAGTCTTTGACCTTCGAATAGTCGATGCGCACATCCACAAGGCTTACTCCCTTATGCGCAAGAGCCTGTTCCATGACCGTTTCAATTTCAGAGGAGCTGTTGATCCGGAAGCCTTTTCCTCCAAACGCTTCCGCATACTTGGCGAAATCAATTCCTCCCAGTTTGATGCCTGAGCTGCGATTGTACTTCATTTCTTCTTGGAATTCCACCTGTCGATAGGTTAGCTTCGGTTTACTCCCACGAGGAACACCTGTCGGCCCCATTGAATGCATACCATATTGTAAGCCTCATCGTTCCAGATGAAGTGCGTAATGTTGCAGCCTTGTAAGACTGCGGTAGAGAGCTCTTGGGATGAGAACATGAACCCTCCGTCGCCACTGATGGAGATGACCTTTTGCGAACAAGGAGGTTCTTGGATCAGAGAAGCTGCGATGGCCCATGGAAGTCCTACTCCAAGGGTCTGCTGACCGTTACTGCAGAGCAATTTTCGAGGTTCGTAGGCGAAGAAGTAGCGCATCATGTATATGTATACCGTGCCGACATCACTAAATAGAAGAGGCCAAGTCAGTTTGGTGTCATGAGATGTATAATGATGCAGCCTTACACGCAGACTGTAGTGTCTTTCGACACACGTTTCTGCAGCGCCGCGATGAACTGCAAAGGATGGACAAATCCATTGGAGCTCTTGAAGTTTGTGATTTCCTTGCTCCAGGATCGGAGTTCTTGCGTCAATCCTTTGCAGAACTCATCTTTCGCTGGGTCTGTGACGTTCTGGACAGCGTCACCAAGCGCGAGGATGTTTTGTCTCACAGATCCAAGGAGCTCGATATCAGGGTGGTAGTATGCTCCATAGTCACACGAAGTGTAGTCCTGAATCGAAGTCAGCTCGTTTCATGTCGCAGACTTCTGGGTCGATTGACTTACCACATGAACAATATTGAGATTGGCATGAGGGTTCCAGGCGCTTGCGTCATATTCAGTCGGATCATAGCCAAGACATATGATGAGGCTGCCAACATGTCAGCATACGACCCTGATACGCATGAAGGAAGTCGTACTCTGACTTGGCAAGTAGCCTGTCTCCCGTCTGATTTCTGAAAAGTCCAACTCTGCCGAAGAAGACTGTATCTGCAAGATCTTCTGGGACTGCGCCCGCTGCTTGGAAAGTCTCTACCACGGCAATGGGATGTCTTCGCAGGAACTGACGAACAGCGCCCACAACAATGGCACTGGAAGCTCTCTGGCCCAGGAAGAAGACTGGAAGTTTCGCATTATCGATCATCTTTGCCACCGTGGCGATATCTGCTGTAGGAGATGCCCCATAAAGAGGAGGCGTGAAAGCCGAGCTTGGGAATGCCGTGATCTTGCTCTTCCCTGCTGCTACATCCTAGAAAGCAGTAGACACAAGTCAGCGAGACGATCTCAGACTCGTTCAGGCCCATGTTCGGAGAGCTCTTACCATGGGCAAAGACACCACAGCGCTTCCCCTCGGATTGCCATTGGCAGTCCTGAAGGCTGCTAGCACCACTTCTGCCGCCTGATCTTCGACGTCGATATTTGTGGCCGACTTTGCCGTCGGTCTCAGGATGTCCAGAGCTTTCATGCTCTGATGAGTGTGCTTTGTACTGAGTAGTCTCGGCACACTACCGACAATGGCCACCACGGGATCTCCCTCCGTCGTGGCTGTCACGAGGCCAGTGGTGAGATTGCCCGCTCCTGGGCCTGATGTAGCTATACAAACGCCGGGTGTGCCTGTGATGCGGCCGACTGCTGCGGCCATGAAAGCTGCATTCTGCTCATGTCTGCACACGACAAGTTTGATCTCGGGATGATCGGACAAGGTGTCGAAGACGGCATCGACCTTCGCCCCGGGGATACCGAAGACCACCTTGACGCCGGCGTTGTTCAAGCTCTCGACGATGATCTTGGAGACTTGCTGCTCGGCCATTGTGATGGCTGATCGGGGTTGCTAGAAAAGGACTGATGAGAGTGCGAAAGATGTACTTGCCTGAGTTGGTAGTGTCTACGAGATAGTTGTAGGCGTTGCCGAGAGGATCCGACCACGACGGCTCCAAGGCCCGCTCACTGCAGTGATGCAGAGCTGCTGAAGTCTCTGAAGTGCATTGGTTATGTCATCCTCAGCGGCCTTACCTCCTACCGTTAAATAAACGTGTTGAGGGAAAGAGCGATGGCGGAGGGGCAGGCAGGCATCGGCACACGCTCCGGCACTGCTTGTGGGTCCATCATGACGCGGACCGTGCCTCCGCGCTCTCCCGCCCTTGCACCCACAAGGCACTGTGACCAGTCAAGTCACTGTCTTCTCAGTGTCGACCAGGTGGGTTGCAGCACATCGCACCAATACAGCGGAGCGGTGTTGTTGTTGTGGTGGTGAGATGGGCCGACCATGTTGAAGCGCAAGCTGTCACAGCCCGACAGCGAGGACCACGACGACAACGACGGTGACGGGACGCCAACCCTCTTCCGCAGCGATGCCATCGAGGACCGCCAGAGCACCTTCATCGCCGTCTACTCGCCCTCTCTCCAGCCCAAAGAGCTGCAGGCGCTCGCTGAGTTCCAGACCGCCGACCACAAGATCTTAGGCTGGCGGCGAGAGTCCAATCAACAGAGCATCGGCAAGTCCAAGCTGTATGTGACAGGATCCGACGATGATGGAGAGAAATATGCCGGCAAGAAGGTCGAGAAGGTCCTGGAAGCCTGTCAGGCCACAGGCGCTGTAGTTGTGGCGAGATGGTGGGGCGGCGTCATGCTGGGTCCCGTCCGCTTCAGTCACATTGAGCAGGCCGCGCGCGCAAGCATACGCGCCTGGGAAACACACCAAGCGGAAGCCCGCACCAAGAGAAGAAGACTGGCAGACGAGAAAGAAGAACAGGAGAGGCTAGCCAAGTCGCTCGGCGCGAGAGATGAGAGCATTGCGGTGTTGAGAACACTGGCCACCGATAAGGAGCAGCAGCTGAAGGCCGCTCGAGATGGTGGTATATCAGTCACCAGTACCGATGAGATCCTGCAAGCGCCCGGTGTCCCTGCTCCGACCACCCAAGTCCCGATCGAGTACACGACGCTTCCAGTCGAACGCCTACGAGCACTGGACAAAGCTCGAGATGCGACGTTATCGTTTCTGCTCAAGCGTATTGACAAGGCAGAGGCTGAGTTCAAGAAGCTGAAATCCGAAGTGGCAGACAAGACACTACAGTAAGGAAGGGCTCAGTGCATTAACATATTACAATGCCAGGACCTATCTATTCTGCTTCTTCCAAACCAGTGGCGTCCAAATATGGATCTTTGGGCGGTGCTCCACGGTTTGTCCTTGGAGCCTGTTCCTCCGGATCTGTGTTTGACTGATTCTCCAAGTCTGTGTTTGACTGTTTATCCAGATCTCCTCCGCTGCCCGGATAATCTCCGGGCTTCTCCTCATCCGAGCTGCTGTGCCCGGAACGAGAGGTTGGGAGCTCTATTCTTCCTTGCTCCTGATCCATCTCTGTCGTAGGTTTCTGAGGAATCGCTGATTCTGTTGGTGCAAATTTACTTCGCGAACGAATCTTCGCGCCGTAACGATAAAATATGAAAGGAATAGGGGCCAGCAAAACTGCAACCCCTCCTATCAGACTGCCAGCGCCACCGACGCCCATAGCGTCGAACATCTGTTCTGTAAATAGTGGGGACACAGCTCCAAGCGCAGAACGGCAGACCTGGATGGGCGTGTTAATAGCTGAAACCATCAAGTCGTCGTCCTCAGATAGCGACTCACTGTGTTTGCGGCAATAGCGCTTGCAGCGTACATCATGTACGTATCGGCCAGATACGATAGGTAGGACACGAAGACGAGTACAATGGACGTTGATAGGAACGTTCCAGCCTGGAATCAAAGTACATGTCAGCACGTTGCACATTGTACAAATGTGCATAAAAAGAAAAGAAAAGTTAGCCCAACTCACCAGCGTTGGCACAATCCACGGCACAGAATTGTAATTGGCACTCCATGCGAACCAGAACATGGTGACGGGAAAAAGAATCCCCCCGATCATCGCCAATGGCATCCGGTCCTCTGGTGCACGAGGGATGCCCGCTGCCATTTTCTTGGTAGCAAATGTGGATTCGTAAAAAACGATGCCGCCTGCTACAAAGGCTCCCACGAGAAATCCGATGAGTGGGAGTTCGCCCACGCCGCTGTTCCAACCACGTTTTTGTTGGAAGACGATGGGATATCTATTGAATTATTGTCAGCTTTTTTGTCTCTTGTGCATGTATGGATTACAGCGTGAAAGGGACCCAACAACTCACATCGTAAAGGACATGTACAGTAGCGCGTACACGATACTGAGGTAAATGGCAATCAAGAAGGAAATGGGATCAAACAAGATAATCCACGGTCTCGTCAAGGTGATTCGGAAAATGGTGCCCAACTTCTGCCCATTCGCCTCTCGGGGCGCTTGCACATTCTCATAACCCTGAATCTGGGCCCTCCGAATCCTCTTCGCCTTATTCACCAAGACCTGCGCCGGCAACGTCTCCGGAATGGTCAACATGGGCACCAACGTGATCCCTCCCAACCACAACAACACATAAAACGCCCATCTCCAATCCTTGGTCAACTCCAAAAACCCACTCACGACAGGCCCCAACGCCGGCCCAGCAAACGTCATCATCGAAAACACACACAATGCATTCCCGCGTTCAATCGGCGGCCACAAATCCGCCAACACACCAGGCACATTACTCAAAGCCGCAGAAGCAAATGTGCCCGTCAAAAATCTCCCCACGAGTAACCCCCCAAACGTCGGTGTGAAGGCGCATAGAAAAGTGAAAATCACGTAGCAAATATATGTGCCGTAGAAAATCCATCTGCGACCATAATATTCCGACAGAGGTGCCCAGAGCAACGGACCGAAACAATATCCCAGCAAAAATAAGGTCGTGACGAGATTCGCGGCTAGCACGGAAATGTTGAAATGAGAAGCGATGGAATTGACGCAGCCTGAGGGCGAGGAGGAGGCGAATGTGGAGGAGATGACGAGGCAGATGGAAACGATGGTGATGTACCATCTGCGAGCCGGGGACCAGTTTTTGGGATTTTCAATGTCTCCCACTGGACTGAAATCGAGGTGGCCTGAGGAGTTGAGGTGGATTTGGGTGTTGGGGACGTTTTTGCTGCGGTAGGGTTTGGCTGTTGGGCGGGAGAGCATGCGTTCGAGGGCTTCCATTTTTTTTCTTCTTCTTTTTCTTTTTCTTCTTTTTCTCTTTGGCTTCACTTTTGGTAGAGAGAGGGTTTGTCTGTACAGTTTGGCTGACTTGCTCGGTTTGCTTTTTCTTTTTTCCTTCAATGCTGTTCTTGCTGGTGGTGCTGTCTCTGTAACCGTGGCCAGTGCCGTTGCAGCATCCTAAATAAATGAACAACAATGAACAACGGATGATGATGCGAGTGATGGAATATAATACTCTAATTACCAGAGCAGAGCTTCAGAAAGTCTGGAAGAGAAAATTGCCACCACATTGTTTGGTAAGGTTTCAATGTTTGGGTTTGTACTCCAAAACACTGCTCCTCGGGAATACGGCACATGGGCACATACATGACATACATGAAAGCAAAGCAAAGCTGCCCGCCTCCTTGCTTCTGCTTGCTGCCGAGCTGCGCTGCTGACTGCAAACTAGGCAGAAAAGATCTTCGGCGTCTTCAAATGTACTGGTACCTCCCTAATAGTTCTATCTCGTTTCTACATGTAGTCAGTCTGTTTCCCCACGGAATAGTGAGTTCTTTTGGTGTGGGGAAAGGGGGGTAAAAAAAGGCATATCTCAATCTCATGCGACCTCATCGGCATCGTCGGCAGAAGAGAAGAAACAAAAAGATACCTACCTCCGTTATTCGTTGCTCGCTTGCTTACCTGCCCGCTTCTAATAAAAGTGTTCCACGGCATACATGTACTTACCTGACTGTAGCGGAAAGAGAGCATATGCGAATTACCGGGCTGGGTGAAACTATTGCAATCAATGTAATAAAAATCTGCTGTGCAATCAATTACCAAACATTTGATAATTTTCTGTTTCTTTTTCTGTTTCTTTTTTCTTTCCTTGGACATTTGGCCCTCTTCTGGTTCTTCTTCTTCTTCTTCTCCTGTGTTTCCGGATTCCCATTTTCAACGAGAGAAATTCGAAGGCTTGAATGAATGAATGAATAAATGAATGGGGTTTGACTGGAATTGCGCTCGCGAGTTTCATGCGTATGAGGTCTTTTTCATAAAAGAAGAAAATCAGTCCCTGTATCCAAACAAACAAACAGAGAGAGATATAGATACTCGAGCAGAGAGACAGGGCAAGCATTGAGAATGATAGCTATACAGGTAGCGAGTGACGAGAAGGAGTGAAGTGAAGAGATGATGTTTTTCGGGGGCTGATAACAGATTTGATCCTTGCCTTGCGAATCCTGGACCCATGCTGAGATCCGATTCGATCAAAAGGAGTCTTTTGCCGGAAACACGAGGGACCACCACCACTCTGCGTGAATACAAGAAACAGTCAGATCTGCTTAATATGTACACAACGCCGTCGCTACCTGACCTTCTAGACTACATGCAATTCACTACTAGGTGGCCTGAAAGTCGCTCTAGCTGGAACCCGTTTCAACTGCTGGTGGTTTATATTCCCAGACCAATTCCATCTAGTCTCGCTATCTCCAATTCTCTAATACTTTCTTGCAAAAGGAGGTACAGCCTTGCACTCGGCCTCATCCAGTGTGTTTGCAACAACAGCACGATACCCAATCTCAACCTTCTCATGTGGCTTCTTTTGCCATGTGAGAGAGTGCTTCATCCAGTTCTCATCGTCTCGGTCAGGGTAGTCCTCACGAGCGTGTGCTCCTCGAGACTCTTTACGAACAGCTGCAGCTTCAGCAGTCTGGACGGCGCAAGTCAACAGGTTGCGCAGCTCCAGGGTTTCAACGAGGTCACTGTTCCAGATCATGCTGCGGTCCTTGGTGCCAACTTGGTGGAATTGCTTGTCGACTTCGTTAATCCTGTGAAATGTTAGTTAGCAATGTTCCAATATTTGCACGCATCATGACACTCACTTCTTGACACCCTCGTCAAGCGACTCCTGTGTTCGGAACACAGATACATCAGACTGCATGACCTTCTGCATGGCGCTTCGGATCTCGTTGGTGCTCTTTGGTCCGTCCGCGGTTCGGATTTGGTCGACAGTGGCAATGGCTTCGGCGCCTGCATCGCTGGATATCGTTTGGTGTGGCTTGCCAGGAGAGAAGTTGTCGCGGATGGTGTGGCTGACAGCACGTCCGAATACGACCAGATCGAGCAGAGAGTTGGCACCGAGGCGGTTTGCGCCGTGGACCGACACGCAAGCGGCCTCACCGCAAGCGAACAGACCTGGCACAACCTTGTCCTTGCCATTCTCGTCCACTGTAAGAACCTCACCAGTGTACTTGGTGGGGATACCGCCCATGTTGTAGTGCACCGTTGGCAATACAGGAATAGGCTGCTTGGTCACGTCGACACCAGCGAAGATGGAAGCAGTCTCAGAGATACCGGGGAGACGCTCGTGCAGAATCTCGGGAGGCAAGTGCGACAATTGCAGGTAAATGTGGTCCTTGTCAGGTCCTACACCACGACCTTCGCGGATCTCCATGGTCATACTTCGGCTGACAACATCACGAGAAGCAAGATCCTTCGCGGTCGGAGCATAACGTTCCATGAATCGCTCACCCTCGCTGTTGAGCAAGTAACCTCCCTCACCACGAGACCCTTCAGTGATCAAGCAACCAGCGCCATAGATACCAGTAGGGTGGAACTGCACAAACTCGAGATCCTGGTTAGGAAGTCCAGCGCGAGCGACCATGGCCATGCCATCACCAGTGCAAGTGTGTGCAGATGTGCACGAGAAGTATGCACGACCGTATCCTCCAGTAGCCAGAACAGTGTTGTGAGAGCGGAAGCGGTGCAGAGTGCCATCTTCCTGGTTGTAGGCAATGACACCCTTGCACTCGCCATCTTCCATGATCAGATCAATGGCGAAGAATTCAATAAAGTAGTTGGTGTTGTGGCGGAGTGACTGGCCATAGAGGGTATGTAGAAGGGCGTGTCCCGTTCGATCAGCAGCCGCACAGCATCGGTATGCTTGTCCGCCCTTGCCAAACTCCCGCGACTGACCACCAAAGGCTCGCTGGTAGATCTTGCCGTCGTCTGTTCGCGAAAAGGGACATCCGTAGTTCTCGAGTTCGTATACAGATGCGGGTGCCTCTCTTGTCATGTAGTGGATGGCGTCTTGGTCTCCCAGCCAGTCGGAGCCCTTGACAGTATCGTACATGTGCCATCTCCAGTCGTCCTCGTGCATGTTACCCAGGGCGGCATTGATGCCTCCTTGAGCAGCCACAGTGTGTGATCGTGTGGGAAATAGCTTCGATATGCAGGCTGTGTTGAATCCAGCCTCGGCCAGGCCGAATGCTGCTCGCAGACCAGCTCCTCCTGAGCCCACGACCAGAGCATCGTATTCGTGGTCGATGACAGGGTATTTGTGTCCAATGGCACCAGATGCCTCCTTCGCTCGTAGCGGTGCGGACGTGATGATGCGGTTTGCTCGCGGCGTGCTCGAGAAGTTGCGAGTGGCGCGGATGGCGCTGCGGCCAGAGAACTGCCTGAGACTGGCGGAGAACATGATGGCAGCGGCGATGCAGCGAATGACTCCCAGTCCGTGGCAAAGACTCTGTTGCGGCGAGTTGTTGTCGACGTGTGGTTTAAGTCGAGAGCAATGTCAAACCCGAGAGTCTAGGACGTAATCATCGATGTTCGTCCTTAGACGGAGTGTTAAGGATCGATCCCTGGGTCCACAAATTACCCACGGCGGACGTATCACGTGTGCAGGCGTCGATAACCGAGCTGGGCAGTCCCGGACTGGTCCTCCCCCTGCTTACCGATACATTATCCTCTATAGACTGGTTTCGAGCACCACTATCCTCGGCTATCATTTCAGATTTGCATGTTCCGAGTGATGGACACGGTGGACATACGTGTGTGCGGATCAGGTGGCAGACCAGCAGTGGCACATCCCTACCGTCGGCAACAAGCAGCGGCATGGAAGCCACCAAAAGATCGAATAAAGATATCGACTCCCGTCTTTTCCCATCACTATTCGACGCCCCTGGCCACGCTGCTTATTCCCGCTGCTATAGTGCTATACCCGACATGCTTATGATAATCATCATTATTATTATTATTGACCTTTCTTTCGCTATCAACTGGCGGGAGGCACATCTTGTGGCCCCTCGGGGACCCAGCCAATCACAAGCTTCTGGAATAATCACTGTCCATTATAACCTCGTATGCCTCGGCGACTATCGGCTGGCGGAAGTGGAGACCACTCACCCGACTACTACATACTCTGTGCGTGCCGACGACATCACAAGGATACATAATAAGCACGTCAGGTAGATAGCAGCATCTCAAACGAGAGACAAGGTGAGTGGCCTCTGTGCGAATGCTCGACGAATCACGAACCGCACAACAGTAACAGAAGTTGCCCAAGCACTTGTTTGTATGAATGTTACTACTAGGAGGTATTGAGGGTAAGGTAGGTAATGTATTTCCAGACTCCAGGTCGTCGTCGTCGTTGCAGATGCAGATGGGTAATGTAGGTACTCCATCTCTGGGAGGTATTCCTTGGCATATCTACCTTACAGGAGACACAGAGACAGCTCAGTCAGTCGCACCTGCACCATACTGGGTAATGATTCGGTACCTGCCCTGACGTGTAGCAGTAGGTAGGTGCAGAGATGGAAGGAGTTGTGTTGTCGAACGTCATGAATCATCATATATAATCACCGATCCTGTACACGGCAGGTACAACTCCCAAACAACCTGAACACTGCAGCTGTGCATTGAACGTTCTCCACCACAGTCTCCGCCATGCTTCGCCTTTTTGCCAGATCCATCCGCCCATTGTCCAAGACTACCACTACCACTACTACTACCACTTCCCTCCCGCAAGTGCAACGCATCACGCCTGCCAGACTCCTCTCATCAACAGGTAAGACCCGAACGACAGAAACGACTCCGACAACCAGAGACTGAGACCTCATCCAGCAATGGCCGACAACCCCGAACTCAAGGCATCCGGCCTCTTCGACGTCAGCCATGTCACCGCACTGGTGACAGGCGGTGCAACAGGCATAGGCCTGATGATCACACAAGCCCTCGTGGCCAACGGAGCCAAAGTGTACATCACATCCCGAAGAGAAGAAGTTCTCAACAAGGCAGTCGAAACATACAACACGGGGCCCGGCAGCCTACACGCCCTTGTAGGCGATGTCAGCACAAAACAAGGCATTCACCAACTCGTCCAAAAAATATCGCAAAAAGAGCCTCAAGGGATCCAACTACTCGTGAACAATGCGGGCATTGCTCGAGACGATAACACGAAATTCTCATCCAACGATGGTCCACCAGATACATCTTCTGCAGAAGCTATTTCCGAATATTTCCTCCGCTCGGAAGAAACTCAGTGGCAGGATACCTTTCAAACAAATGTCACGGCACAGTATTTTATGAGTATGGCTTTCCTGCCCGCTCTTGCGAAAGGAGGGAGAATCACTCCAGGATATTCGTCTTCGGTTGTCAATGTCAGTTCGATTTCTGGTGCAATGTAAGTTTTCAAAATCCGTTTTCTGCTTCTCCTATGAAGACGAAGAAGAAGAAGAAGAAGAAGAAGAAGAAGAATACTTTACTAACAATCAACTACAGGAAAGGATCAAGCATGGGACAATTCGCGTAAGCTCCATTCCCATCCCACACCATCTTATTTTCCCACTTTCTTCTATCTTTAACAGCACCCACATCTCCTCCTCCCTTGCTAATATGTATGTAATAGCTACGCGAGTTCCAAAGCAGCATCAACACACCTTTCCCGCATGCTCGCAACCACCTTTCAAGGCTTCAACGTGCGCGTCAACGTCATCGCGCCAGGCGTCTTTCCCTCTGAAATGACAGGCGGTGACAGCAATCATGTCAACAAGACGGAAATGGACATGAAATCGTCCAATCCCGCTGGACGCAAGGGTCACGATACGGATATGGCTGCTACCATTTTGTTCTTGGCTGGGAAGGGTGGGGTCTTTTATAATGAACAGATTTTGGTATGTTTGCTTTGCTTTGCTTCCTTGCTTCCTAATTGATTATGGCGTTCGAATTGATGTGCCTCATGTGCTGACGACATTGTTTTTAACAACAGTATCCTGATGGCGGAAATACGCTCTCGCAGCCAGCAGTCAACTGATCAAGTTATACGCGAAAACGAACGTACGCGTCGAATGTGTAGATAGTGTAAGATAATGCACCTCAGGGCAAGAACCAATCAATCACCAGCTCGACTGTATCGTGTTCTTGAAGTGGTATGTGTCGGAAGCCGAGCCGACGAAGAAATCCAACCCGATGCGGCTGTGGAATGTTTTGCATTCTGATGAGAGAGGTGGTCCCCTTTGTACTTCGCCAAAGCTTGCCCGTCGATACCTTACCGACCAGACAAAGAGCTGTTTGCACCGCGCTTACCGTTACCGTACCTTGGACAGACACGAACGTGTGTATGCGAGAGAGTATCTCGACTTTTCAATCGTTCCATCAGTCAATTCCCAATTCCGCTTGCATTGCGAAAAGGCGGTTCAGGAAGGCTCACATTACTACGCACACTGGCACTTTTCCGAGCAGCAATGCCTACCATAGCTGAGCCCGAAGCTCGATTACAAGTCCCATTGCAGCGCGTCGTACGCTCGCCTTCACGCCGCAATAGAGATCGAGCAGCAGCAGCAGCATCGACAGCCAAGCCGCTTCAGCTACGCGGTAGAGAGACTTCCGAGAAGTCCACCACGCTCGAACGAAGCATGTTGTACAATACGACTTCTGCGATGAGCAATTCACGTCGACCAGCACCTCAGTACTTTGCAGCGCCCTTGTCACCACCGCCGGTAGCGCCGCTTCCACAATTCCCAACGTCTATACCTTCGTCTGCAGCGGCGATATCTCCACCAGCAGCGGCAAAAGCGAGGCAGAATGAGGACTTCTTGTGGACCATATCACGGACGGGGGAGGCCGGTACTGTCCTCCCGCCCTTCGCAGAACAACCGAGACCCGCTCCCCAGCCTCCCAAACGACGTCCACGCACTCCTGGCGAAGAGTTTCGTGTATCGCCGGTGTCAACGCCCTTGCGCAGGGGCCTGAGTAATAGCCAGCGTTCGAAAATTTCTCGCCCAGCACTGGTGCCACTGGCCACATCGACAGTACAGCTCCCATCACAGCAGCAGCAGCAGCGACCGACCAGCGTTCTGGACCCTCATCTGATTACTGCCCAGAGATTTGTCCCTACCACAGCACCGCAGTCTCCATCTGCGTTATTCACAGGTGAATCAGTACAACAACCAGCAGTTCAAAACAGTAGTACTACGATGCCAGCAGCGGCGAGATTGCAAAAGTCGGGGCGTGGCCGCCGATCGACCTCAAAGACGCCTGCGATGCCGTATCCGATGATCCGCTCGCACACAGCACCGCCCACCTACAACAGAACCGTCAGTTCCATTTCTCGCAGCACCGCCAGCTCGTCCACTTCGTCATCGTCTCGTCGCACTGGGCGATCCAGGTTCACCAGAAGAGATGTCGCAGCGCGAAGGTCCCTCGATGCACACCCTGCAGCTGCATCTCGGCTGGCACCAACATCTTCGATCCGAAGTGCATTATCCTTGGCCGACGATTTGAGTAGACTGAAGACAAGATCTGACGCGATTGCGAAGCCTTCCTCGGCACCATCCACGCCCGGAAGCATCATCAAGAGTCCGTTCAAGAAAAGTCGAAAGGGGGAGACGATGAGCATGTTGCTCAATACGGGATTCTTTCCCGTGGAAGAGCTGATTTATGGGAAAGATGTCAGTACGGTCAGCAAGTTGCGACAAAGTCAGATGTATCGAATCAATCTTCCGCCAAGGTTGAGCTTCATGGGCGACGATGATGTATTGACTGCACTGAGGTCACCGAACAACAGTGGCGGTGGGGGCGACAGTCCGACCGACAGCCTGTCTTCGCCAAAGTCTCCCACCTTTCCTCGGAGATCATATCGTAAAGCACGAAACCGGAGATCTGGCATGGTGAGAAGTCCGCTGACCCAAATCTCTGAGAACAAGGTGGCCAGTACCGTGGATGAACAGGACGAGGACGAGGATGAGGAGGAGGAGGGACAGGACAGAACCTCGTCAAGAAACACACTGGCAGCCATTGCTGAAGATCCGGCCTGGGGTGATGAGGAGAATATCGCTCCAGAAATTGGTTCCGCAATGCCGGCGGCAAGAGCCATCCATCTGAGAGGAGGTTCAGTAGTCACGGTCACGCCACCTGAGATGACAGCGTGGAGATGTTCAATATACATTCCAGGCGCGATCAAGCTCCCGAAGCCAGCGATCATGCCACGCAAGAATTCCGTGGCGACTCTGGATCCCTTTCAGCATGCGGTGGATGATATGTATCAGCTGTCATTAGCGGTACCCCGGCGGCGGAGTGACGATGCGGTGGTGGATGACATTTGCGACTTCTTCGATGGATTTGGCTTCGACGTGAACATAGGCTTCGATGAAGACTGTTTGGGTTTCGCACATGTCATTACGGACGAAGCCTCCAATATCGGTGAAGTGATGGAGGAGGAGGGGGAAGGTTTCAGCACGCCGACCCTGGAACCAAGTCCCATCGAGATTGAAATCGCAAAGGAAGTGCTCGATAGCACGACAAAGGCGCAGCAGGCCATGATGCAGGCCTCGCGCAGGCCACCGCCAGTAGAAACGGAGGAAACGCTGAGAGCGCGCGGTATAGCCCGATTGTCGAGGGGTTCAGCAGCGTCCATATCATCATTATCATCGTCATTCGTCGGACCACCCAGTCCCAGGGAGTCGCTCCTGCTGGGGAGCAAAGCTGGTGTACGCAGTGGCTCGGTCAGCTTACTGCTTCCCGCGCCGGAAGGCAGCATGTTTGAAACAGTACGGGGAAAGTTTGGGACCTCGGCGACAGCAGGCTCAGCGGGCGATGCCAAGGATAGTCCCCGTAGTGGGGGCCGGGCTGGATTCGCTGGAATAACAACAGCAACAACAAAAACAGCAACAACAATGGCAACCGAGGGTCCATTGACGACTCCATTATTGTCATCCAGCAGCGGCTTCGACGTCCAGGAGATTAGTGTCAGTTCGGCGTGGGTAGCGCCTGAAGTAGTGTCCAAGGTGGTGAGTAGTAATAGCGCATCATCATCATCGCGAAGGACCAGAACTCCCCTCCTCAGCAGGTTCAGGAAAGCAAAGGCCTCAGCAAGCTCCGCGCTCTAGGATTTGTGTTATACTGTAGTAACTACCTCCTAGTGCTGTCGCCTCAGGCCTGTGGGCCTGTGGACAGGAGAGATGAGGTGACGTCGGCCTTCTGGTCTGGGGCCTCTGGGCAGAGGTCGATTGAGTTCTCGGAGAATCTTTGGTGAGCAGCGGGCCAATCGTAGATGTCAGATGGGCGACGGTGTCCTGGGGGGAGAAGAAGCCGCCTGGTCTCAGTGCTGCACAGGCTACACAGGCTGCACTCGCCTATCTGTATACAGGCAGGAGAGAGAGAGACTCTAGAGAGAAGCCGGGGGGAGGGGAGGGAGGGAGCGCGGAGAAATGGCGATCAAGGAGATCTCTCCATCTCGTAAATGATATGATTTGGAAGACATGCCTGAGGGTAGAACAGCGGTAATTGACCCTTTCTGTTCGTATGGCCCCTGCTTCGGTCTGGCGAAGTGACGCAGGCTCATCGGATTGAGCTTCTTGGCAGTGGTGAGAAAACGGAAGCGGATGAAGCCGCACGACTGCAACTACCATATCGGGAAGATGGGTGCTGGGCCGGCGTAAACATGCCTGGAGAAGCTCGGGGTACCTCCCTCCTAGGCTCCTAGGCTCCTACCGTGGGCGCTGTTTCGAATGTTCAAAGACGTCACGTGCTGGGGAGCAGTGGCTCCATGTTGGTCTCTTCGTACAGACTCCCTTTTGAGGAGCTCCTGATGCCTGATGGTGAGATCTGTCGCTGAGCCTGAGAGAGAGCCTGGCTGCCTGAGACAAGTCACTGAGACTACCAGGGCCAGGGATGGGAAAGCCATGGGGATGAGTACCTAGGTAAGGACCTAAGGTATGACCGATCCTGCTGGAGATTCAGATTTCCGATTCAGTACATGTACCTACCTCCTAGGCTCCTTCGTAGTGGAGAAGAGCGATCCCAGGAAGGCACAGGACGGCAGGTGTCGGGAATGGGAGGAGAGGCGGGCGCGATGTGATGATGGGCGACAAGGAGTAGGTAGTCCGGCAGACAAGTACGTACAGTAGTTGCCTATTAGTACCTACTATCGGTGGCGGTAGTGTCCACGGGCGTGTGGGTGTGTGGGTGGGTGGGTGTGCGTCGTCGCGTCGTGCCTACAGTACATACCTGACCTAAGGTACTTCCCAGTAGAAGAGGTGACGTGTAAATCATAATGTGGCCGCGGTCCAGTGGTTAGGCACTGGCGCATGATAACGGATCGGGAGGTACCGTATGTAGTGTCTACCTTAGTGAGGTGTGCCTAGTGTGGTTCACAGTATTCACTGTCCACGGAAATCATCAGCACTCAGCAGATCCCATCTAGTAAGGGTCAGGTAGATATTGGCGTATTGCTATTCTCTCATGCTGTCGACACTCAATAGGCGATAGCGTGTACCAACAGCCCTGGTCGTGCATAATGATTGCATTTCGATGATCCAGTATCTAAAATGTTTATTTCTGAGATGATTGTATCAAGTATCCAGCGATCCACGCCCAGTCACCCGGTGTATATATCCTGGCCCCTGTGGAGAAGGGGGATCCATCGACATGGTATCATCTCAGCTCAACTTGCCAGTGACAACAGACGGACAGGGATGGATTGCAAATTCAGGTGGCTTCTTCCCTGTCGTCTTGGCGCTCGTTTATGCACAACTCCCATGTGTCTCTCTGTTATTTGCCTACGAGCCCCCGTCCACACGTCCCTAGTGGCTCCCAGGGTGCTGTATACTGTATGCAGTTACATGTATCTTCCCGTAGTGGCACGTCAACGTCACTCACTAGGCTAGGTCCCTCCACGGCCAAATCGTAACCTCCGAATCGTTTAGTGAGAGAGTGGGAGTGGGCTCCTGCGCACCTGCTCCATCAGCAGCACCAGCACCAGCAGGAGAAGGAGCAGGAGCAGGAGCAGGCCAGGCAGGCAGGCAGGCAGGTGCATCCATCTCTCGCACCTGCACCTGCACCTCATATCCACTCCCACTAATGTACTGCTGCATATGCCCTTGTCCGGCATCTCTACCTACCTTACGGCCTCTCCTCTTGCTCTCGTGCACTCGCATCCAACTTCATGTATATATAAAGACTGACTCGTCACATCCTCCACCACGCCTCACTTTTGCTTGCCCACCTACCTGTACACGCTGTCTCTCACTGGCAGAACCAAACCACGATAACCTTACCCACCTCGCCGCCGTCTCCATCGCTCCCTTCTGCCCAGAGCGACGACCTAGATACAATACTACCTACCGCTGCTCTCACTGACCTGAACCATGTCATATTCGAAAGGTCTGCAGAACTTGGATCCTCCTCCCATACAAGAGCTACCAGCACAACAACTACAGCAACTACATCCACAAGAACCACATCAACAACAAGCACAACACGCACAACGGCTACATCAACATCAACAACAACAAGAGCAAGAGCAAGAACAAGAGCAACAGCAGCAGCAGCAGCAACAGCAACAGCAACAACGGCTGTGGCAACTGACAACGACAGACTGGCTCGCGACCTCGTTGGACGACTGGGATGCCGCCACGCTGCATTTCCAGTCATGCAACGACACTGTTCCTCGCATCCTCCAACAAGATCTGCTCCCTTCGACGACGAATTCCACTTACCACTACCCCGACCCTGGGCCTTTTGTAGGAGCTTTCTGTCTTGCTTGCTGGTATGCCGGCTCGAATCACTGACCATAACAGGAATTCCAATATCTGGACGGCGGCCTGCACACGGCCACGACGGCGACAATAAAGGCATCGCCACCAACATCACCTACCACTCTGCGTATGCAAGTCTCCAAATCACACCCACCCACAACTCTGATGGGCAGCGCCAATATAAACGGCAAGCGAGACTTCCGTCACCTCGACATGGCGCATTCGACAAGCTACACATACGGCACCACCATGTGCCCACCGAATCGCCCCTCATTGTCGTCAGCTACAACACCACCATCCACCACGCCTGCTCATGCGCACCACATCGACGATGTTCAGATCTATGAACCTGCCGATTATTGCTCCAAGCTGTCGAGCGTCTGCGAACAACCTGAACAGCCGCAAGTGGCCCCCACGAAGAGAGCGAGAGTTGATTGCTTTGATGAAAATCGGCGATCCTCTCACCCTGCCTTCGCTGCGTCCCACTTGTGCCCCTCTTCAGCGCATGACATCTCGCCTAGCACGAGTGTAGCGAGCCCTCATCACCTGTCCCCACCCTCATCGTACACGACAAGTGAAAACATGAGCAGACAGAGTAGTGTGACTAGTGCGTCGGTGAATGATGCTTTCGACATGATGCGCGTCGAGTCCTCCTTCTCCACCGCTGCTGCTTCTTCCCACACACCTCTGTTTCCTCTCGATGATATTGATAGTGCACCTTTCGTATCATGTTCGACACACATCAAAGAGCCCGCAGCTGTGAGTAGTCAGCATCCTACCCGCTTTTCATTTGACGGTAGTAGAGCCTCTCACTTGCTCAGCAATGTGGGCTATGGCTTAGTTAGTACGGATTTTTCTTTTCATGTGGGTCCAAGTATTTCTGATGATGCTGCTGCTGTTGGTGGCGGCGGCGAACAACAGCAGGCTCGCCATCCCTACACGACGAAGCTCGGTATTGCGGCATCACTGGCCCCAGCGCCAGGTGCGGAGCGCAGGCAGTCGGAACCTGTCAATTATTGCAGTGGTGCATCCACCGAGTGGAAGGATGTTGAGCGTCGAAGAAAACACATTGAGAATGCTCGTCAATCGATTGCTCCCAAGAACGAAGCGAAGACCAGCAAATCCCCAACGACTTCGACAACACCAGCAGGCAAGCAAGGTGGGGATGACAGCGCCAAAGGGAGCAATAAGCGCTCCAAACAAGCCATCTCCAAAGCCCCCTACATTCGGCCCCAACATCCCAAGCTCCGCTGCAACATGTGCAACGAGTTTCCCAATGGCTTTCGGGGTGAGCACGAACTTCGCCGCCACTGGGACCGCGCCCACGCCTCATCCAAGAAAGTCTGGATATGTACTGAGCCTACTACACGAACTGAGTGGTGGCCCGCTCGGCCATTGGCCATTTGCAAGCAATGCAAACAGCACAAGAACTATTCCGCGTATTACAATGCTGCAGCGCATCTGCGACGAGCGCATTTCTGTCCCAGGAAACGTGGAAGGAAGGCGCGAGGGGAGGAGAGGGAGTCGAGGGCTGGCAAAGCAGGTGGAGATTGGCCGCCTATCGAATGGCTGAAGGCGAATGGGTGGTTGAGAGAGATTGAGGTTGAGGCTGGGTCGGAAGCTGTCCCAGAGAATGCGTTTGGTATGACAGATGACGCAGGGAATGCTTTGGATGTGCCCACGAGTACCTCATATGCGACCACGGGTGTCGAGCAGGAGTATGCTGCGATGCCATCGCAACAACAACAACAGCAACAACAACAAGTCCAACATCAACCTTTGCCCACCACTACTGCCGAGCTATCGCCTTTCGGCATGGGTAGTATCCAAGCCTATCCACCTACTACGGATTTCAACAGCATGGACTATCCCACTACCACTAATCCCATGAACACGTCGAAATCCTGGTCGATGTCGACGATGCCTATAATGACTCCTGCCCTGCAACAACAACAACAGCAACAACAACAACAACAACACAACATGTCCGCTCCCGTCAACACGATGATGAACTTTGCAGCTCCTGGCATGAATCCATCTGCCGGTTTCGCACCCGACTATGTCAATTCGCAGGCGAATTGCATGTTTTGAGAGGGGGGTATGGACGGAAAAGAAAGGGGAAGTTAGAGCGGAGAAGGAAAGATGGATAGAGAGAGGGGGAGGAATAGAGAGGAGGCCTCGACATGGTCTGAAGAAGAAGAAGATACAGAAGAAGAATGAAGAATGATGTGTCAATGTAAATGTACAATCTTAATAATCAATAAATCCGTCATTCGTTCGAATTAGCTCAAGCAGAAGGAGATGAAGTTTTGCTGGCTGGTTGGTTGCTTGGGTGGTTGCTTGGCAATTCTGAGAACATGGGGATAATAATCATAATCATAATAGTAATAGTAACAGATACCGAATGAGAAGATGGATGGCGAGCGAGCGACTATTGTAGAAGTGTCACAATTCATTATGAGTTCCTTTATCAAGAGGATAGGGTGAATCGCAATAAAGCAAAGTTTTTTTGTTCAAAAATCATCTCTTGACTTTTGAAAACAACTTCCAAACGCAACAAGTTTCAGATGGGGTATCATAGGTAAGGTAGGCTCCAAAAAACAATCCTCGCTCATCGCTCTCAAAATTCAAAACTTACAATTCCATATCCGTCTCTTCACCATCATCATCATCGACTCTGCCCTTCTCCTCCTCCTTCCGCTGCTGCAGCATCGTAGACGACTCCCGTAGAGACCCACCATCACTATCACCACCACCCCTCTCCTCCTTCTCCTCCTTCCTCTCCAAAATCCTGATCCTCTCCTCCAATTCCACAATCCTCGCCTCTTTCGTCTTGATAACAGCCCTCGAAATATCTCTCCCCATTTTTACACCCTCCGTGCGTAAATCGTGTTTGGTCAAAATCGCTCGCAGTCTCCCTTTCACAGATAGCGGCAGCGGAATCGAGCGTAATACGCCAAAGACATCTTGCGTCAAGGTGTTTTCCGTGGAAGTGGCCAGAGAGTCTTTGAAGCGGGTTGGTGGGGATGGGGAGGAGGGCGGTTCGGGAATTTCTGGGAGGACTTGCTTTTGTTTGGGACGTGGAGGAGGGGTTGTTGTGGTCGTTTCTTCTGCTGCTGCTGAGGCTGCTGAGGCTGCTGCTGAGGTAGGAGCAACGTGGGTTGGTGGTGGTGGGTTTTCTTCTTCTGCTGCTGCTGCTGCTGCTGCCGGTTTATGCTTGGAAGGAGAAGTGGCAAAGTAGTCTCCAATGCTCTTCTTCAATGATACTGGTGTGGCGGGATCTTCGAGCCATGGGAGTCTCCGAGGGCTACGTGTTTGTTTTCCTGACTGATGTTCGGAACTGGGTGTGGCATAGACTCCCATAGTCGTTCGAGGCTTCTGTGGAGTTTGAAATATGGATTCATCGGCCACCCGTGCCAACTCTTCTTCCTCTTTGCTCGTCAATGTCCATGACTCGTCGTCGTAATCGTCGTCGTTGCCATCCTCCACAAAGCCAGCATCATGCGAACTGCGCTTGACACCAGCAGCATGCTGAAGCCCGACAGTCCTCGCAGCAGGCGTCGGAGACAGCGTCGGCGACGCAAAGCGCACGCTTCTCGACGGCCTCCCAGCACTCCATCCTTCTTGCGCCTCGTCGTTGCGTGGAGTTTCCTTCCCAGCGTTACTCAAGACACACGAGGCCTCGCGGACCTGAGCTTCTTCCGCCCACAAGAAAAAGCCGCATTCGTCCGTCTGCTGGCACGTGTAAAAGTATCTTCCCTTGTTCGGACTCTCCTTCTTGACGCAGAATCTTTCCGCCGGTAGTCGCGGAGTGCAGTCGCAGTACCAGATGCGGTCGAAGAGACCTTTGAGTCGGCCGGTGCGTCCGGGCCCGCCGCCTCCGCCTCCTCCTCGTCCCTTACTGTCGCCTCGACCTCTGCCTTGCCCTCTGCTTGCGCTTGCTCTTGCTCCACCACGATAATTACTGCGATACCGACTGGATGATTGTGGTTGTTGCATAGTGCATTGGCGTGTAGATGCGTGCCGCTGGAATATGCAAAGCCAGCGAGGAACGTGATACGGGCATGTTTGTTGTGGGAGATGTGGCTGGGACGGCAGCTTTATTAGAGGTGGCTGGGCTAGTTACGGGCTTTCCGCTACCAGGTGTGATCGCTTGCGCCGAGGAGAGAGAGCGATGGATGAGAGAGAACAGGAAAATCTGACTACATGCCATGACGGTATTCGCCTGATTTTGCTGATGATGAATATCGCATTACATTATCTCGATGAGCCAGCATCCTCATCACCAAGAACAGCCTCCTCCGTCGCCTTCGGGTATCGCATCTTCCTCAACTTCTTTCTCACTCTGCTTTCTCCTCCTCCTCCTCCTTCTCCTTGTCAGCTTCAGCTCTCTCCGTAGCCTTCGCTGGCTGGCTCTGCGCCTCCTCCGTCTCAGCAGAACGCGCTGGAACGTCCACAATGTCACTGCTCTTCCCCTTTGTTGTCTCATCTGCCTCGACTGTTTTTGCAACAGCCTCACTACTCCCTGTCGTATCGTCTATGGATGGCTCGCTGATCTTCAGTCCCTCGACTGCAGCACTGGCCTCTGGCACATCGTCCTCTCCTTGCTCTTCCTTATGACTCGGCTCGTTCCCCTTCTGGCTATTCACCTTGCTGGATGAAAGTTCCGGGGTAGGTGTTTTCGTCACCTTCCCATCTGCACTTTTCCCAAGAGCCATAGGTGTAGATTTGTCCCCACCACTAACTGCACTCGCCGATGCTGGTGGAGACGACTTCTTACTCCTGGCTGCAATCTCCGCAGCGCCCGGCAACGCGATTCCTTGACTTCTGCTCACCGGGGCAGGCGCAGCAGATTTTGCTGTCGTAGACGTGCCAGCAGCAGCAGGCGTGATGTTATGCGACAAGGCCGGTGCAGTCTGAACTCCCACAGGTCCTCCCTTGGGCACCGCGACATTTCCTGCAGGGACAGGTCCGATATTTTCTCTCAGTTCTCCAAATTCATTCCACTCTTCCACCTCGTTGAGATCCTAGTCTCCTCATTAGCTAAAAACATCTTTTCCCATCGCGTCTTTCCTCGTATTCTAAAAGTAGCACTGTTCTAGGCGGGTACGCACATACACCGACAACGAATCCCTCTTTTACCAAACCCGGTAATTTGCGTTTCCCAGCTCTCCTCTGCCACAGTCTTCTGGCCTGTTCATCTGTGGCAAGATCGATAGCTTGGAAAGGGATTTTATTGGCTTTGAGAATGGTTTCCATTCGTGAAGTTGCTGTTACAATGTGGGAGGAGCCTGCCGTGAGAGAAGTGTAGAGGAAGAGTCGAGGGTCTTTTTCAAGCGCAGTCAGGTCCATTGTGGAAGTCATTGTGGTTGGTGTTGTTGATGGTATAAGGAGAGGATGAATGTAGGAGAAGGTCGGTGAGAGGCGTCACTCGCATTCTTCGGGGGGAAAGAGCGGAAAAACGTTTAGACGAACTCATCAGATATCCCATCTAGGAGGTAGTAGCCTTTGGGATAATTATACATTCACACTACTACAAGATATTGCTCTTGTGAGGCATATTATAACAATACAGACACAGACCACTGTGTTCATCTCCTCGCTATAACGCTGATGTGTAACAGCCAAAGCTCAAAAGGGAAGATATTGCAGAACCTCAACGTTTGCAAATATTATCCCACACCTTCTTCAGTCCACGCTTCGAAGATCTGTCCTTGATCGCAAAGGCCCCCTGGCTTCCAGAGTGGTCGTCACAAATAACCAAGCTTGACAAGGCTAACGGATCTGGCCGTTCGAAATCGACGCCAAATACCTGCCTCCGCTGAGAAGAATCAGGTCTTGCTTCCTCGGGAGCTCGAAGATCTTCACGAGTGAGGGTCAATTTCAGAGTCATCTCACGCCCGTCAAGATCTGGCGTGATACTCCTTGCAATGTTGCCGATTTTCTTGGTGTGCAATGGCAATCCCAGCCCGGAGTCCATGGGGCCCTGAGGCATAGTCGAAGATGACTCCGTAGTGGTCTGCAGGGATCCATCGTGCTCATCGTTGTGCGACGAGTCGACAGATGGAAAGCCAAACTCAAGTGCCTCGTCAAACTTTTCAGGCGATGCAAGGAAGGCACGCAGCTTTGAACGTGCATCCGAATCGCCGTAGTATCGTGCCCTAGTGTCGTGTGAGCCATCTACAGGCGATGGAGTCGGAGTAGGTTCCTTCTCGCAAACCACATTGGGTTGTGGTAAAGGCGGTACAGCAGGCAGGAGCGTAGGTGGTGGCAGCGGCAATGGTGCCAGTGCGCGCTTGCGAGAGAAGGACTTGCGAGAGCTCGACCTTGGCAGGTCATCGATGGGTGATGATGCCATGGAACGTGACGAGGAGAAACTGCTTTGTCGCTGCTGGACATCACAGGTTCGAAGCAGGTTCGGCTCACTGCGTCTGAAGTCGACACTCATGGGTGTGTTTGCCCCATCCTCAAGCCAGTCCTTCTCCAGACCTGAAGTCTCCCTGGACCTTGATGATGCTGCGCTCATGCTACGATCACTGGATGACCAGGTGGGAGATCGACTGTGCTCTGCATGTAGCCTCCGCAGCGCTCGATTAGAACTTTGAGTCAGTAGCACTAGCTCCTCGGTGCTGAAGTGTGTTCGCTTGATCTTGTCAGGCAGCGCTAGAAATCGTAGCGCCTGCTCTTCACTGACGTCTTCGAGGAGTGGGACATCAGGATCGCTGAACAGTGGTCGAGGGCGCCATGAATGGGATGTTGATGGTCTGGTCCTCATGGTATCGACAGACTCACGTGGCGTCGACTGCCTTTGACGTCTCTGTGAAGCGGCTTGCTGGAGGAGTCTGAGGCGTTCTACAGATGAGAAGTATTTCTTTCTGTCTTGGGTATCAGTGACTGCTTGGGACTTCTGTCGAGTCTAGATGTGTGCTGAGGTGTGAGGAGATGACTTACTGAACGGAAGGTGGCAACACTTCATACTCATCCGGCGTGAGCTGAGTCGCCACAGCCATGGTAGGCAATGGATTCGCAGTGAGAGGCTCGCGAGGATCCAAGACGCCGGTGATTGGGAAGATAGAAGGTGGTTAATACAACAATGCTGCAAGGTGCCAGTGTAGTAGAGTCGGATTGAAGTGGGACCTTGCAGCAGAGGGGCACAATGCACACCGGATCCAAGGCAGTTGCGGTAGCGGCAGGAAGTCAGGTATAGGTATACGAGATGTGATGCAGTTTCTCTAGTCTCCGTCAACAACCCTCTCTCAGCCCTGCTGCTGTAGCGCCGTCAGCTGAGTGACATAGAGTTGGAGCCACGGAGCGAGAGAAGTAACGGTGGAAATACAATATTGGAGGTGAGGATGTAGGAGGTACACGATTCGCTTCATCGACTACCTACCTCCTCCCTACATACCTGAGAGGTACCTTAGCTTAGGTACAGCTCTGGTCAGCCCAGCTTCTCTCCGCCCAGCTCGCGCAGTCTCCGTTTCCTGGGCCGTACAACGTTGTAGTGCGCCACAACCAAGGCCATAGCAATAATAAGCTGGAGGAAGAATATTAATATTAATGCGGATGACAAGGAACGTCCTGAAGATCGATCCGGCAGCTACCTAGCGCACTGGGCGCGCGGCATGCGTTTCTTGATCCCGTCCGGCACCGTCAGATGTGCCCTCTCCCTCTGCACACTTGCTAGCCAAGCGACACGTTCTGTGCGTTGGCCGACAACACGGGCAATCGCTGATCGCGAACTCGAGTCTCGCTCTCTCTTTGCGTTGGGCAGATCTTCCTTGCCGACAGCTCGATGCGTCACGCCAGGAGATGGACAGTGTGTGTGGGCGAGCGGGTGCGTGGCATGTGTAGGTATCCTGTCATCCTCATCCTGACATCCAGGGACACCGGATGCGCAAGCGTAACGACGGTAACGTGTCTGCCTATCATCGTTGGTCGTAGTCACACTCGGGCTGAGGATGAGAAGTGAGGGCGATGGTCAGAACTCTAGGTACTGTCGCGACTCTGCGTCACCAGAAACGAGCAGGGGTTCAGGCTCAAACTTGGTGCCAGTTGGTGGATGTTTGGGACTCTGGATGACTAGGGCCGATCCAATATGCGGCTCGCGCTTAATTCCACTTCTGCGGAGGGGATCCAATGAATATGAGCGTGGAGCACCGCCCTTGCTTGAGATAATGGACACTGGGGCCGACTGCACTGTGAGCTCCAGCACACACACCACCTCCTACAGGACGTACCAGAGTACCTGATGTCGCTGGCAGCAGGCTCTCTCGCGTGGAACTGAGCAACAACCAATCTTACGCCCACGCCGGAACGTTTCGGATGCCGGCCGACGAGTGAACAGTCGCCGCTGCTCCGCACGATCCTGCAGATCACCAACCAAACTCAGAAACTCAGTCCAGCTTGTGAAACTATCTGGACGGCGAGAACGAGAAAGGTATGAGGTACCTGAGAAGGCTGAGATGTGGAAAGCATTGGCAGGAGAGGCGGTATCGTATATCGTTACATCGTACCTCCTAGCTCTACTCGAGTCAGCAGGCAAAAGCGAGGTATTGTTCCGATGTGTCATGAGACAACGTGCGAAGTACGAAGGATGACGAGCTACAAAGCAGGTCGCCGTCGCGGCCTATGTCGCCCGCTCTGCCTTCGGAACTTCCCTCCATACAATTTACATAGATAGAGCGCAATTGACTTGACGTTTGTTATGCTCTCTTTAGCTACATGTACTATGTCGCGCAGCATCATCGCTGATGATCGGGATCAAAACACGCAGCAACTGAACAGATTTCGCAAAGGCTCGTTCCATTGGATCCGCCTAGCTGATACCACAAGAAGATCGGCGTTATCCACATAGAGAGTCTAACCTAAGTATTCGAGGCAGAGTACAATGCTTTGACATCTAACGTCCGATCCAGGTTTCTGCAAGACTCCCGACATCCAGCTGTTGCCACGACCATAGAACTTATTCGCGTTGCTTACACATCTGATTAGTGAGCAGATGGCCATCGTTGTACAACATAAGAATGAGAATGCTCGAGCTCGAGCTCGCGATACCAAGAACTGCAATGTAGTGATTACTCAGGCTGAGAAAGTACTACCTGTGGTTATATGCTCGAGACTTTGAAACCAAGAACTAAGAACTGTGATACAGAGCTTGCTGTCCGGGAAACAAAAGTGTGATGCAAGGCCGTTATGCCAGTGATCGTGCGTCTCAAGCTTGACACAAACTCACTCAAGACATTGGGGATACTGCGGAGCATCTTGTTCAGTCCTAGACAGACTCTGAAGCCTCAACATTGCCGACCTTTTTCCCCTCGCCACGGACGTCTACAGCCTTCTGGCTCCTCGCTCGAATCTGCCCGACATTACGCCTTCGCCTTCGCCAAATGAGACTATGATGCACGGATCTCTCCCACCGCCGCAGAAATGGATACATCGCATGGCTGTAGCAGTACTCCCAGTAAAAAGTCTTCGACAGGAAATGGAGTTACTCCCGCAGGCTCTAACAGTAGCTCAAGCCCCACCGTCTCGGACTCATCCCCGCAAACAGTGCCTGCAGATTCGCTGACTCCTCATGAGACAAGATCCCGTCTGTTGCCACGTAGTAGTGACATAGATTTGATACAGAGCAACAAAAATATTGATCAGGGGCCCTGCTATCAGGATACATTTCTGAATACTACCTGTAGTAGCTGGAGTAGACGGACGTGTAGAGCATGGCATACTGACGGCACCAGTGCTTAGTAGGGGAGAGCGCTGTTTTGGTGGTCGACGCGCGACATGAAAGATTATGCAGTTCCAGACAACCAATGGCCTTCTGAGACGTGCTTTTGTTAATGGACGACGATTATGAGATATCAGACATTGTGTGCCAGTGTGGTCTAATATTGATATACGAAATGTGTTGAACACGAAAAAGACGCGTGACGCGCCAAGACTATTGCCATGACGAAGTAACCGTGCCATGCTACGTACGCAAATCCAATAAGATAGAATTACGAAAACATACCCAAATCAGTAGTAGAAAGCGATATTCTGTCTCTTAGAGTGTATCTTATAATATACCGCTATCTCTATATCGAAATTCAAAGTGTTGATGTTGCTGTCGCTATCGCGCTGTTTATTAATCGAAGCCAACTATATTACGTCAGTACGTAAGTACCTAGAGCCTTAATTGACTATCTATATCAGCGTTACCGCTACCTCCTAGCAATACCTATACGAGTATATCTCGACATAGAGACAATAGTCTATTATAATTCAATCTCCAATAGACGGAATGCCGCCTTTTACTACTGATTTGGGTGTGTTTTCGTAATTCTATCTCTCGGGGCCTAGGTTGGGGCATGGCACGGTTACTTCGTCATGACAGTAACTTAGACTTGACTTCTATATGCCAAGAACTCCAGGAGCACCTGCAGTCACTGGGCATCTCCTCCCCATTCCTATACCTCTTACCTCCAACCACGACTGAGATTCTTTCCGCGACCCTGACCAAGCGGGATGTCAATCTCTTTCAAGAAGACAATGGCGCCTTTCGTCTCGTACGCTCTTCTTCTTCTTCACTTACGTCGACACCAATGGGCGGCGGGCATAGGCAGGTGAAAGGCCCACAATATACGAAAATAACGATTTGACCGACCAAGACCTTCGAACAAAATTGCGAAAGATGATAGAAGATTTCCAAGCTTCCAATGTCGCGGAACTGGTTATGAAGCGACTACCAATATATTACTTGCTCGAGGAATTCGGCGGAAGCATCGTTCCGCAGATGTTTCTGGATGAGGTTAAGTGATGGGTTTCCTGGCTGGCCACATCAAACGAGATCGCTTCACTGGCATTGATCTCCCGCGGTATAATGTGGAGAGTCAACCTGTAAGCAGGTATCCTACATGCACTTGGTTGTTTGTAAGAACAAGCTGCATGAAATTTTCGGTACCGACCAACTGCGTTTGTTGTCTTACTATCTTACAGCAAACGTGTCGTAGTCGTGAGTGAACAGTGCCGTTAGCTAATTCCAACGAGCTTTCAAGAGGCACAACTATGGCATGTATTGGTAAGTACCACCAATTCACTTTGATTTTGATTCGACTAAGGCAATCTCAACTTAGATAGGGTCATAGGGAATGGCGCCTCCAATCACGACAGAAGACTACTACAGGGTGCTCGAAGTGAGCCAGACCGCTACAACTGAACTGATCAGGAAATCGTATTTACGACTAGCGCTCAAGCATCATCCGGACCGCAATGGTTCGAAAGAGGGCTTCCAATTGGTATGTCGTTCTCCAATTGCTACAGTAGTGGCACTGATGGCAGCGAACTGAGACCCTTATCCGTGCGCACAGCAATCTTGCTCACTTTAAGTTTATAGCTAGTCCAGGCCTATGAGACCCTGAACGATGAGAACAGGCGCCGACAATATGACCTCCTCTATCCCTCCATCAATGCAAATCGTTCGAGCGCACAGAGTGCCTCTGACGAGGCCGCTCAAATTGTCGCACTTCGAAAATTGAATGAAGAACGTATTACACGATGGAGGCTCACGCGGAGCATTTTAGACTCTGCAATCTTTGAGTTGCAGCGAAGCATTAGAAGACAACAGAATGTTGTCGACGTCCTTGCAGGTATCATTTCAAAGGCGGAAGCTGCTGAAGATGCGCAGAAGAAGAACTGGGGAATATGGTTTTTTAATCAAGTTTTCAAGACGGCTGTTGCGAGAAAGTATGAAATAGCACGCAAAGACAGGCAGAGACAAGAGCGAAGAATTGAAAAAGATTTCAAGGAGCGAAAAATAGAAACGCTAAAAGCACAATTGCAGGAAAAGGAGAAGATGTTGCAGCAAAGCGAGAAAGAAAATAGTGCCGCGGATGCGCGTCACGACCTGGCATTACGAGCTGCAGAGGCCAGAATCCGGCAGAGGAGAGCTGGGGAACAACAGCAGCAGAATAGCAAAGCAGCTGAGACGGAGAGAATGGAAAAGGCTCGAAGAGAGGAACAAGCGCGGCAGCAGGAGAAGCGAGCGCGAGAAGCAACAGAAACATGGAGACAACAGCAATCCCGCGCACCAACAGCCTCAACAGCGCCCAACGATCCCCCCAACAGACAAGCCGAGCAAACCCCTGCCTACGACTGGTTCAGAAGTACTAGGCCTACTTTTACCCACTCCCCCCATCAGACTCCCCCATCGATTTGCACCCACGGTGGCTGGTGGGACAAAGTGCAAGGCCGAACGACTTGCACCGAGTGCGACGAAGTGTGGACATATCTGCTGATGTGCCCCGGGTGTGGCAAACAAGCATGTCCGAAGTGTCAACGGGATTTCCGACCCCAGTTTCCTGATAGAGCTGCAACAACAAGAGGCGGTCGAAAAGGAAAAAAAGGTCGGAACGGATGACTGAGATTCTCGTCGGGGTCGTCGAGCTAGATATTTAGACTTGATACTAGGTAAGCAAGGTACGTGATCCATTATATGTTGTAGGTCTCCAGCTACAAAGTACTACTAAAGTCTCAGGTATCCCTACTGCCTAGGTGTATACAAGCTACTGTAAGAGGAAGGTACCTACACATAAGGTGACGAGTCTATTGTTTGAATTCCTTACACTATCTTAACTCCTCTCTTCCTATTCGTCTCTGGGTATAACAAATCATCACAATAATAATACATACATACATACTTTCGTCACATAGCGACTCTCTTCACCCGCTATGTCTACCCAACTCCTCCTCCTCCTCCTACTGTTCATCAGGCATAGCATACCAAAAATCCCCATCTTCAATGCCCTCTCGACTCGGCACGGGTCGAAAGGCGACTTGTTCACCTTTGGCACTCCTCTCTAGCGCATCCCAGTCGACATCCTCCCATCGGAGATTCAGCATGCGTAATCGCACGCCCCAGTCTTCAATCATCGCGACGAGACGAGCAGTGTCCTTTGTGATGGGGGATTGATTCAACAGCATGAGGAGCCCGTCGAGCCATTCGGAGGCCAAGTGAGAGGTTTGCGGGAACAGTTCGAGGAGGACGAGCTCATTCTCTCGATTGGGAGCAGCGAATCTTCCTTCTAATGTGGGCGTGCCGAGGACGGTGATTTTCGTGGTAGAAGTCTTTGCAGAGCCGCCGCGTGCGGACGTCGGTAGCGTTTCGGTGCCTTTGTCGTCGGCTTTGAGAGCGGTGGCAGGTCGAGGTGCCTCTGGACCTGAGACGTTGCTGTCTACGGAAGTAACGTTGTTCAGATCGATCTTTTCAGGTAAATCTGCCATGGATGGCGCCACCTCGGCCTGGGCTGGGAAATTCTGGTAGTGTAGCCATCTTCGATTATGGCTGAGTCGAACATATCGCCAGGAGGTGTCATCGGCTGCTGCGGAGGCGGGAAACCACGAGCCTTGTAGCAAGCAACGTATGCGCTGCTCTCGCATGAACTGTAAGCTTTCTTGGCGCAATTGCTCACGCACTTCGACGAGATGTGGACCCCAGGCATCCTGATATACGTCGTTGAGGTTCTCCATCTGCCATTTTCGGGCTGTGCTGAGACTAGCGAGGCGGAGGTCGTCTTCGACTCTTGCAATGTCTGTTTTGCGTCCCGCCGTGCCGATGATTCGTTCGACCACGACTCGCACAACCTCTTCGATCTTGTAAATGTCCTGGTGCTCAGCCCCAGCGTCCTTCCACAGTCGGATGAATGTATTCAAGGACGCTGTATGAAGTCGACCCCATTGCAAGAGCAGAGGCTTGT
Organism: Sphaerulina musiva SO2202; assembly: GCF_000320565.1. Classification (NCBI taxonomy): domain Eukaryota; kingdom Fungi; phylum Ascomycota; class Dothideomycetes; order Mycosphaerellales; family Mycosphaerellaceae; genus Sphaerulina; species Sphaerulina musiva. The sequence continues at coordinate 1,340,884 of NW_016017383.1, forward strand.
ATAACCTGTCAACGCTCTGATCGCGGTGGAAACTGTTCCGATACCCGGGCAAATCGCCAGTGGTGCTGTCGTCAATCTCGAATAGCTCGTACAGCACCAATGTCACGCACAGACTCGCGCGAGCGATCGGGCAACGCTGCTCCCTCGGAATCGTAGACTGCTCCAGGAGTGTTTTCTGAAACGTCTCCTCGTTCCGCCGTGTATAGTCCACCAGATCCATCATGCCGAGATAGCCCGTCTCATCAAACTCCCAAGCTGGGGATTCGGTCTCAAACCCAAGCCGTCGCCACTTCTCGGGATGGTGCTTACGGGCCTTGACTCCGTTTGTTCCAGGAGGTGGTGAGTACGGCTCTGGATTGCTGAGCAAATGTATCGTCTTCAACGCGCGCTTGTGTTCTGCCAACTCCACATTCACCATGACATCTCTCCACTTCCGGAGCAGTAACTTGGTCAGATCCTGGAATTCCAGCACAGCAATCGCCAAAGGACTGTCGGCATAATTCGCAGCATCGCCCCTCATTAACATTCCCACCGAGCCGATCACTCCCAAATCTTGCAAACTCTTGACGAACTTGGGCCATTCGTGCTCCGCACCATTGAGTACGGCATCGCGCATCAAGGCGTTGACCAGCTGCAGCGCATTGGCGCATAATTGGTGATCCGAGGCGCTCAAACGCCGTACGAGTGACTCCAGAAATTGCGGATGTTGTTCCAACGCAGGTCGAATCGCGCGAAATCCATAGATGGCCGAACTCTCGTCGTCCTGCCCAGCAACAACGGGCCGTGAAACGACGAGTACGAGGAGGAAGAGGGCGTTTCGCACGATGTTGACGAGAGGGTGTGATATCGAGAGGGAAAGCGCCTGCAATCCGTCGTCAGATCTGTCTACCTCCTTGTTCACTGACACCTCCACCGCCACAGAGGAGAAGTCATGTCTGTATGTATGTATACCTTTTCTACAATCTCGCGATCACAGCACTCCCATCCCATATCGAGCTCTAGCAGAGCGTCCAAACTTCCCAGCGCGTATGCCTGGGTGTTACCGGTGGTATCGAGGACAGCGCGTCGGAGCGCGGGAAGGCCTTCATACTGGATAAAGGCGTCGGCGAAGGAAGGATCGCGCAGGAGTCCCTTCAGCTTGAATACAGCATATTTTCTGGCGCTTTCGCTGTCGGCGTTCAGACTCGAGACCAGCGTCGCGACATCTGTGGGCTCTTCCATTCTTTGCGTGGCACTGGGATTCCGAAGCACACGACCGAAGATGCCGAATACGGTATGGGCAGAGGCAGTGGAACGCGCGAGACCATGGCGTGAGGGAGCAGGTCGAGATGAATATGAGCGACGCGTGCCATGAGTCGGGCGTGAACTGGGGTGGGTGTAATAGGTACCTCTTGAGGTACAGTACTAGGTGGTAGGCGCTAGCCAAACTGGGTGGACATAAGAGTGCAGCGTCCACGTGACCATGCATGACAGTGCAAGGTTTGGTTCCATCGAATCCTCAAACAGCACCGGAATATCGTCGATTACGCCTTTTTGCTGGGCAGACCTCTACACATGAAGCACGCACGGGTGGCGACAAGGCGCGGAGAGATGGGCGTGCGGGCATGAAAGTGGTCATTCAGCGGGTGCGTATCATTCGATGGCTGTACACAGAGCGTTCTATCTGTACCGATCCGTGGACAGCGACACTGCGCTGATAGCTACAATAACACATCTTGGACAGCAGTGGCCATGGGTTTGCATCGTCGTGGTCTGAGTACACGCCGGGCAACCAACACCGGGACCGTGGTCACAGTGCGAGCCAGATGAGAGAGAGAGAGAGAGAGAGAGAGAGAGAGAGAGCATACGTCAGTCACTTTCTCCAGCCCACGTTCCTATAACAGTCATGTCAGCAACAATACCATCTCGGTGAGAACACAACAAACATACCAGATGACATGCGCAATGTCCCGTGCCGTGTTGATCGTCTCACTGACCCGACCAAACAAGCCTGCGGCGACGATATCGTCCTCGTCTTCATCCACTGGCATGAACATTCCGCTGGGCGTCCTTCGCATGCCCTCCACCTGGAAATCGAATTGCTCCGCCGGCGCTGCAGTATTGCGTCGTGTGCGGCGAGTGTCTGCCGCTTCTCTATGGGAGAGGGAGCCCGATGCACCCAGACTGGATTTGGGATTGGTGGCACCAAAGCTCCACGACGAGTCCGAATCGATTTCGTCTTCGGCATCATCATCTGTAGGGAGTAAGAAATTGTTGAGTGGGTTCGTGGGCCGCAATGTTTCCTGCGATGGGCTCGGTGAGAGATTTCCGGTGCTCCACGAGCGCCCGAATGTATGGTGCTGTGCTTCCTCGGTGATGTCGGGACTATCGGTGCGGTATTTCAATGTCGTGGCGGGTAACGTTTCGATGATTTTCCTTCCACTGGTGGCCGAGTTGTTTCTGCTCCCAGTAGGTCTTCGTTTCGCGGTCGCACGCCGTTTGCGCTTCATCATGACGATTCCTTCATCACTGCTCGAATCGGATACTGCATGCTCACCGTGCGCTTCTTCGTCCTCAATTTCCTCGTCATCGTCTTCATCCAGACCCGTGTATTTGCAATCAACCGCTATGCATTGCTCCACACGGTCATCGAAGCGAATGTGGCGTTTCTCGTGACTCTCGTAGGGAGTCCCCACGCCACTCGTGCTATGGCTCGTGAAATAGTCCATCTGGTCTCTGCTGGGGATTTCAGATTGCAGTTTCGAGTCAATCACGTCGGGACCAGCTCGCCGCCAGTGGCAACCTTGAGATTGCGCCGATGCCGCAGCTTGCTTGACCAGTGACGAGGTCGATAACGACTTTTGCAGCATGACCTCCGACATGCTTCGCTTCTTCAATATTGGTTTCTTGTTGACGAACGAATTGTTCGTGGACAGGCGCGAGGCAGAATTAGTGCCCGAATGATGCGTGATGGGGTACGAAGCTGCGACCTTGAGTGGGCCATACAACCAGGTCACGTCAGACTCCTTGAGCCAGTTCAGTCTTTCGGGTGAGACTGTGCGTAGATCAAACTTGGTTTTGGCCCACGTCCGCCAAGAAGCGTTCTCGAGCCTCGACCTTTCCCCATACACCGTCTTTCGTTGGGAAACAATATTCCTCCATGACGACCAGATGTCTTCTTCTCTCCATTCGTGACTGAGAAAGTCCACTTGCCGCGATGGTTCCTGCCTCACAGCGGTATCGTCCACCACTGTCGGTGTCGACAGTGGCGACTCTGATATCGTGGTGTTGGCGGGAGACTCGATCGGCTCGTCATGACATTTGCCGTTGGTCTCCGCTACTACTGATGAGTCTGTGGGGAGACCAAAGTCCCCGTCGTAACCATCATAGTTGGGGAAAGTGATGTCGGTATCCTCGCTCGTGTCACTGGTTACCGAAGAATCACTGCTGGTGGTGACAGAGTCGTCCACGGTGTGATTGGAGATGGTGGAAAACGAGTCCGTCGTGGAGTGCGTAGGCAGCGGACAAGTCCATTGTGAGGGATGATTGTGCAGGGTCTCCTGGTGCTCTGCATGAGGTGTGTATGCGGTGCGTGGGCTGGCGGTGCTCGATGAATCTTTGTCGAAGAACAGAGAGGGTGAGGATGCTGAGCTTTTCAGAGAACCCGAGCGCTGGTAATACGGAGACCTATCTGGCTGCATGGGGAGGCTCAAACATTCCGTCATGGCGTCCAATGGCTCCGTTCAAAGCATACGGCACACGGCGAGCGGACGGGTCAATCCAAGCGAGTGTGGACGCCGCAATGGCCAGTGGCGGTGTCTGCTGAGGATGCTACTCCTCTCCCTCCTTACTGATGCAGCATTGGCTTCCCGTTCTGCGCCCAGTGCCGAAGTCGAGGTGTGTGCTGGCTGCTACGATACGGCAAGAAAGGTGTTCGAGAGGGCAGGACGGTGGCAGTGGTCACGATAGGCGTGCGACGTGAGAGTACAGCTCGGGGCTCGGGCAAGGTCTGGGCTCGTCCTGGGGCCGATATGAGAGAGTGCGACGGGTGGAGGGTTTGGTTGGAGGCGGTCAAAGGCTCGGAGGGGGCCTATAGCGAACAATTTCAGCGACGAGGGTGGTGGTGTCAGTGTGGCCGTGTGGGTAGGTATGAAGCCTGGTGGTAGTAGTAGTAGTGGTCGGAAAGTCGTGGATGTGGGAGATGTTGTAGGAGGGTAAGGTAGGTAGGTAGGTAGTAGGTGAGGTGATGTGGGCCTCAGAGTTGGAAGTTTCTACAGGACCTTTCCGGTTCGTCTGGAGGAGGACCAGCATGAACGGGAGTACCGTGCCTTGATCTAGACCAGCGTCTGCGCGAGGCCGCTCCTGCAATGCACAATTAAGAAGAAGAATAATAATACTAAGGTAATAATTAGACACCCAAACTACGGGAGCACAGTGGAGACTGCCAACGACTGGAGACGACTAGGTAGTGGATAGGGTGCGTGCGTGCGTGCGTGCGTGCGTGGAGGGATGAAAATTGGGGCTGGCTCGGCGAAAATGGCGGCGGTCGTGTAGTAGGGGGAAGTCTGCGGAGGGTGAGCACAGGAGACAGGGCCCAGCCGGTACAGGCAGACTCAAGTCACTCACTTCCTCTGCGCGCGCGACGCCGTTTCAGCCAATGGCACTCCATGACATGCGCCGTATGCGGGGAAAGGCAGGGATGGCATCGTCTTGGTCCTCTTGGAGTCTCTGGATCGAGCAATCCGCGACCAGGTGTCACAACCTGCTCCTATACTACATGTATGATGTACCTACTACCTACATTACCTACCTATCTCCTGTACTCACCTACTGCTACTACCGCTGAGACCCCGACCACGATGGACGACATGAGGCCGTGTACATACATACATCCATCCATCCATACATATAGACTGATAGAGTACAGTGTTGTGCAATGCCTGCTGTAGCGCCCACTGTTCACGGGCTCCCTGTCTGTCGGAGCCTGCAGCGCCGAATGCTGTGGTATCGATCTTGACCGACCGACCTTACTCACCCTACCTACCAGCCGCAGCCGTCTACTACCGTGTGTGTACTGCTGCCGAGATGACGGTACCGAGTAATCACAATCATCATGACAGCGGCGGCTACCACACATCAAACAGCAGTGAGAGGTAGCATAGTCTCCCGTCCATGCCAGCGGTGGATCCCCCTGTGTGGTTGCGGGTGGGTGGCACTGGGTGCCCGCCTACTGACTGCCCATCCATGTTGGGAGTAGAGTCTCACAGTAGACTCCGGAGGAGGAGGACGCCACGGCCGTTTGCAGACAGCTCCACCCGGGAGAGAGGAAGTGCATCTTTGAGGCTTGACTACAGTAGTAACGGGGTACCTCCTCGATTGCAAAGGCAGAATCATGTTGGTTCCATCGACCAAACCCCATCTGCCGATCGGCGTGCCACGATCCGCCCTGTGGTCCTGTGCGCTACGTGCGGGAACAGCAATGGCAATGTCATGGCCGGTGCCACCACGACTTCACCTGGCACAAGGCTGCATAAGCATTCTCTCAATCTCTCCTCCCTCGGACCCTCCTATACTCTGTGAGTCTGTGTTGACTGGGCGGAAAACGGGGCACAGCAAATCGCTGTCTAGTGCTCATCTCGTCTTCGACCTTCCGAGGCCACACTGCCATAACCTGACAGGAGGTTCCCAAAAACGACAAAGCCTTTCCTTGTTCGTCTTCCATCCGAATCCGCGTCCACGCCACGAAGGCGCTATTGTCGCAAATGCTGACTGACCCCAGAGGGTGACTTTTGACTGTAGGTGAGCTCATACATGCATCCCCCGCCTTACACCAACCATGGCTTGACCAACTCTCTTTCTTTCTTTCTCTCAGGTAGGTATCTCTCTCTATCTCTATCTCACTGACTCTCATAGTCGATGAAACACTGCACACAGCACGATCCACGCAACTCTAAATCCTTATCATCTCATCGCAGGAAGCATTCCCAATAGACTCGAGACAAGTAACGAGCTCGCCCGGTGCACTATAGCCATGGCCATGAACATGAACGATGGATCTCACCCCCCTCAACAACAACAGGGATGATAGAAAAAAAGAGGTGCAGGCTGCAGCTGTCCCAGATGTACCTTTTCAACGTTTTTCATCCGACCACTCACAAGTCCTCTCAACCGCATTGGAAAAAACTTACTCACACACAGCTTCCAAACACGCTCCGCTCCTAGGCTTCCTAGTTCGACCAAGACACGCACACAATTGCTGATAACACGACCGCTATCATACCTACCTTAAGTATACATTATACAATGATGAGAGAGAGAGATTGTGAGTGCGCCCGTTCGTTTTACACTTTCACTTTTATGCCCCATCCCCATATCGGAGCCCCATATCGGAAGAGTCTTTCGCAATGACCCATTACCTCTTGAAAATTGAATTATGATCTATTTTATCGCGCGCGGGCGCTTGGGTTGTTCGCGATTGATCAAACTCCACACTACCTATGCCGCGCCTTGCATCGCACTAGGGCTGTGACGTGCATATAAACTGATGCCCTGCCTGCCATGCCATGGCCTATAGAGGCTTGTGAGAGAATTCGCTCGTGCTGCCGTGCATACATCTGCATAGCCGCTGTCGAGAAAAAGAAAATGAGGGTTCGTCTCCCAATAATGCTATCTTTCCAGTTATCTAGTAGTAGTAAGGTAAGGTAAGGTAGTCCTCCTATTAGCCCTGGTACAATAGCTACCGGCCGCTCTCACCGTGCCACGCCGGAATTTTTTATGAGCTGTAGGTTATGTACTTTATTCATTAGGAGGTAAGAGTCATCATCATCATCATCATGCAGGACATTTTTTTAGTACCAAACTACCTGCAACGTGCAAAAAGATAGCTAGTAGTGAATCGATAAAGCTAGTAAGAGGGTACAGTACCGCCCGCAACGACCCTTGGAACGTCGAGTCGTTGTTTATCAAAAGATAAGGAAAGAACAGACTCTTGTGTCGTCGTCGTGCAAATTTTTGTGTACAACGTACCACGCGAGTGAGTGGTTTCTCATCTACCTTACCTTACCTTAGGAGGTTCAGGTAGTACTCATCTCATCTCATCTCACCTCTCCCCTCTCAACCACATACAACCACCTACTGTATATAGGAGGTACAAACTACCTTACCGGCCGGGCCCTCATCATCTCAACCATTACCCCCCGTTTCCGTTTCCGTTTCGGGAACCTCCTCGTCCAGATTCTACCTCCTCCTATATACAAACAAAACTCCAAATCCAGCGACCTTTTTTGTATGTACATATCTAGGAGGTAGCATGTGAAAGCCGCGCCTCTCCGTTTACCTAAGGTAGGTAATGTATATATCAAAAATCTCTCGGCTTCATTTCCACTTACTCCCGCTTTTTTTCCCTTTGTTCCCGCCCGCCAGCCCATTTTTATCGCTTTCGATTGCCTGTTTAGGGTATTTTGGATCTGAACCCCATTTTTGGGGTTGTTGTTGTTGGAAAGATATGTATAGATAGATAGATGGATGGAGGTAGGTATCCGAGAGAGAAAAGAATTTCCCAACGAGCGCGTATTGCGGTCGTACTACGGAGGGATTATTATTGTTATTGTTATCGTTTTATCATCGTTGAGCATTGAGACTCCGAGCATTGAGAGCATTGATTGTATGTAGCATTCATACCTTAGGTACACACAGTTCCTGTTATTGTCGCACTGTGCTGTAGGTATGTGCGCGTGTACACTACCTTTAGGTACATGTATGTAATAATGTTGTGCCCTTTTTTGTTGTCATTATGCATAAGCCATTGTACAACTTCTCTTTCCCTCTCACACTTCTGTTCCCTTCCGCTCCACGTTCAATCGCATGCATGCATAAGGTACCTATGTACAACTCGGCGCCGAACTTTTCTTCTGGTTCGGTGTTCCCTCCTACTACATCTGCATGCATATTCACGGCTCCAGTTTTAAAGAAAATGTCGTGTCACCTCTTGTGTGTTGTAACTTTTTTCTTTTCTTTCTTTATATACATACATCAGGTACATACATACAGTATATATTAATTGCACTGCAGGCTGCAGCCGCCACAGTCTTTCGGCTTTGTCCAGTTTAGTCCAGTGACTCCAGTCTAGTATCGGTACCCACTTGAACAAAAAAGATGGAGCCGAGGTACTTACTTGCCTACTGTTTTTTTGTGGGTAAAGAAGAAAAAAAGGATTGTTGTGGAGGAGGAAGAGGCGAGGCGAGGAGAGGAGAGGGGCGAGGAGGATGGAGGATTTGGGGGAGGCAATTTTTTCGAAGCGATGGTAGGAGGTAGGTAGGTAGGTAGATTTGAAGTTGCACGAGCACGACTATACCGAGTTGATTCAAATGGCAAAAGGTAAACAAGAGCAAAGACAGAGATGTAGTCTTGTCGCAGCCGTTTTCATGGCGCGAAAAAAAGAGGGCATCCTGATGGTAAGGCAAGGTAGGTAGGTAGTCAAAATTCTCCTTTTGCCGAACCAGAAGACAAGTCCATGAAACCTCTCTCGCTCGCTAGGAGGTATTCTCGCTAGGAGGTATAGAGAGAGAGATGTACCTAGTACATGTACTTCACTCACTGTGAGCCGATATCCTTCGCGGGCCCGAAATGGGGGAACGCACATACGTAGATACTGATATATCAGCTGATCAATCATTCCATGTCGGCATACCCACCTGCCTAGAAGGTACCTACAGCGCTTCATTTCGATGAATTGTCCACCATTAGAAAGGTAAGGTAAGGTAGGTACTATTTTTGTACTTCCAATATCGACGACTACTTACTCCTGATGACCACTCGTCATATATTCAATCCCCGCCTGGTAGATTTGTGCATACACTTCGACCTCTGCCACATTTCGGGGCACATATAGCATCGTATAGCCCAGATGCAGCGTCTCTGTCCCGCTCAATCGATGTCTCTCTCCCCAGCCTTTGCCAATGACTTCTCTTGCATCGGCAAAACTCAACGTCACATGGCCCGACAAATCCGAGCGGTGCACATGGCAGATTTCGCCTTTCGAAGAGGATATCAGCGGCGTGACGGGATCTTGTAAAAACAGCGCGCGACCATGTTTCTCCAAGACAGAAGTTTTCCATTCTACTCTCGAATTGACCTCGCCCAGCTGCTCAAAGGCAGTCTGATAGGCTGCTTGGACCTGTGCATCTTGTGGCTCCCCGTCGTTTCGTTCGCGTTGCGGAAACACGAAATGTTTGGCTCGTGATCGAGGGCCTGGTCGCTCTGGCAGTGGCTGTTTTAAAAAGCATGTCTGCGCTGCTCGGCGCTGTGCTTCTGTGGCCTCCTTCCAGCCTTTTGCATACTGCTCGGGAGAGTCGTAGAGCGCGAGATTGGTCGTGTCGTCTCGTGCTTGAGTGATTTCGGCTTTCTTGCACAACATGAAACCATTCCAGTCGAATGGAGCTCCTCCTGGTCCCACAGCGCGCCATTGTTGGTATTCTTCCACCAAAGCTGGGCTGGCTTCTGCCTCGGAGCTGGTCAGGGAGTCCATGTCGAGCCTCGAGGGCAGGTGAATCAGCTAGGAGGGTGTAGGATGATGACAGGGCGTGGAGAGCGAGCGGATGTGATATCGTCGCGTCTGTAGTCAGCAGCAGTCTGGCACAACGTCGTCGTGCAGGCCTACCTGGAGCGGTTGTGCGTGCTATAGTAAGGTAAACTTGTAAGTAGGTACCTTAGTCCTATCCTGTGAAGTCTATCCTGCATCTGGCTGACGAATATCGGATGTGCTCCCGCATGCAACGACACGCCTGTTTGCTTCGTCAGCTGCGAGTCGACGAATGACCAGTATAGCAATGCCAGAGGTTCTCAGTCTTTATGCGGTGTCTGTGTTGAAACTTGGAAATGATTCAAATGAATGCTCATCTGCCTCACCCGGCAGCGCAGGGATAAAGGCCGCGTTTTTGGCTCATTTGCTTGGCCATCCCGTCTCTTCTCCTCTCTCATCTTCTTCCTCCGACTCTCCATGTAAATAATCAATTTAATCAATTAATTCTACTTGTCCACCAGACCATCCTGATTCCTATATGTTTCCTGATCGGAACCTTGCCGAGGACTGAAGATTGCCGCAACAACCGTACCGCACTCCAGACGCCACACACCATTGAGCCGCTTGAGGCTGCGTCATGCTTGAACTCATCACAAATTGCAAGCATCCTTAATATTATGTACTTTCAACTAGAAAGAAGAAAAAAAAAGGGCAATGAGCTGCCGTTCGAGGCAGATATGACCACTCTCAGTATGCATCGCCAGAGATGCTGCTGCGTGGCGACCAGAATTGTCGTTTTTGATATAAGCATAAAGTAGGTATACCGACTCACTCATTTCCCCCCAAGGCATCATTTCGTCAAGGCTCATGGACAAGCCCTCGTGCAGCGCGCCGAGCAGCAAGGGTGGGCTATTTGGTGAGGGGAATGGCCATATTCTCTACATTGACAACGCTGAATGTTGCTGTATGCGTCTGATCATTCTGGTGGCGTTGTCAAATTGCAAAAGGCCAAGGGAGGAGAGAGGAGAGCGAGACTCGTCCTAAACCGTAATTGTCAGTGATGTGTATTGCTATTAACCCGAAGCGCAAAGCAGCAGAGCAAAACACACGGAGGACTAAGGCCCCGTCTACTCTGTCGATATGTAAATAGTTAAATTGTCGATAGTTGTCGGAAATTATAGTTAGCGTCCAACTGTCGATAGTAACGATAGCTAAGTAGATATATATTAATAGTTCTATAGGGATACCCTTGTCTCCGCGCCGTCGTCGCTATAGAACCGACGGTATTACCGCCTTAGCTAATAACACACTATTATCCGAGACGTATCGTACCTCCTACGTATTATTCTATTATCTATCTCTATTAATAGACGCGTTATATCGGCCGAGTTCTACTATTTTATCTACCTCTTTCTAGCCGTTACTATTATTATTATACCGCCTATACCGCTAAGCGCTACTAAGAAGCCCCGAGGCGTTAAAAAACCGAGAACCGCGACTTAAACAAAGGCCGCTACTAGGCGTAAAGCGGTATACGACGCGAAGAAGGCAAAGGACGTACTAAAATACCCTAAATTATCGTAGTATAACGATACTTATATCGACTTCTTTTTAAGGCGTTTAATCGATTCTAAGGCTAAACAGATATATAGAAAGAACTTCTATAGTAGTAATCTACTAGCGATCGCGTTAGTAATATACGAAGAGTTCAAAATTCACTTTACTAGCGAATCTTTAAAGGCTAAATAGCAGAACGATATTAAGCCGACTTAGGGTATTTAGCTACGATACCTATTATATGCTTCTAGTTATAATAGCCCTCTAGATAGAGTACTAACCGCTGTCGCTACCGCTAGGGAAGCGTACGAGGTAGCGTACCCCGAGTGCTATTAGTTTATAGACAGTACTAAGCCGTAATAGAAGCACTATATAGAAGAGCTCGTCGGTAATAAGATAGTAACTAGTAACGAAGCTACTACTACTATAGATCTCGTCGCTACGATAGAGGACGTAGATACTATAGTTATCGACGATTCGAGTTCGGAATCGGACGACGACGACGTCGACCTAAACGAGCTGTTAGATATTAAGTATAGACTATAGTACGGTTATCGTATAGCGAGCTAAGAAGGTATATATACAGACTAAGAAGAAAGTAGAAGCGGACGCTACGAAGAAACGAGTATACTACGTTGCTGCTGCCGAGAAAATATAGTCTATAGTAGCCTAAAGAGCACTTAAGCTATTTAATAGGATACTTGCCGAGTATCTGAAAACCTAGGAGATTCGTACTACGCTACTACCGCCGCGGTAGAAGAGCAATATAGAGCTCCTATCGGATAGAGTATTAGATACGACCTTCTTACCTATACTTACGTTCGACCGGAAGATAGAGGTATTGGATTAGGTTAGGCCCGAAGTATATTGTATTAGTATTAGTATATCGCTACTAGCCGTAGGAAGAGAGAAGGAACTAGAAAACTTCGTTTATAGTACGCTCTCGAGACTCGACCGGCCGGCGTAGATACTAGAGCGTTTTGTCTACGACTCTAGGACGTAGCCGTCGTCGTATAGGTATCCGTATATACTATATAGTTAAGATATACTTCTAGAGGGGCGTCGGTAGTAATATAGAAGTAGAAGAAGATTAGAAGAGATAATAATTCGAAGCGGAAGAAGAGATAATAATATATAATATAGCTCGATCGATATTCCTATACTACTATCGCCGCTACTATCGCCGCTACTCCTACTTATATCTCTCTATAGAGATATAGCTACTACTATCCTTCCTTGCCCTATATATTCAACGATCTTATTACCTATAAGTCTATTAACTACCGTAGCCTCGAAAATCTTAAGCATTGCCTCTAGCGACTCGACGACGCACCGTCCAACCGGCCTATCCCTTATATATACTGTTGCCCTCTGCCTTAAAGTATAGCTCCTAAGAAGAAATTAAACTACCGCTATACCCTAGAGTACGATAATCCTTGTCGTTCCTCTCGTTATATCTTCTTTAGCTATTCTACCTATAGAATAGATATACTAGTGTCCTTAGAGTTTTATTACTAGTATATAATACTATTAGTCGGAGGCATTAGTTATACTATATAATTGGTATTAGCTAGCGTAAAGAAATAACCGTAGGATAGGCCTCGTTATAGGTTGGGTTAGGTATAGGTTAGGTACAACCTAACTTAAATACCCAACCCTACAAATAAGCTAGGTACCTAGCTTATAAGCGGGGTATAACCTAACGGTAAAAACCCAGTAGGTATACCTAATAGGTATTGCAATAGGTATTACATAATACGAGTTGAATACCTACGAAATAGTAGAAAATAATATAAATAAGGCATATATACCTACTACCTGATTCCTAGAGCGCAGATTTTAATAGGAAAATATTTTATGCTTACTACAGCTGCCGACTATATATACCGACTATATATATAGACTAAAAAGAGATTACTAGAAAGGAAAGCTCTAACTAATTGATTATAGTTATAAGCTACTATATACTAAGGACAGAAACTACCTTACTTCTTAGTAAGTAGCTAAGTATCTAGAGCAGATTGCTCCTTTGCTTAAGCGTCTTAAATCTTTTAATAGGCGTAAAGCTAATCTTCGAAGTTTAGCCGCTACTAACTATAATACTAATACGCAATTTTCTTCGTATCTCCCTCGAGAGTTTGCTAAGTAAGGCGTACGCTATCTTCTAAACGCTCTTTCGCAATAGTAAGCGCGTAAGCTGCCGCTACTAACTTATTAGCGTAGGCTTCTAACCTCTGCTTAAGAGTTTGCTTATTATCGCTAGTATTATTATCTAGCTCTTCTTAATTATAACTAGCTTGAAAGTCTCGACCTTAGACATCTTAATCTTGCTTATCTTACTCCTACTTATCTTCGTCCTACTTATCTTCGTCCTAATCATCTGCGTCCTACTTATCTTCCTCTTGCTTATTATCTAGGAGTAGCGGAGTATTATCCTAAGCTATTAAATTAGTATATTATAATTAATAATAAAAGAGGAGTAACTTACTAAGAGTTGCCTACTAAGTAGTAGTATCCTCGCTATTATTGTTGTCTATAGTCGGATTCTGAGTAGCGTCTAGTATATCCTCGTCGGAATCGTAATCAACAATTCGTCGAGGCTTCTTAGTTAGGAGAGGCTTATATTTTAGCGTAGCCTTCGGTTTTAGTACCTTAGAAGCTTTATTCTTCTTTAGCTCTATATAGATAAAATTAGGATTAATAGGACTAGAATTGTAAGGGCAGACTACGAAATCGTTAGGCTAAACACCCTACTCCTTAAGGAGCGAGCGAAGACACTCTATATCTTTGCCTTAGAGTATAACGCGCTTAGCGTAAATAGCTAAAAGGTTGGCCGCTAGAGGAGGTAAGTAAGTAAGTAAGTAATTAATCAGAAAGAATAAGAAATAGGAAGACTTATAGGTAAAGATTCTTACTAAGAGAGACTTAGTATATTCTTAAAGAACGCTAAGAGCGCTTGCTTAAATGCGAAGAGGTATATAAGCCTAATCTATAACGAGCTCCTTAATAAGTCTAGCAAATAGGGTTTTCTTAATATAGAGTAGGCTCTCCTTCTAGCACTTCCTAATCTCTTTAAGAGCTAATACTTTAAGGAAGTTAGTACCGACTACAAATGCTAACTACAAATACCGACTATAAATACCGACTATAGATCTAGATTCTAGAATTACTTACTACCTAGGGTATATCTATGTCCCTTCTTAATACGAGCGCCTAGAAGCTTTTTACTACCTATACGCGAAGGAAGTCCCTTTCTACTAGTACGAGGAGTCTTGCGAGTAATCGATTGTTTACGCTTCTACGTAATCGATATAGCCGAGGCTATTGTAGTAGATTAGTACGCTAGTATAGTATAGTAGCGGTAGTATAGTATAGTATAGTAGCGGTAGTATAGTATAGTATAGTAGTGTAGTATAGTGTAGTAGTATAGTATAGTATAGTAGAGGTAGTAAGGAAAGAGAGAAAAGAAGGGGGCAATATTGATATAGTAAGTTAGGTTTTTTCTAAAGTAGAGAGTAACTTTGTATTATTAGGAGACAACCGCTCGGCTAATTAGAGGCTACGGATTGTTTACTACCTAAGTAATAACATATACGTACTTTATACGAGATCCAAATAAGGTTTGCGTATATAATCTTTAATTACCGGAAGTGACCGGTAGGTACGGTTAGTAGGTACGGTCGGCAGGTACGGTCGGCAGGTACGGTCGGTAGGTACGGTCGGTAGGTATAGTCGGCAGGTACAGTCGGTATAGGTAGTAAATATTATCGGAAAGTCTTCTCGGTAGGAGTCCTAATCCTTCCCCTAAGATATAGTTAGCAGATATAGTTAGCAGATATAGTCGGCAGATTCCTAAAAGCTTAAAAGTTATCTTTTCCGTTATTTTCCTCTAGGAAGCGCTTCCGAATCTATCGACAAAGTACTATATCCTTTTGCTACAACGTTACTCGTTTCGTATATATTGCAAGTATATTAGAGACTTCGAACTTAAGTATAAGAAACGCTTCCGTCGCTTCCTATAGATAGAGGAGGGCCTCTGCTTAGAACTAGTATACGCTACTCGAAGATTTACTTACGATATCTAAAGTAACTTCCCGACAGATCCTCTAGAATAGTAGTCGACGTATTAACAGCTAGGCCTCATCATAGGTACAACCTACCCTAGTAGGTATGTAGGGTAGGTTGGGTATTAGCAATACCCAATAGGTATAGGTATTTAGCTAGGTATACCCAACCTATCGGGTTGGGTACAAACCTAGTAGGTATTGCGATACCTAGTAGGTATTGCGTACCTATTGGGTATTGAATCTTCGTATATAGAAATAAAAAACCTAGAAACCGGGTGCCCTAACGAGAGCGAAGAAGCGATTTATTTGGACTAGGTATAAGAAAAGAAACTGTATATAAACCCGATATAGATACGAAAGTAAAGATTATAGTTAAATTAAATGAAGAAGCTTAGGATTATATATACGCTATACTACAAGTTGTAATATTTTGAATCTTGAGAAATATAGTCGGCAAATATAGTCGGCAGGTAAACTTTATATAAGCTTAAAGCAATCTCCCTATAATCGTCTCGTAGCATCCCGGAGGCACTCTTGCGCAAGCTTGAAGCTTAGGCGTACTAATCGCCTTGGCTCCTCTACTACATTACCCTCGTTATCGCTAATCGCATCTAAGTTACTAATCCGTTCTATAAGATCTTTCGTCTGCTCTCGGTCTTCACTAAGGATCTCCTATAAAGTTAGAGTACTAAGAAGCGCTTGGGAAACCTCTGTAGCCTCCTAGGCGATAAGAACTCTAGTATCGTACTCATCGTCCCGATAGCGAAAACGAGATACCATTAATCCAGAGAATGTTGCTACGGTGTATTAGCGATTAAAACGACTTTGGTGTCGAGCGATACTGAAATCGCGCTCACACCTAACTCCGGCGGTAGGAATACAGAGAATATCCCGCGCTATTAATACGAGAGTAGGGTACTTAGACTCTATTGAAGACTACGTCTTTAGTACCTCGAATGGATCCCCTTTATCTATATCAGCGTCCAAATAGTCGGCGAGCTCGTTATCCTCGTTAGTGCTGCGTCTTTGACTTTGAGAAGACTCTGTACTCCTACTAAGAGTAAAGTCGATATAGCCTTTGTGCCGACTCCTTCCAAAACGGCCCTACTAGGTAGAGGTACTCGATAATGAACGATAGCTCTTCTCCTACTCTGCCCTTAGCTTACCCTCGTAATACGTACGGTAACTTTCATCCCTAAAGTTATCGCGTACCTAGAACTTCCGCTTAAGGCAGGGGGTAAGGAGGACGCTAATACCGTAGTAATCGCCAAATCGATCCTAGGTATCTCGATAATATTTCTCTAGCTTAGCCTAAGCAGCCTCGTATGCCTGAAAGACATCCTTCTTCTAGGGTATCCGCTTATTCTTAAGTCGCTTCATCGCCTCCTCTAGAATATCGAAAAGCTTGTTGTAGTATACGAGGACAAGGTGAATCGTCGGACCTTTCGTAGTTCTAATTACCGCTGTCGCCGCTGCAAATGGTTTCGTAAGGTCGATAAGGTACTCTACCCTTTACTATTCTTCGGAATCGATGCCTATATCTTTACCTAGGTCAAGTCGCTCGATATAAGATTTAATAACCACTTGGAGTCTGCTAAAGCGATCGAGCATTAACGTTGTTGAGGACTACCTTGTCTTTACGTCTTAAACGACCCTTAGGATACGATCTTGAACGCCTTTCTACCGACGGTGCTTTGCAAATAGCTGCTTCTTTTGAAGCATCTCTTTCTAGAGGTCGATAAACTATTCGAACCTTTAGGAGCTCGAGTTAATAAAGACGCAAAGCTTCCGGATCTAGAGATCAAGATTAGCTAGAGTAACGAACTGCCGACTATAATTGCCGACTACGCGAGTCGACTATACTTTCGAGGTAGAAGGGTTTATAGTTTATTAGGCGTAGATACTAATCTTACCTTCAAAAGAAGATAGGGTATACTATTAGCTTGAGGACGGCTGATTTGCTTGCTCTAGACTCTTCTTCTCTATAATATCTTTCTATCCTTGTCGTAATCCCAGAATTCGGAAAGGTCGTTCGTAGGACAAAGCCCTAGGCGGTCGAAAAAGGCCTTTAGGGGAAGTTGAGCAGTATAGGCAAAGCAGGGAAATCGCTCCGGACGGCTACCTCGATTACACTCCGCAATTGCCTCCTCCTCTTCCTCTCCTATCTCTGATTCGGGACTAGTCTCCGTACCTAGATAGAGAGGTAGCTGCTCCAAGCTCGTTAGTAGCTTAGTAACCGTTATACCGTACCTCTCTTAACAAGTATCAATCGCTAAAACACTATAGAATATTAGAGGAGAGTAATAACAGTATAGCAAGTGTCCTTACATCGCATTGTGTAGCGTCTTATTGTTAGAGGCGTTGTCGTACGTAATAGCAGTCAATCGCCGCTCAATCTCGAACTCTTATAAGATCTCGAATAGTATCTCCGCAAGATAATCACTAGTATAACGGCTAGTAATATAAGGGAAACCAAGCATCCCTTCGTACTAAGTCTATTGGTCGTCAATCCAGTAGACCCGTATAGTTAGGAATAAGGTTTTCATAGTCCTGGATTGCTAACTATTATACGCGATAGCTATCTTAAATCTTCTAGCGAGACGGGCTTTAAGGGAGTCGGCGGAGTCTATAACCTTAGTATCGAGCATCCTTCGGTATGTCGACGCGTATTTGAACGGAATTGTCTCGACCTGTCCCGGAAGTAGTGCTATATAAGTCTGTTTCACCGAGGGTCGTTCAAAGAACTGGAATAGTAGACCGTTGTCGACAATTATCTCAAAGTATAGGCGCGGGAAATCGTCTGGTGTATAGCCTAGGTCCCTTGTCTACCGTGGATTGCTAATAGTCTAGAAATATCGTCTTAGTATAAGTAGCTAGACGTAGTCGGTAGACGTGGTCGGCAGGTATAGTCGGCGTTAGTTAGTACTTACCTGTCGATGCTTCGCGGCCGTAAACATCTCCTTTGTAAACCCTCGCTTATCTTGTTTCTCCTAGCAGTTCGAGGAGTCGAGATACTTCTCGACAGATGTTGTACTAGTATTTAGTGCTAGGTGTTTTAGTATAGCGTTACAGCATCTGCATACGACTTTAGGCGTCGCATCTTCTTGAAGCATTCTCTCCTCTAGGAAATCCTATACCTAAGATGTCCGAGACTTACTCCCCTAGGTAATTAGGGACCGATCGAACATAGCACGACCGTTCCGCTTTTTAAGGCGCTTTCCGGTATAATTCCACTACCGTACCTCGTACCAACGCTCAAAGTTGTCCTTATACCTAAGCCTCTATAGCTAGTAATTTGACTTGATATCCTACTCTCCTATATAATCAGGCTCGATAGGGAGAATAAGGGAACTATCTAGTTCCTCTTCTACTAGACTCGGCCGTCTCGTTCTACGCCGCCTAACGTTAGGTTATCGTCGGCGTCGACCTAGTGTTAGACTCGATGGCGCGTTAAGTGTCGTCCTATAGCGCTAGCGTAGCCGTGCGCTCGATCGCGTAGGGGTCCCGGAAGAGGTATCGGGCTAGGAGGAGGATTCGAGCCGGGAGCTTCCTACTCCTAGGGAGGACGAGAAGGAGGACGAAAACATAGTAGATAGACGACAATAGCGTAAAAGTCCAGAGGTATCTTAAAGAAGTAGGAGTAGAAAGGGGAAAAAGAAAGAGAATTTCCTATACTCAATTATAGTGTTACGCTATAACAAGGGTATAGCTAATAGGATATGCCGACATTCTGCTATATCCGAGCTAACCTATCGAAACCCTAGTTCAGGCGTCGCTTGCTATTTACCTATCGCTTCCGCTTCTTAGTCTTAAACTTTAATAAGGGTAGCCAGTCTCTTATCCTTCTTAACCAGTTCCTCGAGACTAGAAATCGAGAGGTAGAGTTCGTCTTCTTAGAGGAGGAGGAGCAGGATAGCTTCGAGAGTAATACTAGTATACTCTTTTACGCCACAATAGATAAGGCTTTCTATTACTACTGGCTATATTGTCTGTTCCTTCGTAAGAGAGTTCTCTTTCTCGTACATCTTGTACGCCATCTTTGCGAGATACTTGTTCTCCTTCATTGTCTTTAAAGGCAAAAAGCCGTTAGCTACATAGTCGTAGGTAGCGGGAATGAGCCAAGAAGGGCCTAGCAATCGCTCTCTATAGTAGGCTTGAGCTTTGGTATCCTACGATAGGACATTCCGGCAAACGGCTCGCTTAATAGGCGAGAAGATCTTATATAGTAATAGCATTCGGACTTCTTTGATACAAATCTGGAATTGTAATTAGTTTCTGTAGTCGGCAAATATAATCGGCAGATATTTACCTTTATTGTCTCGCTACCAACGATTTTCAAGACCTCTTTTATACCTTTCTTATTTGGTATATCCAGGTTCTTAAGGATAATAATCTTGTCCTAGAAGTAGTAAATAGAAGAGCGCTATTGATTGTAGGCCGTCGAAAAAGTAGAAGAGGATGCCTAGATAGCAAAGGTACCAATGGACTTAGCCCTCGCTTCCTCTATCTATAGAGTCGAGAATAGATTGAGAACTGATTCTAAGGGAAGGCAATAGTTGCTAAGGCCGCTAACCCCTTTGTCGCACTCCTCGCTAACAGATAGATGCTCCTATTCCTACTCAATCTGGTCTTCTTTCTGGAATGTTAATCGTTCCTTAGAGTCGATATCGCCGAGTTCGAGAAACTAGTCGGCTTTATTAATCTTTGCCTGCTTATCGGGAGGAAGTATTGTACTCTTTCCAGTCTGCTTCTTTGTACTAAATCAGAAGTTAGTACTCAAATCTGCCGACTATATCCGCCGACTACATTTGCACTTACGCTTTTTAATTATACTCCTTTATATATATCTTTCTCCAGCCCTCGATAAGTTCCTGTTGCTTATCTTTAGCGAGGCTTTCGAAACTCGTATACTCCTTAATTTGTGCCTTTTTGAATTGCGCGAAGGATTCGTTGCGCGCTTTGCGGTATCGATCCTGTACCCTCTTTTCTTCGTCTATAGCGGTAGTATGCTCTCGGTCTCGTAAAGTGTTTGGCTTAAGGGAGTACTCCTCGAGTGACTTCGAGGCTGCGCCGAGCTTTGCGCGCTTGTTTGCTAGTGCCTCTGGGGCATTGCTCTTACGTTTCGGCATAGTAAGGTTTCTAATGTTGGTATAGTAGTTAAAGAAGAACTCGGTCTGATTACGAAGGTAGGTATCGACGGCGCTAGTAAAGGTACGGAGGTACGGGTATTGTAGAGGTGTTGTAGTGAGGTAGTAAAGTGAGAGAGAGAAAGTAAATTTACCCCACTAGGGCAATTTAAGGTTTAGGCAGCTGCCGAATCCCGGCATTAGTTACGCCGGGCAACGATACTACCTATCTTTCCGGACTAATAACACTCTACCGCACTACTGTACCGCCGACGTTATTCTAGATAATAAGTATAAGAACTATACGTAAGTCGCCCCCCCTAGGCGTTATTAATTTCGAATATAAGTTGTTATCCGTTCGTTCGCCACTACTAGGATAACTGCTAGCAGGGGTTATATATATATATATATAGTATATAGATATCTATAATTAAAACGATATATATATCAAGTATAGATATCTAGGACCTATATAGTAAAACGCGTACTAAATTATATATACGCCCTAGAGAAAACAATAGGTCCTACAGCTATAGAAGAACGTGTTCGGCAGACGTGGTCGGCGTATAAGTCGTATATCCTACTAGCGGCCTTAGGATATATATAGAATCCCTGTATAGATTACTAATTACCTTCCCGCGAGATCCGATATACT